>NC_088888.1:71363300-71672675 GCF_037157495.1 Lathamus discolor | reverse complement strand
TCTCTGTTAGCTTTTCTGTTTCTGATTGTTATTTAGAATTGTCTGTTGCCATTGCTGGCAGAAGTAAGCTTTCCTTACATGTATATTTGTGAAGAAAAATAAAACAAAATCTTGAATTTGCAACTCATCTCCAGACTCCCCTCAATTTTCCTGTTCATGAATAGCTTTCTTCTTTCTCACCCACTCGCCTAGGCATGAACTGATGTCTTATTTTTGTATCATATCTTTAATTTCAGGCTCAGCTTTTCAAGTCTTCTTAGTCAAACAGAAAATAGATAAAAACTTTAGACTTGACAAGAGACTCACAATTTTTTCCACCTTTTTGCAATTATCAGTCACTTCAAGGTACTTAAAATGTATGGAGCAGTAGACCTGAACAGAACCATAGTAATTTCCCTTCTTTCCTCAAGATCTACTCCTTACAGATGATATCCTTTGACTGTAGGACACCGTTAAAGATCAGGTGGAGGAGCAATGGGTGCATGAAGGTGTACATGAAGATTGTACAAAAGTACAATCACTAGAGTGTAACCACATTTTCCTTTTTCCTGTGCAATCCTTTCTATATATGTCAGTTGTCATATTAGATATGAAAGCATATAAGAACAGATGAGCTATCTTGACATGGGCTTGTACTAAATATATAGGGGTCAATAGTTTGATTAGTATTCTGGTTTTTATGATAACGTATATAATTTGTTCCATGAACAGCTTAACACGGCTAAAGTTATTTTGTTCCTTTTGTGACTATAAAATCTTACAAGCTCAAAAACACTGGCACTATGTGTGCTATATTAAGTATTAATGGGATTAAATAGCAAAGCTGACTTCTTTCAGTCGGTAAATCAGCAGTTCAAGGGATTAGTCCCCAGGAAGTTAAAACATTTACAGTGCCACATATACAGCATCATTTGGATTCTGATGGGTCAAATATAAATTTGTCACTTAGGTGACAAGAAATTCCTGTTGTTATGACTAGTCATATTTTTGTAGCACGCTGAAGCCCAGCTTTGAAGAACAGTTATAATCTGGCTTATATTATTGTGCAGATAATTAATTGCAGGTGCACATAACTGAGATAAAATTTGTTGCCAGTACCAAGCTGTGACATAAAGCTAAGGAAACTGGCACTGAAAATAATGCCTAAAGGGTTTGGCTCTTACTACTGTTCAAATTGATGGCAAAACCGGGATCTGAACAGGAACAGAATTTGGTCCTAACTGTTGTTTGTTTTGCCTGTGAGTGAGACTCCTTTTCTTTTGATGTAAATTGACATGTCTTCGTCTGACAAATTCTTCTCATTATGGACACTAGGATTACTTCATGACCTAAGGCATTCATGGCTCCAAACTTTTCTTGGTATTTAAAAAAATAAGAATTTTAAGCCTATCCCCTTTCTTAGTACATTTTTGTGTCTTTAACTTCTCATGCTTCTGCAAAACCAAGTGCTGTAACACAAAGCCTGAGAACTTGAGCAGTGTCACTGCACAGAGCAAGGGAGATGCACAGAAGTTGAATAATACACTGCAGCAAACACACTTTTTTAGCTGATTCCTAACTGCAGTGTCTGAAGGTGAAATATCAAAAGTTAAATTCAGGACTCAGTTTAGGCTGTTCCACTCCTCTCAGGCAGAACTGATCATGAAAAGCAAGTAAATATTTGCCACGTGTATTTTTCTCCCTCTAGCTTTTAATTAAAAATGTTTTCTTTTGGTTTTGTTTTCTTAATCATGAGCTGTTTTTACTTCTATAGAGAAAGAAGGCAGGATGCTGCCAGACAAAGCATCCTCCACATCTTTTCTATTCTTTGCTAGGTCCATGAATTGTATGCGTTATGATTCTAGTCTTTCACATCAGATATGATCTTCTATGATTTCCATGGTATTCAGAAACTCACTCATGCCATTGCATAGATAGTATTTGTAAAATCAGTCCTCTCAGTTGCACTGGATACAGCTGCCAGACTAAAGTAACATATGAAAACTCCTTGACTTCAACTCTTTCTGGCAAATAAAGGAAACACTAACATTTAAGACTGGAGAAAATGTTAAAAGAAAGAAAGTGAGGACACAGATTGCTTTTTAAAAACTGTCATTAAAAGTAAAAACAAAATAAAATAAGTAAGGAAAAAAATAAGGAACAGGCTGCCTGTGTTAGCATGCATTTGCAAGGAAGAATCATTTAGTCAACTCAATAAATAAATAAATGATGAGTTTTCTAATGAACTTCTCAGGAGTCTCAAAACAATGGTGAAAGGAAGAAAAGGCTGATCTCTTTTACTAGTAGAAATCAATGTTATTTCTAATATATATATAAGGAAATTCTGATACTATACAGGTGGACTGTCGGGGGGGGCATAATTATCAATTTCTGTAGTAATTATATTAGTGGCAATTATGGAGTTTTGCATCAAAATTGGATTCTACCCCAACAGTGAAGCTGTCTAGGTGGTGAATAATTTTATTCTTCATACTGTAGCAGCAGAGATATCAATTATGGATTCACACACCCCCTCCTCTGTGTTAGTCATATTTGAAGTTTTGATGCTGCGCATTCCGTTTATTTGCTGCTGGCCTAATAATCCCTGGCATGCTGGGAAAACCTTTGTTCTTTGACAGAAGTAATAAAGCTGTCTGCACGATTCCCTCTTGTGAGACATGGAGCGCTCCCATTTTATTTAATCTGGTAGTGTGCAGTCTTTTCAAAGTAAACACTTCACAGGGACCAAATGGGGAATGACATCCCAGTGACTGGCTTGTGTGACCAAAAGAAATTAAAAACTTTCCTGTCAGGTAATAAACCAATGACTCCTAATTTCAGATCACAGAATCACAGAATCCCAAGGATTTCTCTCTCCTCCTTCCCCCTCCCCCATGAAGAAACCTGTATGCAAAGAAACCTGGGTCAAATGTTTTTTGGCACACATTTCTGCTAGAGCATGTGTCTTCCTGTGGAAGTGCTTCAGCTTTCCCCTGTTCTTCATTCACTCATTCCCACTGAATGGCAGCATACAGAAAATGAAGAGATCTAAATGCCAGCAGGAGGCTGGCTGCTTTCTTCTAGGCATGTCCTGAGCCCAGTCACCCAGAACAACTTGTGATCCCTGGACAAAGACACTCACAGCAGGTGGCCATATCAAGAAATTTTCCTCCTGGAATTAGATATTATTCCAGGAATCACTACTGAGTCAAACATAATGCCCCATCCTGCTGGGTCAAGTAGGATTTCGTTTCAATTTCTTTACACAACGATGCGTTTCATCTTGTCTGCCTACAATGACAGTGCTCAGGCATGAAATAAATTGAAGTGCTTGAAAGGCAGAATTATCCCTTGAACCTGCAGCATTCCCGACCCCAAAAACATACATTGTCAAGTGAGTTCCAGATAAGCAGGATCTTCACCGAGTGTTTGTGCTGCTTGGCTTCCTTTAATCATACTCCCTTTTGTAAAAGGGATTTTCGAGGGGAAAGATAAATCATTGCTGAGGAAAAAGGTCATTTTCAAAAGGCTTTAAGAGCTTCATTTTGTGTGGCTTTTCAAGGTGAAACAGGTAATTCAGTGCAGCAAAAACCTTTTGTATTCAACTTAATTCACAGTTCACACTACCAAGAAAAAAGTAACAAATAGCTTGAATAAATTTCTTCATTAAAACTGTTCTTATAGGTGTGTGAGGCACATTTTGTTGTTTGCTAATACATTGGCCTGAATATTGAAAAATAAATTTATGACTACTACTGAAGTTGTATATCCTGGTATTAAATCATCCGTGCTCCCAGTATTGGACCATTTTCTTGCTGTAGTACAAAAGTCATCAATCACTTCTTCCGGGAATCACTTTTGTAACCCGTACACTGAATATACTGATACTGAGACATCCAGGCGTATCACTGGCATCCTGCCCACAACCAGACAGGGACACATATTTTCAGGGTAGGGAAGCAAAAGTTCTGCAATGTTTCATGGATAATGAGTCTGCCCTGGATAGAGGGACTCTTTCTGTACCTCTTTGAGACTACCAATGTAGGCCTTCCAGATATCTGGTCACAGACATCTATCTATGTCTGTCCTCTGTATTTTAACCTCGAGATTTGAGCTCAGCATTAGAATGACCAGATGAGTATACGTAGCTTGGGTTAGTAGACTAAGTCATGATCCTTTCAGCTATAACAGATACACTTCTCTATACTTTCTATTTTATCCCACTGAACTGAGTATCCTCTAAAGCATGGCTGCACACTGGGAACAACTATGCAAAATGTTTGTTAATGTTAATTGCATCATCTGTAACCTTAAATAATAATCCTAATCAAGAAGGCTGTCTTTTATAATGACAAAATATTTTTAAAGCATTCATATATATCAAGAACAGTGAATACAGAAATGGATCAGGTTTGCATACTTGTTTTACCCACACATATATAAAATGTGTATAAATAATGTTGATCAAAACATGGCCATGTTCAACTTTGATCCAGATTGTATACCTGCCCTAAAACTACTGTAGAGATTCAAGATAATTATATTTTAGTAGAAACAGGCAGAAATGCTGATAAAAATGGTCGATCGTCTGTGAGATTACTTTGTTCTTTTGTTATTTCCTTTCAAAGAAATAACAACCTTAAGGAAATGCAACCAAGATCACAGATAGAATATGCCTGGTGTGGTGTGGGATCTCATGAAGAAATCGTGTTCCCTAAACTCATCTTCTTGTCCTTATCATATCTAGTTTAACAAAAAAATACTCCCCCTGGCTTCAAATCCTTCTTCTTTGTGGATGATAGTGTGTTTATAAAGAAGTGTTTTATGGAGATTGTACATAGCACATAAGATGAGTCATGCTTATGAACTGAGGAAAAGTACTGTGAACCCAGTTTAAATTTTCAATATATTACATCTCTCCAAACCAAAAGACATGGGCCAAGTATCCAACTGATGCTCTTGATTCAGTGGAGAGGATGTAAATATAATACTTTCATACAAAAATAATTGAAATTATTAGTTCATTTAGGAGACAGACCATACTAAAGAAAGATGATTAGTGTATCATTTTTTGTAAACAATTCATGAATCAATAAATAAATAAAGATAAGATTTTTATTCTGCACAATTATTTTTATGATATCCTGGTGGCTGCAAGAAGCCATGTCAGTCTTGGAAAGAATTCTCTTTCCAAGATGTGTGATCATTAGAATGGATAAACCTTGCCTGGAACACAAGAAATAGCCAGAGTAGAAGAGAATAAATATGGGAAAGGCATGGTTTCACAGCATTTGTTATTAAGACTATAACAACTCATGCAGTCATTGATGTCTGACTACTCTAATGTAAGAGTATTCTAAATTAGTCTCAGATCCATTCATACCTCCAGAAACAACAAATGTGCTACTAGAGTTAGTTTAATCACAAGGGCAATGTCTTCATATAAACGCTTTCTCTTCAAGGCCTACAAAGCAAAGTATAAGTTCTATTCCAGTCAAAATTTTGGATGCATGTATACTAATTTTCTAGTACATCAGGGCCTCTCATAGTATTCCAGCATCTTCAGAGGAAAGGTTACAGGGGAAATCCTAATTAATTTTCCCGAGTAGATAATTAGCCTATTAATGTGATCTGAATCAGAAATATTCTGGTGTGGATTTACTTTTCCAAATGTAACAGATCAGAAAAAAACCTTATACTAAATTTAAGTTTGTGGAAAAAGATAAAAAATCAGTCTTGTAGGGAAGAACATATATTTCTCATAGTTATTACTTGTCCGGGGTCAGAATTTACATTTATTTGTACCACACACCTGTTTGTTGCTCTTAAACTTGTTTTCTTCTTCTCACATGGCCATTAAGTTCTTTGCCTAGAGAGTTTTTTAGCCTCTTTCCCTCATTCTTTTTCTGTTGTCTCAAAACTTGATAATGCCTAAAGTTATATCAAAAATACAAAGCAAATTTTCTTTAGTAGGGAGAGGAAGGTTACATTTATTAAAAACCAAGCATATCTCTTACAAATCCCACCTTCATGAGCAAAAAGTCATGGCGTAATTTTTTAGTAATCTTCTCCATTGGCTATGAAACTGCCTGAACAGAAATTAAGAGATGAGATAAAATGTTGTGGTTATATCATCTGTATATAAACCTTGTCAACACAAACAATTCTCTGTAATTAGAGTGCCAGAAAGCTAATGACCCTATGGTTTCAGAGGACAGGGAAGAAACAGGACAATTTATTTTCATTCTTAAAACTGCAATGAGCTAGCAATCATGAAAATGAAAACAAGATGGTTAATTGTCTTGATAATTAAAGCATATGCATAATATTTGTCTCATTTCCTTAAGATTTCAAACTATTACACTGAAAGAAAGATAAATCGAAACAAAGTACCTTTCATGTTGGTGTAGTGAAATAGTGGAAACGTTTAGTCCAAAGCTAAATGTTCCCTCCTCTTCTCTTTTTTCTTAGATTGTTGATTTAATGTTTATTCTGAATTGCAGCTGGAATACACACAAAAAACCTTGTTGTTTCATGATTTTGTCCTGTCTTATAATTTTTCTTCCATATAAAAGTATTCTTCCAGTTGGCATTTTTTTCTGGGGTTTTGCTTGTTTGTTTTCTAATAAAAATTAAAATTAAGATAAAATGCAGTTTCCATAAATGTGTATTTGCAGCAAGTCACCAAAATGAATACAGGGGAAATCACTTAAATCCCACCACAGATATTATGTTATGATCAAATTCAGTTTTTCAGTTAGTTTTTATTTAAAAGAAACAAAAATACCTATCAGTCATTAGTTCATTTTCTTGGCTCACTGTATTTACCTCAACAGCTATATATGTCAAGGGAGGAGTTTACAAGACCATTTGTCACATTTGCATTACTGATAAACACACACACACCCTCCATACAGTACAATAATTTCTTTTCCCTCTGTTCTTATCTGAAGATTTGGTCGGTAATTTGTTTGCTGACTCTGGTGCTGAAGTGGCTCTAGAAATAGCAGGTGAACAGTTATTGTTTGCAATAAGCCTAGTCTTTATTTAAGTAAAAAAACCTGCATAAAAGTAGTGTCATAGTTGCCGTGTCCAGCTGATGAGTTCTTTTGTGTGTACAAATAAAAATATATAAGCATGGTTTTCTCTTAGATGCTCCTTATAGTCAGACACGCTTTGATCTGTCATGTGGAAATTGGAAAGTTGCATAAATGTGCATTTTCTCAAATATATGTGTGGAAGCATTCCTCTGCACCTTTTTTATTATTTTATAGAGAACTCAGCTTTTCTTGCTGGGAAATCAAGCCATTTCCCAGGGGAAACTTCTCAATGGAGAATGAGGGATCCATCCTGACTAGGATGTTATAACACCTCGTCCTTGGGAGCTTTATTTCCCACTTGTGTAAGTGTCAAGCCTGGCACTGCAGTGCATCGGGACAGAGAGCACACACTGGAAATGGAGGTACACCACTCCCACACAGCAGCCCACAGCGGAGGGATGCCCACCAGCTAAAAAATGCAAAGTGCATTGCACCTACCTGGAATTATCTAATTAGCCCTTTACAAAACTCGCATATTTTTCACTGCCAGCTCAGCATTAGCAGGTACATCCATGAACTCCCTTAGCTGAAAAAGTCTGCTAAATAAGCTGAATTTTGTCTGCAGTATAGAGCTAACGGCCAAATCTTTTTATTATAATTTTTTCAGTATTATAGGTTTATTAAACAAATCAGGTCCTTTTCTTCAATGCTGCAATCCTTGCATTTTAGAATTAAGACAGCAACAAACAAGAATGACCTTAAATGTTTTATACACACTCTGACTTGTATTTACAATGTTTTAATTTGTGCAAATGAAGAGGGCATAATTCATGAAATTACTACAGAGTTAGTTTTTCTTTTTGAATCAGGTCTTCTGTAGAGCCTTATGCTTTGGAATCATATGAATATTTTGACATGCTTATACATTCAGTGTCCATCAAATGAAAATTAAAGACATCTCTGAAGGGGGATTGCTGTAGATAGTGACTTTATTGCATTATCTTGAGTAAATCATTCCATTCTCTTGTTTTTATTGTTTACTTCTATACAACCAAATTATTTTACTCTGTCAGGCACTGTACATATACAAAAGACAATGACAGACTATGGTTCAAAGAATTCATGTCCTTACGATAATTAAAGCCTTAGGAGACAAAACACAAAGAGAAAAAAGCAAGATTAATGATTAATGATTAATGATTGGTACAATTATAAGTTATTTCTACATGCCAGTGCCAGGACCATCTTTTTAATATACATGCTATACAAGGACCAGCAATGACTTCCAGAATTTAAAAATGGAAAATGGTCTCTCTTACCTAGAGAAGATATGAAGATAGCAATGAATAAAAGATGTGCAAATATATTCCTGGAACTGATGGTGAAAGAAGACCTTTTATGGGAATATCAAGAAAAGTTACCAATAAATACCACCCAAGTCATCAAAATAAACTAACTGAATAGAATGGTGTACTCAGAGTTTAGTTTATGAAAATATTAAAATGTCATTCAAAACCCAGTTGCAACCAATTAACATTCTATTTAACTTCAAGTTCTTTATATATAAGGTTGTGAATCTGTATTTAAAAACAAAAGATGACATTCCTGTGCTTTCATTTATAAGAAATGTATTTGGAAAACTTTATGATTTCTTCGTTTTTCTCAATTTCATCTATAAGCATGGGGTGTTCTATTTCAAGTGTCATTCAGCTTAGAAAGAAGGCAGCTTTGTAACAGCTAAATGAGTTAGTGGCAAAACTTACTAACTTTAGGGATCCAGTCTTTCTCAATTTTAAAAATTAAAGTAAGAAAATGTTCTAAAATAATAATTAAAAAAAAATTTAAAGCTGGTTTATTAATTTTGTTATTGCTGGTTTTATACCAGTAGTTCTCATAATCTACCAGACATCTACCACCAACTAACTTTAAGCTGTAAGTGAAAAATTCACGACTGGAATTTTCCTAGTTCTGTGAGAACTAGTAATGAGATATTATTGAGTTAATTATAACAAGCATTTTTAATTTTAATATCTATTTCTAATTGATCTACAGAGACAATTTTCACAGGTACAAAGCGATGATGTCAATAAAAATACTCACTAGATGTTCCTTTGAATTTGAGGCCTTTAAGGTGAGACAAGATTGTCAAAAAGCTCTTGCTATTGTACAGGCATTGGCACCAAAGTAAGTCTTTTTCTATTCCCCATTTGTGAAGACTCAGTGTATTCTTTCTAATGCGAGTGGCAGTCATGCTGGCCTTCAAGATAGAATCATAGAATAGTTAGGGTTGGAACGGACCTCAAGATCATCTAGTTCCAACCCCCCTGCCATGGTCAGGGACACCTCACACTAAACCATCCCACACAAGGCTTCATCCAACCTGGCCTTGAACACTGCCAGGGATGGAGCACTCACAACCTCCCTGGGCAACCCATTCCAGTGCCTCACCACCCTAACAGGAAAGAATTTCCTCCTTATATCCAATCTAAACTTCCCCTGTTTAAGTTTTAACCCGTTACCCCTTGTCCTGTCACTATAGTCCCTGACAAAGAGTCCCTCCCCAGCAACCCTATAGGCCCCCTTCAGGTACTGGAGGCTGCTATGAGGTCTCCACGCAGCCTTCTCCTCTCCAGGCTGAACAGACCCAACTTTCTCAGCCAATCTTCATACAGGAGGTGCTCCATTACCCTGATCATCCTCGTGGCCCTCATGTAAGATGAACTTACCTATCTTAGATGGACATGGTGTGAAACCTATTAGTATAAAAAGCATACTTACAAAGTGTGTATCAAGTCTCACAGTTCTGGTGGCGGATTGCTCTGCTTGAAGGATGGAAGATCAGGCAAATGGAGCAGAAATCACTGAGGAATTGGCTTGATCCTGTTCCAGTCCTAACAGTAAATTTCATAGTAACATATTGTACCACCATTTGACACATAAGGCATGTTTTGCAAAATATAGAGCTATGTAGTTGGAATTAAAACAGAAAAAAAGCTACAGAAAATGAAGTAGACAAGAAAACAAAGCCAGCAGCCACATTTTGCAGTTCTGATTCTCTGTGAAAAAAACCTTAAGGAATTTGAAGAATAGTTGTCTGCTTGTTTAATACACCACCTGTAAATACAGCAAGACTCTTGTTGATTGTAGAGAAGACAAGGTGATGGGATTAAACTTTGCATGGTCACCAAAGCACTAATCAACAATACAAAGTGTGAGTATTGCTACTTGTTTACAAGATGTGAAATATTTGCTATCTGACAGGAGGTGTGTTTGGTCAGCAAATTAGACAGATTGAAAGAAATTTTTTGATGGTTCTCTTACATAAAGAATGAAGAAAATTCCACTTTTACTAACTTTCAGAATATGCTTGTTACAAATACATAATTCATTGCCTTGCACAATGAATTAGCTGCTGAGATGTCTCTCAGGCAGGGGTGTGTCTGTTAATGCCATAGTGAGCATAAGGCAGCACTACCATTTACTGTCAGGCATGCCTGGATATCAGCAAAACTTGCAAGAAAAACAGACCTGTCATAAAGAAGGTCAAAGATCAGTTTCAGATACCTGAAATACGCTTAGAAGATAACTCACAGTGGGCAAAACACATCATAATGCTGTAGCTGGGTCATATGGAATGCATAGGAATGCAAAAATAGCAGAGAGATTCAAAGGATTCAAGACTTGAATTACGAGAAGAAGCCTGTCCCTATGTCTTCTATTTGAAGAAGTCACTTGAGCAAATTCAAAGATAGATATACAGTTGTACATTTGAGGTGTTGATGTATTACATATTTTGTAATTAGTGACAAAAATCTCTGTCCTTCATGATAAGCAATCTTCACGGAAGCTTCATGAAAGGGATACGTGTTGCATTTTTCCAAAAGTATATAAGATGTACTGCTGGCCTTTAATGTATGTCTTTAAAATTCTACCAGTGAAAGAGAATGTCGTGGTTTAAACCCAACCACAAACTTCATCCACTCACTCCCCCCCTTCTTGCCCTCCCTCTGCTTCTGGAGGGACGGAGAGAAGAATCAAAAAGAATGCAACTCCCACAGGTTGAGATAAGAACAGTTTAGTAACTAAGGTATAACACAAATCACTACTGCTACCACCAATAATAATAATGCTAAAGGAAATAACAAGAGGAAAGAATACAACACCTCAGCACCAGCTGACTGATAACTCTCCCCACTCCCCCCAGCCAAGCACCGACCGATACCTCGTCCAACTCTGCAGTCCCAGCCCTTCCGGGTCACTCCAAGTTACATCCTGGGCATGACGTGCTGTGGTATGGAATACCTCTTTGGTCAGTTTGGGTCAGGTGTCCTGTCTCTGCTTCCTCCCGGCCTCCCCTCCTCCCTGGCAGAGCATGAGGCTGAGAAAGTCCTTGGCCAGACCAAACATTCGAGCAGCAACTGAAAACATCGGCGTTATCACCACTGTTCCAAGGCCAAAAGATCAAAACACAGCGCTGTACTAGCTCCTAAGAAGGAGAAAAATGACTGCGGCTGCTCAACCCAGGACAGAGAAAAAAATAGAAATTCCAATTAAAATAATTAAATAAATCAGTTTTTCATATTTACTTTAATGTCACTGAAGATTATTAACAGTTTAGACAAACATCTGTCAGAGATAGTTTAGTTATATTTGCTGTGTGAACTGTACTGAGTGGTATAGTCATAGTGCATTTCTATTGTCTTATGCATACGGCATTTCAAAACCATAGAACTAAGAACAAGCAGTGGAACTACTCAGGGTGCAGTAATTATCTGTAAATTTCAAAAGCATATAATCATTTATGTTACCTATATTAGACTTTTCTTTCAAGGGTACAGGTTCTACTTGGTGACCTACAACTGAGACAATGTCAAGCCATAAATAACAACAGATGCAAAAATATAGTTATAGAAATAGAAAAATAGAAATGAACTAATGGCGAGTAAGAACAAAAGCCATCTTGGAATACTCTTAAAACTATTGTCTCCCCCCTCTTTTTTTCACAGAACTATGACATACTTATTTTCTGTTTAGTTTTGCATATTTCCAGAAATTCTAAAAATAAACATAGTGATTTTATTTTGTGACAAGTCATATTAAATTTATATAACGTAAACTTAAAGATAACAGATCAGTTTAAGAAAGCAATTCCTTCTGTTTGTTTTAAGCCTGATTAAAACATATCTTGTAGTGAGAAAAACAGATTTCCTGTTAGACTTCCTTTTAGAAGTCTAAAATTTTAAAACAAACTTCCTTTTAGACCTGATAATTTTATAGGACTTCATCTTATGTCATTTTGTGGTCTCTTTTTGAAAGTAGTCTTAATGTAGAAACACTTCTATACCTGTGACCATCTTTGTTACATTTCTGCATATCTTTCCTGGGAGCTCTGGATCATTTCAGAGATGTTTGAGTAATTTCAAAGACCAATGATCCTTAGAAATAAGGTTTTTAACTGGAACAATTTCTTTTACTAAAGAAATAATTTTTACCCAGTTACACATGCAAAACTGGGCAAGATGAATTCCTAATATAAGTAGGTAGGGGATATATTAGGAGATGAAGGCTTTGACAACGTAGGTAGGACACAATGTGGACGATGCCCTCCTTCTGCATAACATGTTTATGGCAATAACAGGAGTCCAAGTCACGCTGTTGCTCTCAGTCAGCCAGGAATCACATAAGTCAGCTCGGCCAGGAATGGTATGAGTGATGTTCACATGCGGGGAAGGGTTAGAGGCAAAATGCAGACTTAGCATACAGCTGCATCAGTACTAACTTTAAAAATTGAATATTGCAGTTGTCATTTGAATTACTGCAAATTATCTCAGAGCTTTCACTGAATCTCTGATGCAGCAAATTCTTAAATATATGCTAAAATTAAGAATAGGGTGGAACATTAGGTATGATGGCTAGGGTTTAGAAAAGGAAGCAAGGCTTATGGGGAGTGATCTTTCACTACACTAACTAGTAATTGAACAGAGAAATGGATTTTGTGTCTCTGTTCTTTCTCTAACTATATCACTAGGTTTACCAAAAGACATTACTCCTCTCTGAAATGCTTGCTTAACTTCACAACTTCAAGATGTCAGCAATTCTGTTGGAGTCAGTAAAGATACTTACATATTTGCATTTCAAATGCATCTAGTCATTTTATTGAACTGCCACCTGAATTATGTCAGACTGTAAATCAAAAAGTCAACAGCAGCCCTGTGATGTGGACATCAGTGCTCTTCTTTGATACTTATTTTAAAATGCATTTGTTAATACCTGCATTCTGTAGCATAGTTTCCACCCTGAGTTTGCTACTGAAGCAGGTTTATAAAGTCAGTAGGCAGAAGGCATCCTCTTATGTAGATCCAAATGACACACAACTGCAGTCTGCTTTTACACAGCCCAACTTCTCTGAAAGGCAGAAGACACCTTGTGAATCAGGTTTGTGTTTGCTTTGCAGTGACAGAGCTCGACTCAGACACACTTCCTCGAAACAGGCTTGGCTTGATTTGAGCTAGTGTTATCGGTTCCTCAACTCACAAGTGCCAAGGAGAAAAATAATTTGAAAGTTGTACATTTAAAAGTAGCATGCACCATTAAGCTGAGTCTGCTGTTGTGCAGCAGCATGAATTGACTGATTTATAAAACACACTGTGCTTAGTGCAGCAGTGCGGCCCTGCACGTGGATTGCGAGTCTAATAGGGAGGGGGAGGAGAGCTATTTGTTTTGTTGTGTCAAACCATTCTGCTGTCTCTGAAAGGAAACTCATTTTGGGATAATAAAAGAACAGGCATAGAAATTCAAACAATAGTTGCTGGGTCTTAAAAGAAACTCACATATAATTTATTTCCTTCCTTTTTAAATAGAATGTTATGCATTAAAGTGTCCATAATGTTATTAAACTGGAGTATTCACAATAATATGAAAGAAAATGAGATCATATTCAAGCTGACAAGCAGTTGTACTAAGAACAGCCAGCGTTTCTTTCCTTGATCCCAAAGATGCCGTCTTACGGTTTCAATGTTTTGTTCATTTTAGGAAAAGCATCAGTTCATTGTATTTACAAGAACTTCACTGCATCTGTATTCTCTTTAGCATTTTGTCATTAAAAGTACAGAATGAGAGATATTTCATGTTTGCGTTCATGAGTTTGACATGAATTTTCCAGCATCAGTTTTATCTGACACCACTACAGGTTATCTGCTCTCCTTGATCAATCCTTCAAGTGGATTCCTTGCATGCCTTTTTCTAAGTGCAGTTGATCAAATGTAGGGACTGTGCACAAATTAGCCTCTTTTTCCTTGGCTATTCTGGCTTTTACTGAGGTAGTCAAAGCCTAAACTTAGTTAAAATTGCTACATGATATGAGCAATGAAATGCAAGAATCTTTTCTACTTACTTTGTTAAGTGAACTGATTTTATATCATACTATTCACATTGAATATAAGTATATTGGAACCACAGTTTTTACCCTATACCATGTAGGGAAACACCATTTGAAAACCAAATAGGCAGATGAAGCACCAGAGAAACAGAACACGGAAAGCAGTTTGCACTGTAAGTATTATACTACCATACTAAAGGATAATTAAACTGAAATGATCATAACATAATAACAAGAACATTGAGTATTCCATGGAGCAAAGAGGGTTTTTTTGTCATCTGGCTACAGCTTCTCTACAAACACACTACATAAAATAAGTAAGAGGAATGCTTGCCAACAACACTGTGTTAGAATAATACTAGAAATTTATTGTTGCTATTGTTTTTAATAATGATATTAACATTATTAATTAAAAAAAGATTTATTAGTAATAAATCAAGGATAAAATCAAGAAACACAAGTTGTATGGTTGAGGCGACTTCCTAAGGTTGGATACTGACATTCAGTTATAATTTTACACTGAGAATCTTCTTTTGTCAATATCTTAGGGAAATAAGAATTGGCTTATGAAAACCCTACAGTAAAAATGTAAAAGCTGCAAAAGAAATAATGTGGGATACTGATATTGAGGACAGATTTTTTTTATTCTTCTTTCTCCTCTCTCTCTTTGATTTCTTATTTTTTCCTTTTCACAATAGCTGACCAAATAATATGGTGTCCAGCAGAACAATGTCAACAATTACTGGAAATGAGAAAGTCTTTTTCTTCATTATGGTAATTAATCTTAACAGAGGGATGCAGTGAATCATACGTTAAATGACTTAGTAGGTTAGATAAAAAATGGACAGGAATTAAAAAGAGGAAAAAGTACAGAAAAATTGAGACAGGAAAATAAATAACAGAAATTATTAAACAGGAGATAACACTTTCACTTGGCATTAAATATATAATATAACATCAAATATACTGCAATTGTCTTCATTTTGCACCAGCTGATACAAATGTAAACCATCCCTTTTGAAAAACTAAATACATAAAAGAGTATTTCATTCACTGCTGAAATCTATACCAAGTTTTAGATGTCTTCCTTGTATGGAAAAATGATTGCAAAAAGATATCGTGACACTGAGGTCATGCTGCTCACACACATTACACACAAGAAAGAATCCTTTATGCCTACTTAGTATAAAATAGTTGAGGTTACAATTTGAACTGATTAAGGTATTGTTTTAAAAATGTTCTTTTGCCTTTCAAAATAGTTTCATTAAGGCAAGAGTGACATAACCACGTCTGCATGTCTGTAATTCAAATTTGCTGCCACCAAGGCAATAAAAAGCATTTCCTGCCTTTTTTTTTTTTTTTCCCTTTTTCTGGTGTGTTAAGCAGATTTACTCCTGAAGAGTGAAGCTTCAGTGGATGATTATGACATCAAAGTGTGACAGACAGTGATTATGTACTGCAGGGGGAAAAGATGGATAAAAACAGACATTTAATTCCCATAGCTTAAAGAGACATTATCCCTGAGTAGAAGGAAAAATAAGTATTCCATCTCCTTTTCATTTAGGAAAAATCAGGTACTGACTTAACCAACCTGCCTTGTCTGAAAGATTTTCTTTTAAATTCTTAATTGTAAGCTCATTTCCTCTCTTTAAGTACATTTTCAATAAGTCATTTGCATTCTTTTTTTTCTTGACTTTGAGACTTAATGCAGGCAGCTTGTTTCTTCTTTCCAAAGAGTTCAGCTATAACTGTGCTTAGGCATGACCTTTCCCCCCCATCCCATAAAAGCCATAGAACCACTTAAGCAATTTTAAAAGCAACATACTGGATATAGAGACTGTGAAATTAAAGTAATTTAACAAGGACTTAAAAATATTAGACTTCCTCTAGTTGGGAATTGTCTTTTGGAAGGTGTTCTCAATAAAAGAGAAAATACAAAATTTGATGTGAAGAACACAGGATTTGATGCAGCTACAATTGAAGTCCCTGAAAAGATTTTTGTTAGCTCAGGTCTTTGTTGTAGATATAAGAAACAACTTCATCATTTTGATATTTTACCTATATTAATGGAATGTTTGGATTTGATTTTAAGTTGCATGAAATATGCAGAACAATATATTGCTGTCAGCCCTTAAAAGAAGACACAGACTACATTACTACAGATTACATTCAAAACAATTTTTGGCTTTAGCTCAGAAGACTTTATTCCATTAGAGGTAGGGAAGAAAGAAGATGGGGGCTGTGAAAGGGTTGTAGATTTAGTTACTGGAGGGGGGGAAAAAAAGACATCAGAAAAATCCTCTTGATCTAGAGCCAGTTTACATCATTCAAGTTCCAGACTTCAAGCACATGCTCTTTAATGAAGACTTCTTTTTTTTTTAATTCTTCTTTAACCAAACCAAAGGGATAGTTATGAAAGAGAGGCAGTAAGACCAGTACATTATTTACTTTTTAATATCGCTGTTACTGTGAAATTCTATACCTTTAAAAATAATATCCCTGGCTTATGCCTTCCTATGTAGTGTAACAAATTCAATGACTGATGAGGGCTTTTTCTTTTGAGACTGCTACTGAATGCATTTCTATGAAGTGAAAATGTTTCATAAACAGTTTGTTTGTGGGTAAAGGAGGAAAGATGACATGAGGATAGAAGAACAGGAATGTGAAGAGTCACAGCTAAAATGGCTATAAGGGGTCAATAGTCCTTTGTGTGCTGAGATTTGTGCTGTGTTAGAAAGCAGAAACAGAGGGGAAGTTTCCAGTAATATGCTGATGAGAAGTTGGGGAAAAATCCCACCTCCACAGAAATCAATAGCAAACAGCTATTGACTGCAATGGAGCCTAATTTTCAACTAAGTTTCTGACAGCTAACAATGATGTGTCCAGCTGACGTTGAATCATTCTTGAAGATATGTTCTGATTTTAATTTAAAACTCCTTGTTGAGTAAAGTCTTCTTTTCAACTTCTGGAAAACAGCTGCATCAAGTTTTTAACCTTTCGACTTCCAAAGGGTGTTTGTTTCTGTAGTTCTTAAAGATTTGCAATTTTCCTTCTCCTTTTACTTCTCCTCCACCTTTTCTTATCTCCTGTCCAGGCTGAAATTTTGAGGTCTTGTTCTACAATGGCATAAATAAGAAAAAAATAAAACAATTACAAGTGAACTGTTTCCAGTCTGTAATGCTTTATTTTTCAACCCACTGTTTCCTGAAACTAGACCATAATTCCACACAACTGGAAATCCTATGACCATTAAGCACTGTACTTTTCTAGCAATTCTATGAATATCTGTGTTAAGCACTTTGCAGTGGCTCAGAGTTAACATCCAATTGGGTGGGCTAGCAGTCCTGCAGTTTCCTGCAGTTTCTTTGAAATACATGTTTTAGCATTGCATGCAATGTACACTAAAATGGCTTTATTTTAAAACAGTGAGTATAGAAACTGCAAATGCATAGTCTGCTTTTAAAACTGAAGATTCCTTGTTAAGGAAAAAAAAAAAAAAAAAGAAAAAAAGAAGAAGATAAAAACCTCCCAGAACAGAGTGCCCCCAGTGTACTAACTTAGAAGCAAACCCTAAAGCCCCACACTGCCTGTGATCTTCTCTGGCTGGGAGGATTGCAAGGATTTCCTTTACCAATTGCACTACCATGTGGGAATCTGAAAGAAGAATTTTATACCCTATATATAGATGCCTGGAAGGCATTTATAGAAAAGTGTCATAACATGCATCTAATCTCTTCCCAAATGCACTTTTGTAATCATTATATATTTAGGAGAGATTTTTTTTAGCTAATGATTTTAGACATGTAAACGTGTCAGTATCTTTTTCTAAATGATCAAGACAGGAATAATAAATCAAAAAGCATTCAGGTGATGCTAGGAGTCACTGCAATGAACGCTGAATGACATGCGTGCATTAGGAAGACACCTCAGAAAGATTAAAGCTTTTTTTTCTGATTCATTTAAATGTAGCTTTTTATATTAAAAAATTGTTTTTTTCAAGGCACAGAAAGCAAGCGCTTTAATGTGTTAAGCCAGTCACATTTTTTATTCTTGATTTTCTGTCCCTTTTATTGTTTTATTGTCTAGCTTCTAAAAATGTTAAGAATTTTGGCAGACTTCATGGAATTCTGATTTTAAGAACACAAAACAGGAAGCTATTTTGAATGCACCCACTTGATCCATCTTTGTGCCGGCAGCACAATGCCTCTAAAATCCACCTGCTGGAAGTCGGGTGGTTTATGCAAAGGGATGTCATGGTAATTTGGAAACTGCTGAATGCAGAGTGAAGCCTTTTCCTGCCCCCAAACCTGCCAAATCAGTTTTTCTAGCTCATTACATGCCCAAACTTTTGATTGATGTGCTCACTTCAGTCATGGGTAATTTTAACTCCTATATTAAGTAGCTGCTGCTTCCACTCCATTATATTTCCTTGTATGGGGCAAATCAGAGCTGAAGCTTGGCCTGTATTAGTCTGACCTAAAAGCCAGAGTAAGCTTTTGTTCAGTTCTGTGTAGGCGGCAAGCCAATATTTCAAAACAGCTCAAACAATCACACTGCTTTTTCTTAAGATTGTCAAGATCCCTTGAAATGGAGCTTTTGAGGACTATCACATAGCATTTCTGGGGGGAGCCCCAGGGAGGTAAGAAAGTTGTTAAAGTCTTTCTAGATATCAATACAAACTTCATCATGAAATTTAAGTAGAATATTAAGCCCAGATCAAGTGAATATTAACCTGTAGCTGCCTTTCATTGCTGCCGGTAGGATGGAACTCCCATTTTGCTACAGCCTTGCTGTTTATTTGGTGGGATTTCATACTGAAAAGAAGCAGAACAGGAACACAGGGTGTTTTTTCTCAGAAAAGAACCGTGACCTATAGTCCTATAGAAACCAGGCTACATTTAAACAGTGAAATGACTACCTAAAATGGGATTCATCGACCCTGATGATCTTTAAAAAGCACCCCATCTGAAATGACTGTTTAGATTCTCTGTCTTGCAAACAGGAAAATGTCGGTACTTCGAGTTCATCTCATCATAAAATTAGCATATAACAGGTGAGATTTTAGTGGCTGTGAAGGGAAAGAACTGATATATATAATACATTTCTCAAATCTGATCTCTACACTCACATTTGGGCCTATATATCATCCAGTCACCTAAGGATTTGAGAATGATACAGATTTTAAGATCTTTAGACAGCAAGCAGATTCTCCTGGATTTAATCCTGTTTCAGATACCACTACTATTATAACAGGAGGAATGTTGTTAGTTTGATATGTGGCTCAGCAATAGAATAGCTCAGAGGAAGTGGTACCCCTAAATTGTTTGTGGACCTCTATTTCTGTATTAGGTACGTAATTTAAAGATCTGTGTAAAGCCATTTGGTGGAACATTAAACATTCAACCTCCTATCAATGCTTCACTGATGAAGTTCAAATGCACATTTCAAATATAGCTGAGAGACCTTGTGGCTTGCTGACAAAGCATATTTATTCCACTGGACTTGTTACAACTAATAAAGACACAAATTATAAATGCGCATAGACATGTCTGACTCCATCTTATGTTTTTTGTAGAGAACAGATCTAGAAACCTAGCACCTCCACAGTGATTTGCTGGATGGATTATTTAGGCCCTGTACAAAGCCACAATATTAAACCCACAGTATAACACAACATAAAAAGCGGTATTTGTTTAAACATCAGAAATGTTGATATATCCATATCTGAGTTAATTATGAAGACAATATCTTTGAGCTATTATTTGCACCAGTAGAAACAAGCAGGCTTTTACAGACAGTAATGCATCTCATCCTAAAATAGACAACTGAGATAGACTAATTACTTCCTAGAATGACTGATTGTCTCTGGAAGAAAGGGAGACCAAAGTTTACAGTTTGGAGTAAATCTCTAAATGCTCTTGCCAAGAGTTAGAGAAGATGAATCCCTTCCAAAGATCCTTAAAAACCCAGTGCTGAAACACAAACAAGAAACTACCTATGGAATATGTCTGTTTTAGAAGAATTTCTGGGATACTTCATCTACACAACTTAGATTGCAAAGCTTTCTGGATCAATTAGAAACAAACTTCATTGCTTGCTACTCCTGTTAATTTAGAAAATGATTTTTATAATTTTGAAAGTCACTTTATGGGAAAGAAAATTGATATGTCAAGAATCTACATGTTTCAAAAAGGTGTCTACTTGCTTCACGCCTTTGTAAGGAAATAGGAAATAAACTGGGTCCTGCAATACTGTAGTGCTAAAGATCCTGCCAAAGCAGAAAAGCAAATGAAGAATTCATTTTGTATTAAGATGACAAAAATGAAAATCTTTATCAGTAAAGTGTTGGTAGAAGTTATTCATTATACCAAATAAAAGCAAATTACATTACACAAAAGAAAATAAATTTGCATTTTAAAATTACACTTACAGTGGTTGATCTATTGTTCTTGCTGTAAGGAGCTCCACAGCATCTCTTGCATTACGAGAGTACACATGCCACCTTTTTCAAGGAATGTGATGTACATATCAACCTTTTCAGATTTATAAAAATCAGTTGTGGGAATCTTGACACAAGTATTTATATCACTGCCAATACCTATGTGTCATTGCCTCCTCTAATTACTGTGGTATAAATGCTCAATATGTTAACTCATCCAAAATAAGGCCTTCTTATACAAAGATTTAATAAGAAATTAAAAATTTTGAAACTGAATTGACTTAGAAAATGCTGTCTCTAATAGTGTCTAAAATCAGGTAAATGTAGTCTGTCTCATGGAGAAAAAAGACCAAAAATAGCATTTTTATTTTTTTTTAAGAATAATTGCATAAACATATGAAAGCTAATTAAAAGGCACTTAAGCAAGGTTGAACAGGTGCCACAGAGATTAAATGAGCCACATTAGAGGCTCTATATATGGCACAAATAAAAGAAATATACTCTAAAAGGAGCTGTCATAAACCAATATGCTAAAAACTCAGAATAAAAGAAGATATTAGAATTAAATAAATAAATTAAAAGGTATGAAAAAGGTCTCAGGATGCTATTTAACACATGCTTTTGGTCAAGTCAGAATCAGGTACTTGTAAGATGTCCAGTGTATATATCTCTATACTGTTAAGAAAGATCTCCAGTGCTAGATACAGCTTCCACATATAATCTAGTTCAGAGATTCATTATGATTACACTCGTCAGTTTTTCTTTCCAGGCAGTCTGAAATTTTCTTGCTGCTGTTGAATTCAATTCTTACTTGTCCTAAACACCATGGATAAAGAGTACAAAGTACTTGCCTTCTCGCAGTAGCCTCTTGTATACTTCGTAACTTTTTAAGGTTCCCATTCAGTATTCTGTACTTCCTCCCCACCCTGCCCCTTGTCCCTTAGCTACTTCAGTCTTCTCAGTCTTACAATCATTCTTTCTAATATTCTGATAAGTCTCTCTATTCACTTATTGAATTCCTCTCTATGGTTAGCATCTCTCTTGAGGTGAAACATTCAGCTAAAAAGACCTTTCCCAGAAAGAGAAATTAGCTTCTAACCAAGGAGAATAGAAAGCTCTGGAAACATCAGCTCTAGAAAGTTCTACATAAAATTACAGTAATGCAGGCCACAGAAGTATGAAAAATGGACTTACCAAGAGTATAAAACCTAATAATACAATATTTCCAAATACTTTGGAAGCCAAAAGGTCCTCAGAGGTAATAATGATCAAGGTATGAAAGAAACATGAAAGAAGGCTATTACAGTCAGACTATCTTCATTATTGTATTTATTTTCCCTACAAAGCAAGTCAGAGAAACACTCACTAGGATTTTTTTTTTTTTAAGATGTGATTAATTGGAAACCTGCTTTAAAATTGTTCCCTTAAATTAATAAATGCAAAATTGATATAAGAATTCTAAATAAGCTCATCTGTAAAACTTCCGGACTACTAAACTCATTGTTAGCATTTGTCTCAATACTAGAAAAATCTCATACAGTCTTCAAAAACAACCACAGAAGTATCCAGGAACTTGCAACCTGACAGTTTAGATTGTTGACTTAAGTGTAATGGACTCTGCTAGTAAAATTCACTTAGTCACCAAAGACTCAAAACTGTGTACTATGTCATTCCTCCCATGAAGTGACATGACAGGGGATGGCAGTTACTATAAAATTATTTTGAACAGTCAACTTTAAGGAGATGGAATTTGCAAAGAGGCACACAGGTTCTCCTTGAAGAAAAAGGAAAATTAAATTAAAGGAATTGGTTTTGTCTTGTCATATGTTTGAGGAGCTATGGAATTCACCATCTCAGGAACCGACAGAGGCCACAAACATGTTAAAACATGGAGCAGACTTTGACATAGATGTCTATCTGTTCAGTAAACATTCATGTTCATACAAGCTTCAAGTCCACATGTGCCTACATGTTTCAGTACAGAACAACAAAAAGGTTCTGCACATGGGTAAGAACAACCCCAAGCCCAGCTACAGGCTGGCCAGAGAATGGATTGAGAGCAGCCCTGAGGAAAAAGACTTGATGATGTTGGCTGACAAGATTTTCAATATGACCCAGCAATATGCATTTGCAGCCCAGAAAGCAAACTCTATCCTAGGCTGCATCAGAAGCAGCATGACAAGCAGGTTGAGCGAGGTGATTCTCTTTCTCTACTTGACTCTCATGATACCTCACCTGGAGTACTGTGCTCAGCTCTGAGACTCCCAACACAAGATGCACGTGGACCTTCTTCAGTGAGTCCAGAGGAGGCCATGAAGATGATCAGAATACTGGATCACCTCTGTTATGAAGACAAGCTGACATAGCTGGGATTGTTAATCCTGGAGAAGTCTCTGGGGAGACCTTCTAGCAGCCTTCCAGTACCTAAAGTGGTCAACAAGAAATCTGGAGAGGAACTTTTTACAAAGGTATGTAGTGACAGGACAAGGGGGAATGGGTTTAAACTGAAAAAGGGTAGATTTAGATTAGATATTAGGAAGGAAGAAATAAGAAATTCTTTACTGTGAGAGTAGTGGAGCACAGGAACAGGTTGCCCAAAGAAGTTATGGATGCCACATCACTGGAAGTGTTCAGCGCTGTGATGGCTGGGGCTTTGAGCAACCTGGTCTAATGGAAGATGTCCTCTGCCCATGGCAGGGGGTTGGAACTAGATGATCTTTAAGGTCTCTTCCAACCCAAACTGTTCTATGATCCTATGATTTACATAAAAACTCTACATATTTATTTATTTATTTGTTTATTTCAGATCTACAGGAGATAAACTCCTCAAATATTTTGTTATCCTGGTAAAACTTGAGAATAAGTCAACTTCTACCAACTTTTGCAGATGTGATAAGAGAAAAATAAAATAATTTTCAGTGCACTGTATTTCCCTCCTGACTTTTTTATTTTCCACACCTGTGTGGATATGAGCCTTTTCCACCTGGCATGATTTTTGCGTTCATATCAAATAGGTGAATGTCTACTGATAGACTATAATAATTTAATCACCAAAAGCAGAAAAAGAAGTGAAAATTAAATTTTTATTTTAAAATCCAAAAGGCAGGAATAGACACATCTTTTCATTAAAATAAGGCTATTTTTTTTTATATTTATGTATATAAGCTATGAAATTTTAATACGATGTTCAGAATCAAGCGACCAGGAAAAATCACCCTAACAAATTCACAAGGGAACTTTAAAGGGCACTAGACTGACTTTCAACTCCAGAAAATTCACAATGTAGAAAGAAAAACTGCTTTCATTTGAGAATCTTAAGAAGGCAATACTAATTTTACTTAGATATGTTCTATCGACTCTTGAAATACTACCACCAGTATCATAGTAACAAGAGATATTATTTGAAAATATTTGCAGATTTTTTTTTTCTTTCTAAAGAGCTATAAACTTTGAAATCATTGATTTTCCCCTACAAAGAAATTTTGTCACCTTCTTCCACATCTTTACTTCGAAAGAGGCATAAACATTAACTTTTATACCTTCCATTTTGTTGCCTGGTTAAATCATTCCATGAATCCTTTCTAAAGTCCCTTTCAGATTCAAAGCTTAATGTAAATATATCATATCTGTAGAAAAAGAAAGAAGCTGATACAGTTATACATATACTCTGGAGTTCACCTGTGCTAACTTCTGGAACAGTCTGGGATTTGTGACAGCCATCACTGTTATCTAACTCCAAAGAGAGGTTTAATACCTTTCCTTTTTCTTCTTCCATCAAAAAATGTTTGCCTTGGGAAAACAGTATATGGTGGGATTAACAAACTCCTTTTATGTCACTCTTGCACAGTGGTTGCTTATATGTGGAAAGTTGGGATGATGCTCTTATTCTGGGTTTAAATCAGGTTTGGTTCAATTTAATATCCAGAAACAACTGTACTAGAAACACTTTACCGTTAAAGAAATAGCAACACAGTAAACCAGCAAAGTGCTCCTAATGGAACCATTATCAAACTGAACCTTTGTATCAATGTAATAAATTCACTGTCTTGAAGCAAATCAAGCTAAAGGACATTTTTTTCTGGTAGAACAGAATCTGTAGTAGGAATTTATGCCACCTCAGATGTGTGCTAGCTCACTTTCCATAACACGGCTATTTGAACTGTAAGAGTCTTAAAGACAGACATAGTCTAAGTCAACTGGGAACAAGCTTAAAGGAAATGGCTTAAATTAAGCCTCAATAAAGCAGTGTGAAATTGAAATAAGTGTGTTTAATGAAACCGTGTTAGATTAAAAAGTGGTTCAAATTTGGTGTAAATTTGGTGTAAATTTCTTGTTTGTATATACAACCTTTGTGCAGTCTGAATCCCAGCTGTTTCCTTAATAATTCTCCCAATTCTACCTTGAAACTTATTTTATTGAAGCTCAGATATCAGCTTTCTTCAAGTATAGCCTTCACATATAAGCAAATGTGTGTCAAGCAATTTAGGAATATGCCTGAAAGAAATATGATTTTCCCTCCTGAATCAATCAATCCTCTCTTCTTCCTATACTACCTATACAATTCTTATAAATGATACCCTCACAATTCTACTGGGAGGTTAAGTAAGTGAAATGTTAATGCAGTTCTCGTATGAGAGAAAATACATGTAGATTCCCAGTGCTCTGTAATCATAACGCTTCAAGATTATATTCATATCCTTGAAAGGCTGGCTGCCTAAGATATTACAATGCATATTTATTGTAAGAGATTAAAGAAAAAAAAGGGAAAGAAACAGGTAGAATCAGTGTCATTGTGTGAGAACCAATGTAATTAATTCACAGCAATTGGAACCTTGCAAAGGATTTACAAACAAAGGGGTGGGATTGCAGTTAACATGCTCCCTTGTCCCTAAGCAAGCCTCCCCTTTGATCTTTCCAGATGACAGGAGATGCATCTTAGGAATTAGAATGTAATGCAGACATCAGCCATGATTGATGGAGGGGTATCAGGACTGAGCAAGAAGAAACTCTTCAGGCAAGCAGGCATGTGCCACCGTATTTATTGCACTGCCCCTCCTCCTAGTTCTTTCCTGAAAGGAACCTTTTGGCCTAGGTTCAGCTTGTCATTAGCAATGGCGCTACAGATGGGTGTTTTTCTTTTTTCTTAGCTATGATCTCTGTCAGGTGCTCCTTTCTTTTGACCTACTTTGGATTGCAGTTTTGCCTCTAATAAGAACACAGTGCTCTTTTCACAGGTTGATAGTCACTAATGCAGATACAGCCTGAAACAAGACAAAGTGTTTTTTAGGTGTATATATATTACATATATATACCTATATTATATGGGTATATATAATATAATATCTCAGGCATTGGAAATTATATAGCTGGATTTTGCACAGGCTCATTTGCTGTTTCTTGTTTATGACTATTAGTACTAATCCACAGCCCATTTAATAAAAAATAAATTATTTCCAAAGACTTGGTAAAAAAAATGTCATTAAGAGTCACTTTACTCAGTCCTCATATCATACGAAGTGATGTGGCTTAAGTCTCTTTAAATGAATTACTGGTGCTGGACCTCAGTGTCATTATTTAATCTTTGAAAAGTGCCTCAAAATAATTTGCTAATAATTTCAATTATGTTTAAAAAGTAATAAAGGTAATGCATTTCAGGCAGTGATTTTTGCCTTGTGACTGCTCAGCTGACAGTCATTTGCCTTCCAAAGTACAGTCAGATTAATAACATTGTATCACAATGGCCTTATACCTTAAAGAAAAAGAGGAATTTTACTGAAAGTTGCGTATGTGATTCTTCTGTTTTACAGCCAATGCATGAAGCTGTTGTATGTGGAAAAAGCAGGTCCAATGGAATAAGATATGGAACAGGAGAATTCTGGAAGGAAGGTGAGATGTTTGCCATGCTGCTTTTCATACCAAATGCTGTAATGATCTTATTTTGGAGTTTTATGTCATAATAATGTTGCCATTTATATTTGGGTAGGCTGGTTTAGTCATTCCTATGATAGGTGAGTCAACAGAAAACACAAGCATGTGACTAATTTTATTTCATATGTAACTCGACCATTATTCAACAAAGCATATTACACTTCATAATATATTATACTTTATGGCATATTATCAAAACATGCACTTTTCTTAAATAATTCAAGTGATTTGCCATTTGGAATGTGAAAGAAGAGTGAAATTATTTTTGCTATTTTGAGCAAGGAAGGAAAATAAACCCTTCTGCTTTACACAAAGTTGTCAAAGCCATTTATGTAGCACTTGTGAAACTCCTACAAATCTAAACTAGCATTTCTTAAGTTAACTGTGGCTGAACAGGAAATATAGCAAGAAGCAGGAATCTATCAAACCACTTAGAGCTTTTAAGAGAGGCATGTGTCTGTACTGCAAAGGGAAAATTACCATGTAACCTAAGTGACTTTGTGGCATTCGTTCTTTCTGGGATTTAGCCTTCACTAACTATTTTTTTATTAAACTCTACCAAACTTCAAGGAGGTATCTCTCAGGTGGCATATTACAACAGCACACAGCAGCCTTTTGTAGACTAAATATAATTAGGGTAAGCTGATTGCTAAGAGAATTAGAGAAAAAAGAATCAGAAAAAAAAAAGAAAAGGAAAGAAAAAAGGCCCTTATCTTAAAATCCGTGTTCAAAGCTGCATGTGTGAGTGTACATAAAATTTTTAATAAGTACTCACTAAGGATAGCAAATATACCATAACTAGTTAATTAAGCCATCATGGAAAAAATGCTACAGTAAGTAGTCATTAGAGAGCCTCTCAACAGATTCACCTCTCCTATTCTCTCAATATATTCTGCTAGTCTTTTTATTGCAGCTGAGGAGAAACAGGAAAAATAATGTGTGAATTCCTAGATCAGGAATGACAGTTGTCTCTGAGTGTAGCATATCTCAAAAGTTATTTCATTTGTTTAAAAAAACCCAGCTTCATTTGCAAGAAGTCAGCATCACTCATTTTCTGACTTCTCTGCAGCCCTTCAGACAAAGTTTTATTCAAACTTTCTCTCTTTCTGGCTATTTAAAATGGTTGACAGGCAAAAAAATACTTCCTCATAGAACACTGATGTGGCTGGTGCAAATATTTCATGTTGCAGAATAAATATCCAGACTCCTCTCTCTGCATGTGTGTGTTATGTGTTCATAGTATGCTTATGAATGAGATTATTAATGGGAATTGGAACAGTAGAGCTGACTTCATTTGATGCCACTAAGTTTTAGATATCAAAAGAAAGCCTCAAGGAAAATGAATGTAGAGGGGATAGATAATAGAGTATACATAAACTTCACAAGGAACAAGTTCAAGCTAAACTGATATGGAGAAATAAATTTGCTTTTCTGTGACCATTTTGAAAGTCTGAGCTTTCAAATTAAGTCCCGCTCAAGGTTTAACATTTTTTAAGGTTTAATGAGAAGGGTGTAAAGCTGCAGACCTTCAGAGAGAAAGCATCTGTAGCACACATTATTGTTTTTCCAAACCCAGGCTGTTCACTACTGCTATCTCTCATCATTTGAGATCTGAGAAGTGAGATCAATTTTTTAAACCTGAGAGGGATATCTCATAAGAAGTGGAATTTTGGTAATGAAATAAGTTAGCATTAATGTTTTTTCTTAGGGAACAAGAGCCCATTTTTGAGAACACAGGTAGGGGAAAAAAAAAAAAACAACAACAAAAACCCAACAACAACAACAACAA
Organism: Lathamus discolor; assembly: GCF_037157495.1. Lineage (NCBI taxonomy): Eukaryota > Metazoa > Chordata > Aves > Psittaciformes > Psittacidae > Lathamus > Lathamus discolor. Next base: position 71,644,122 of record NC_088888.1, on the reverse strand, counting down.
CAACAACAACAAAAACCAGCAAACCAAGAGTGTGCTTACTTGTGACTTCAAGTCACTTTTATCCAGCATGTGGTTTAAAATGGGATCTCTGCAAGGCCATGGTGCCAGTGCTTTTCCAGTCTGCAGGTCATTTCTCGTTATTGATTTCTCAAGCTTCTAACTTTCATGGCAAAAACTAATGCTCTTCTCTCCCTCTCCCTACTTTTTTCTCTTCTTTTTTCTTTTAAATGTTCTGATTGTGTCTGTATGGAGGGGCTGGTATTTCTTTCCTCCCAGCTGTCCTCACCTGGCAAGGTATGGTTGGGCAGCATGGTTCAATTCACATTCCTGTGATCAGATCTTCTTCCAAGGAGGATGTGGGGATAGGGGAGGGTGGTGTAGACCTGGGTCATCTTCTGACATGCAGACATACTGGTAGGGATGGCAAGACTGAAGTCTAGATGCAGTAGACTATGCCTGTGCTGCCTGTAAACAGAATCGTATTTTCTAGACTAGCTGACTTCTGGATTAATAAAGAAGAAAAACCTCCATCTGCTGTTATAACTTTTTCTCAAATCCCTTTATACCAGGAACAAGTTCCACTTAGTTCTTCTGGATTTCAGTACATTCATACACAGCTTTTCCTTATTTGTATTGCAGATACAATGCTACTCACAAAAGCTAATTAGGAAATCTGTATCTGAAAACTAAACAGGCTCAAGGACTGGACTGTCTATGTAAATTAGAAAAGTCTTCATGGTTTTGTCTTGGGTAAGCTATTCTCCAGACTGTGTCCAGCATACACAACGGTTAGCATGGCTGGGTCAACTCCCATTCAGGTGGTTTGAATGCACCTAATTCAGGTGATAAAAAAAGTTAAGCTTTATAGCAAAGCATCCTACCAGGACAGGTGCTGTCAGATACAAAAATAAATAAAATGCAAATCTTTTTACTTAGTACTTTAAAGGCAGCCATTACTGTCCCACTAGTACAGCCCTAGTACATGCAAACTCTCCCTACACAATACAGAGAAAGACTTTTTGGAGGTTAGAGAACCATTGCATTAGTTTCAAGTAGAGTCTTTGTTATGCTTTTGTCTTGGGTGGAGGCCATCGTTGTTTCATGGCTTAGATTTCTCACTGATTTCTTCATGAAAAGGCAGCCAACAAACCCATCAGTTACACATTCTTGAGTGCCATCTACTGGCACCTTCTCTATTACAAGCACATATATACATTTGCATGTGTGTATACATACTTATATATGTACATATACAGACACACATACATATATGCATATATAGATATACAAATATATGTATATGTATATATAGATATAAATGTATTTAAGTCAAGCTTGTAATAACCAATTTACAATGTGCATTCACCCATTTAAGAGCTATCACCTCATTGTTAGCATGCTTAGAAGCTAAAGTTAAGTTAAATTAGCAGAATTAATGAAGCTGGTTTTCCTACGAGACTGTATCTCTTATTCCTAACCACTTCCATGCCCCCTTATACAGGCAAAGAACTCACAGCTCTGAGCTCCCAGTCTCCCCAATGTCATCCTATCTTCCCTGAATTGGCCAAGTTATAATTGTCCTTTCCTTGGAGGGAACAATAATTTCTGTTCTTTACTTTGTCTCCGGAGTTGGAAAAACTTTTAGAACATGCACATCTTTGAGCTCTCTCTCCTTCTCAGACTTCACTGAAACTGATCACTAAGGACACAAAAGTTACCAGGTAGGCCAGTACAAAGTATGGAAGATGTAATCCCATTTCTCCTTTCATTTTAATTGCATTCATTTTCATGTAGCTCATTTTAATTAATTGGTCGCCCTAATAATCATTAAATATGGATTGACAGTTAAATAAATATATTATTCCTTCTTGAAGGACATTTTAAGCTTTTTTGATTTGATTTGTGGCTTGGCTGTGAATGTTTAAGTACTGAGAAATATACTGCTGCCACTGCCATTCATATAGAAATGAATAGTTGAAAATTAGGTCAGAATTTATCATAGAGTATTTCAGATATCTCACTTGTTACTTTGCTGTAACAAGTAGCATTTTCAGAGGATAAGTGTAGTATAAGGTTTTGCCTGCAACAAATTTCTTCACAAAGAAGTTTTAAAGAAATGGCAATTTTCTGAAACCTATATTCAGGATTAGTCTTTATAATTTATTTTTGTGCCAAGGAAAATTCCTTGTCCTGTTTGTACCAGATAATGACAAATAAATATGAAAATAAGACATGCACTCTACAGATCAGGTAGGATTGCAGGGGTTATACACCTGTGGTCTGTCCAAATGAGGAAGTGTAGCAGTAGCCATTTACCAGAAGCAACTGTTAACTATGAACTATCAAGCCAAGTAACAATCATTTGTGTCTTTTCAGTGTGGTCCTGTCCTGTTCCATGTGTTTTGCCCTTTCAACAATAAAGGCCCAAGAAAACCAGTTCATGCAACCAATTCTCATTTTGTCTTTAATGAGTAAATTTCAGTGCTGAGCCCAAGACACAGACAGTCACTAGATATCTGTAGAAATAACATTCAGAAAGAGAAAATAATTCTTGCATTTTGCAACCATTGGCTAAACTGAAAAGCAAAACCTTGATATGGAATCACAAATCTACTGCAATGTATCAAGACCCTGACTCAAGATGTTTTCTTCCCTTTTTTATTTGACAAAAAAGTGCTTGCTACCTGGAAAGAATAATTTTCATCTGGAATTTTCAAAAGAAAGAAAAAGAAGCAACCATTTGCAAATAAATTATGATCCTTTTGAAAAATATGCTTAACTTCATGAATACAAGTAGTTCCAGCAAAGTTCTGTGTAAAAAATCAACACCGAGAAAGGCTAGAGTTCACATCTAATTTTAAGATAACACAGAAAAAGGAAATATAACATACAATAGAGAGAAAAAGAAAGTAAAAAGGTATTAGATTGTACACATTTCTTTCACTTTTCTCTTTCACTGCTGGTTTTGTTTCTACATTAAACATCTATTTCAAATTTTGTGAAATCTCTGCTTTACTAACTTTGAATTTATTATTTTAACTTTTGGCTACTTCTATAATTATTCTTAGGAGTTGTTTTTTTCCCCTACAAGACATCTGTTTCATTTTCTGAAAATATGTTACATTCTACACATTGCCTTATAATTTTAAATTATATCAAAATAGAATAGAAACATAAACTAAAACCACTATGTGATTTCCTGTTATCCACTTTCTTCTCTTCATTCCTTTCCTATAGCTCAAGTGCTCTTCTTTACCCTATGTAAATATCCAAAACCCAAGAGCAGGTAGTCAGGAAACAGAGATACCGCTGGTCCTCTGTAAAGCTGCATTTGTGTCACACTTTGCTTATCCTCCAAAATAGCTAGTATTAATCATACTGGAGGTCAACAGAAACAGAACTATTGATTTTGATGAGCTTTGGATTAAGATCAAAAGAAACTGGAATTTTTAGTAGGCAATTTCCCATGAGGGTGGGGAAAAGATTTTCACCCACTGCTGAATCATAAATATAAAGCAAAATCAATCATGATTTAGTGTTTAACCCTCTCCTGATTTGAAAAGATCAAAGATTATGTTATAAGTAGGTTTTGGAGCATAACATGTTAAATAATCCAATAGTAAAACACCAATTCCATGCATTATGATTTTGAAAATATGAAAACTGTGAAGAAATATTCACAAGAAAATCAATTCTTATTCCTTTGTCCCACAGTATATTTCTGACTAAAGACAGAAAAGATGATTTCTGCTTGCTATAATGGGAATTATACCAACTTCTACAGTTAAATTAATCATGTTTTTCATTATAGTATTTTGTCGGTTTCTGAAACTTTCAGCCTCCAGACTGAAATTTTGCAGGTTTGTTCTCTCAGAATATGATATTTATTGGTACTGACATTATCCTTATTATTGGTTATTATTTTCTGTGTGAAGATGGTTTATGCAGGGTATTTGGCCAAATTTGAAAGACAACTAAGACAGCAGAGAGGAGGAATATGCATTATTTAATACAGAAATTCCTATTTCAAGATTTTTTCAACGGCTTTAATGCTTCAGAGAATGTCAACAAAATTTTAATTTTCCACTGCAATGTATTTATTGCAATTGTCTTTGAATGTTCCCATTAAAAAATTGGTTGAAAATCCAAGAACAAATTATATTTGACTGTACTATTTGAGAAATATTACCTGATCCTGTAAGTAAAGGCTGCTATGATGAACACACGCAGAGGCGAAGTTAAAATTGTATGTTCTACTGAACAGACTGAATACTTGGCACAGCTATTTAGGAAACAACACTATGCAAAAATAATGTATTATTTGAACAGCATTGCAACTGATCCAAGTCAAAAAATAAGGGATGTGTGTGACAATTTTAGCAGTAGATGTCCTAGCTATTAATAGAACGCATTATCCACCTAATAATGAGACACCATAAAGAATGTGAGATGTAACACTTAACACTGCAATCTTATCCATCTTTTTACATCAATTCTATAAAACAGAATAAAAATTCAGGGAATAGTTTATATTTCTGGTCATCCTTAAAACCTTCTTTGTAGCCTGACATCAATAGATGCCTTTTTAAATATCCCCAAGTGAAAAGATTCTTTTATTTTTTTACCTTCCTTTCTTTTTTCTTCCTTTTTTTCCCCTTCCCCCCTCTCCTTTCCCCAATTCAATTTGCACTTTGTCTTTGAAGTTTACTCTTTGCCTTTAATTACCTTTGATAGACTGGTAAGAGTCTTTCCACTGAACAGTTCATAGACTTAGGCTAATATATCATACATGAGAAATCTTCTGTTTGAAGCACCATTTTAAATCACCATTTTAAACTGGAAGGACATATCACATTGACATACACTCAATAACAACATTTCACAGCTTTTAACTAAGCTGGTGAGCATGCTATCTTTTTTTTTTCTTTTTTCTTCCCTTTTTTTTTTTCCTTTTCTCTCTCAGAGACAGCTGCCCATTCCTGTTCGTGTACTGTTTCTGCCAATACTCTGATGTCTCTATTTAGGGAATTATAAAGAATTGCTTGGAGTCTTCTGCAGTTACAAAAAACTAGCCATTGAAGGGGAGGAGGATAAAACTTATTCAGAAGACAGATGACAGCTTTTCATCTGGGGATCATACAGAGGGATGCTTCCTTCCATAAAAATAGATCCTGCAATATTGTTTGCTCCTCGCATTTCACAAGGGCCAATCATTCTTAAAAAGAAAAAATACCCTTAAAACTGTGAAGTCAGCTGAATCCTACAATCCTCATTCAGCCAAACCGGTATTTTTTTCAATTATTACTATTTTACACAGTAAGGCATAAGGAGTTGGCTCCTAAAAGAAACAGATTGTTCTCACAGCCACCCCTCCCATCCTCCAAGAAACAATACCAGCCTGAGTCAAACCAGCTTGCACAAATTTTGTTTCATAAAGGGTCCATTTGAATTGCATTTGTTGACAGTATCTTTTTTGATACAGAATGCTGCTAAAGAGGGGGAAATAGCAAAGAAAAAAGGAACATTGTGATCATTATTAAATAAACTGTCATCCTGTTTAAGTGAATGGAGTGATTTAAATGTCACCACAATGAGCCGTTTGGAGTTTATTTTTTAAATTATAATCTGTTAATTAACGATTAATGTGTGCCTTTAAGACACAGCCCACTGCAGGAGGTACTGGCATGGCAGTTTGCCTCAGCAGGAGTGCGAGGCAGTAGTTAACACAGGGTAAGCAACTGGGACAGATCCTCAGCCGGCTAGGATTTAACTTTGTGTTTTCTGGAGTACAAAAGAAACTATACTTTCATATGGAAATAGGTTACTGAAGTGTCTTTCAGCACATGGGGAGAGGGTAGGGTTGGAACATGAGAGGGTATCAGTCAATTGTATTCTCCAGGGACGGAAAAGAAGTGATAACGCTGGAATTTCATTAGCAATATAGACAAGCCAGGATGAACTGGCATTAGGTTGACATGCTCCTACCAATTATAACAAGTACTGAAGGACCAGCAATCATGTTATTTGTCAGAACAAGTGTTTCAAGTATAAATAATGAAGAAAGTAAACAACATTTGTACCTACAGGTTTGCAGTCAGGGAGTTATAAAGAGTATCGCTTTATATTTACTTCCAGGTCTTAATGGAGGGCCAATGTCTGGCCAAAATAGTTCAGCCACTGAAACTTTCAGTTTCAACTGAACTAGTTAGTTATGTAGAAATGTGACACAAATATGATCATATTTACTGAATTAATATCCAATTATTCTGTAAGTCTAATTGTCAGGTTGATTGATTTGTGTCACAGGAACCAAAGTCCCCTTATTAAATAATTAAATAATTCAGAAGGCTCATGTCTGTTTAAGGTATCAGCCTCTGAGTTATTTGACTCAGTACCAGCTATTTCATTTAGGTCCTGCACGAAGAATTGATTGGTAAGGTCAAATTATTCCATGTGACTGCTGACCACACACTTGTGTGAATGTCATTAGTCCCTGTAGCAGCAAAAGCTTTCCAACCCTCTACAGATAGAAATTGGAAATTTAGGTTTAAATAGATGCACATCCCACCCTCCCCTCTCCCCCCCCCCCCCCCCCCAATGTTTATAAAAGATGGTTGTGCAGTTTTTATAATTTTGGTCAAATTTTTCATGTCTTGCATAGTCAAAGGATAGTAAATACCACTGTTATGTAAATGATAAGCTAATAAATATTAAAACTAAAATGAAATACTTCTAATTACAAATTCATGTAACTGTATGTAGAGGGATTGTTTCACATTACAGAAAAAGTCTTTGATTTCCTGTTCACACTAGTGTGTCCATCAGCTGAATTTTCTTTCCCCTTTCTTTTCTTTTTACACCAGGTCTCAGTTTAGTCATAAGTGTACCAAGTCCTCAAAATCACAATGTGGAGTTTCAGATCTAGCTCACACTTGTAGATAGACTCTGAACTGTGTTCAGGTTTCCAGTCAACTGAATGCTTCCCACGTCCTGCCTACCTGTATAACAGAGGTATGTACAGTCATAGCTCAGGAATAGATCATTTGCATTTTCATTCTGTATTTTTATGCCTCTTCCTTTATATTTAGGCTTCTTTTTTTGCTGAATCTGAATTTCCTAAAATATTAAGTCACTGTCTGAAGTCCTCAGTATATTTTAAGCTTTTTTTATGTTTGCTTTCTTTGACTAAAATACATTTTTTAAATACAGTAGTAAACAAATTTTAATGGCATAAACAAATGCAAGACGTGCTGAGGAAGTTCAGTACAGAGATATAGAGATCTTGTTAGAAGTATCTAGCTGGGCTTAAAGAAAAAATAATGCAGAAAATGGAGCAGACAAAGGAAGAATAAAAATTTTTTTGAGGTTATCGGAAGCATCAAGGCTTTAATTTAAACACAGCAATCAGATATGCTAGCTGACACAGCCTGTGTTCATGCTCCCAGAACCTCTATCTAATTAATGAGAACTGCTGTGGCCTGTGCTACCTACTGACCCACCTCCAGGAAGTTGGTGGGAGAATGCCGGCTGGCTTCAACCAAAACTGCTCAAGAACCGGTACTAATAACGTGAGGTCATGAGGCCTGAGAGCATAACAATATGGTATTTGCAAACAGTTTCTTCTGTGGAGCTGTGTTTTTTGTCTGATTTTCAAGCCTTTGCTGCAGATGCTCATACAGCTCTGCACCCTCTCTAACAAGTCCCTCTCTCACCTGCACAGTTTGAGGTTGGAATTGGATCATCTCAGGAGCTCAAATGTGCCTTCAAAAGACTGAATAGTTATCATCCTTGCTTTCTTCACTATTTGATGAAATAGAAACATGGTGTAAAAACTAGGCCTATGGGATTTCTCATATACTCTCTGTTCCCTCATATGAGATTCTATTTTATTCGTGAGAGGAGAAAAAATTATGTATTGTATCAGAATTGGCAATTACAATTCTTTATTCTACCAAAAATTATTATAGCCTTCCCTCTCCCTACGGATTTTTTTTTTCTTACCAGGAAGTCTTATGCTACAGTGAATTTCACATGATTATTTCCAGCACTTTGCTTATCACAATGCAGTCTTTAGATAAATAAAATAACAATTTTCTTCCATTCACCACAAAGGGTAAATTCAGAGATAACAGTGATGTGGGGGTTTAGAAATCGTGCTAAATTCATATGGTAATGAACATCTGTGATGTTTTGGTGACTCACTTGCTCAAAAGGATACAATCCCCAGGTTTCATTATTGTCTTTGAAAACTTGCAGGAAGTCCCACACTGAACACTGATGACAGACAACACAGGATGGTTTTAAGCAGTCTCCCAGGATGACATAGGGCAATGCTAGGCTATGTCCCAGTGTGATACAATGGCTGATGTCTAATACATGGAAAACTCCTCAATATTGTAGTTTTTTAATGACATTCTCAATCATTAATGAAAACATAATGAGTCACCTTGAGTGCTATTGTAATTTTTTGCTTGTTTGTTTGTCATTCTCCATTTGCTGAAGTGGCACAAATCAAGCCACCTGCCAGGGAACTCTCTTCTGAATGGCTTGATTCCTTTCTTTTGCCTCTCCTCCCACTCCTCCCTTGACAGATAAGACTTTTTTCAAGTGTGTTCTGAGAATTTCAGAGCATATTTTCCCAACCAACTGTGTTACAACACTCAGCCATATACACTGGAGGCTTTTTTTTTTTTTTTTTTTTTTTTTTTTTTGCAAAATAGGAATACCTCCCTCTCAACTTATTTTGTCACGGGGCTGACACTAATGCAGTTTAATATGGTCAATGAATTCAAAGTGTTGAAAACACCAAAAAGCAGATTTAAAAAGGAGCCCGCACAATACTCGCTATTCAGAGTTGTGGAAAAGCCAAGAAAGGGTAGGATAATGCAGAAAATCCAAATGCATGCTATTACTCAGAGTAGAAAAGGAAGGCTAGGAAAGGTACTAAGGTGTGAAAGGTATGTTGCAAGTGACAGAAAACTGTTGCAGTCTTAACCATTACATGTTTGCCAAAAACGTCTATATTCCTGCAACACAGAGAAAACAGCAGGTAGCCCTTGCAAAGGTAATGCGTGCTACATTAGGCCCATTACAGCCTGTACTGACAGGAATGTGTATGCAAGCTGCCCAGATGGAGAAAGAGGCAGCTGTGCAGCAACATCAATGTACCAATGCTATGTTTAACCATCGTGTTCTTCTGAATGGTCCACCATTAATCCTACCAAGCAGACTGCAGCAGGACTTTTTGCATTAAGGATCACCTAAACCTGCTTTGCTACAGGGTCATCTGTATCTCTTAATCCTTGTTAACAGGAAAAAAGTATTTGCTTCCTGAGATGAACATGAGTTCGACACATGCTGCTTTTGAATAAATCCCTTTTTCCCCCCTCAGCTGTTTTACCATAATATTTATTTGTAAGCATCCTTACCGTAACTCACAGTATAATCAATTTATAGGGTTAAAATATATATAAGTATTTTATAGGGTAGGTGAGATACTTGGGTCTTGTAAGCCTAATGATAATTTACATAAAGACATTCTGGTTAGAAAGAAAAGATTTGGAGACACTGTATTTTTGTGCACATTTTTCAACACTGCTGATTTTATCATGCATTTAAATTTTTTATTTTTGCCCAGATATTCTGCTCTTCCTGAAATTCTTTTAGTCCTCTGGAGACTGTAGCTTCTGAAGTGGTATTCTTAACCAAAAGAGATGGACTTACAGATTGATATCAAGAGTACATGGGGTTTTTATAATTAACAACAATTTTATTGCAGAGCTCTTTACCTTCAGGCTGCAAGGTTTAAGCTTTCTCTGATATCAATGATCAGGAAGAGATCTAACTATAAATGCAGATTCTTTGTACACTCTCTTGCTGCAAGGTTCTTAGACCTTTTTTCTGAAACTCTTTGAACTGGCCACACTACGAGACAGTCTATTAAACCTGACAGATTTCATGTTTGGTCTGTCATAAAAATATCCTTTTTCTTCAGAATACTTACATATCTGTTTTAACTTTCAGAACATTTGGCCAAGCTACAAATCTCCTTTTAAATCATTTAGCTCTCTTAAATCCTGGGTAGTTTAAATTGTTCTAAACTTTGTTGGAGGGATTATTCTTTTAATTGCAATTATACAAAGAGTATTTCATGATCTGTATTCATAGTACAATCATAGAAAAATTTTAATCCTAAATAAGATGTTGAATAATAATTAAAACTACTGAAGACTTGATTAAGAATGTTCAGGGATTAGAAATGAGAATTAAAGACGGCTATTGGGCCCAGAGGTAAATTCAAGGACTTCAAACACCTTTTCAAGGAAAAAAAAAAACAACAAACCAAAACAACCCTACACATTCCAAACAAAACAAAATGAAACATGTTTTTCAAAGTGATTAAGAAACTTATTGGACTAAGGATTTCCTTCAGGAAGCAGTCTAAAAAAGCCACATAAGACAACAGAATGTACTTTCTAAGCTCCTCAGAGAGTTCATTGTGTATCATGGGGGACACAATCTCAGATTAGCTTCAGAGGGAGTGTAAAATGCCTGAACTGTTAAAGGTTTTTTTAGAGGTTTTTTTATATCTAATAAAGAAGTGGAGTAAAAAAAAAAAAAAAAAAACCTTTGAGGAGAAAATCAGGAAATGATGAATTTTATTTCTGATCATAAATGTGACCTGTCTATAAAATGAGAGAGTACCCAATCTTTTTTTTTTCTCCCCCCAAAAGAGTTTAATTATAAAATGTGCTTTAAAAAACCCTGTCATCTAAATCAAGTGGAGGATATTTTGCATAATATTAGATAGATTTGAAATGAGTGAAAGTGAAGTATTTTCTCCTGACTACCACAAAACCAAGGGTCATCCTCTTAAACAAGGTATTTTGCCTAGCAAATAATATGTGTTTACATGTAAAATTTGTACACAAGTGCGTATACATGTACATGCATGTATACATATTTTTTATTTTATATTGCAGCTTTGCAGTTCTTCATCACAGTACTGCACCTTAGCATTATTGCATTTCCAGTAATTGAAGACGTCACTGAAAGTACAGAACAAATCACAAATGTATGAAGCTTGAGACATATTATCAAAAAAATAACAGCATCATCTATGTTTTAAACTAAAGGTTTATGGGAAGATTCTGTTCTGGTAGCAGTTGATGTAACTCTCTTGGGTTCAGTGATGTTAAAATGATTTCTACCAGACAAGGCTCACTAAAATATCTAAGTTCTCACCTTTTAATTACACACTTGCTTATGTCCATAGAAGTGCTCACCTCCTAAGAAATAGGCCAAGATGTGATTTTGTAACAAAAAGAAGTACTCCTCTGATATCTCTGAGGTAGTCAGACACTTAGAGGCATCTAGCTGAAAAATACGGCAGACAGGGTCTCTTTCTGATTACCTGTGTATAAATTGACCTGGGAGTCACAATAAATAGGACTTGACTACTTTGAAATTGAACTCTGCTACTTTCACACTTCCTTCATTTTTTTGTACAAGCTATTCTGTATTTCATCATCAGTGTATATTAAAAGCCTCATGGATATGCTGCTGAAACATTATATTGGTAAATGATGTCAATAACTCATAAAATCAATTAATTTGCCTCTAGTAAGGCAATTATACATACGAATAGAAACAGTAAATCTTTCCGAGCACTGCAATTTCCCTAATACCTTTCTCTTTTAAATTCCAGACTAGAACAAAAATTTGCAAAGGTTAACATTTTTTATTAGAAAACATTCAATTTTGATTTGATCAAAACATGTTGCTATGTAGAAATAATATGAATGTGATTTGTACATATTGTATTTTCTGAGCTACAAAAATGAAATATGATTTATTTTCAAAGAATCAGTTCTAAATGAAAACTTGAAGTAGTCAATACAAAATTCAGAAATGCCATATTTTTACACTATTAATAACTTGATTTTTTTGAAGTATCATTAGAAGATAGTTGTTACAATTTGACAAGAGAGGGCTTGTTTCATTCTTCTAAAAAAAACCCTCATAAAATAAACATGGTCGCAAAAGAATATTTCAGAAAAGGCTTTTTTAAAGGGAAAACAACTTTGATTAAACTAACTGGTCATTATTTGATTTAACTGCATGAAGTATGGCACAACCTTTTAAGGTCATGCCTTGAGCATCCCTAACACAATTTACATAGGCACGTGGTTAGCACTGACTGATACTTGCCTTTGCATGTTATGCTGAGAAGGAATTAGTCTATCAATCAACAAGAAATTAATTACGATTTTCAGTGATCTCACAAACTGACATTGTAGATTCTTGACAGAGAATGGAAATGAGATACCTACGGTCATTGCCTGAGTGCCACACTGATAGGAAAGCTTATACCCAAACCACAAAGATAACTCCCCTTTGCTTTTGCAGTCAACTGTAAAAGAAAAACAATGTGCTATAAAGCAGAACACTGCCAGACCAGAAGATACAGATTACTAAGCGCTGCTAATTATGCCTCACATGCGTGAAGTGACATCACTGTTAGTGACAGCAGATACTAAAACTCCCTGTGGTAAGACAGTCTTAAATGACGTCCCACAGACAGATGCAGAAGTAATACAGGTGCTATGGTTTGAAATTAAAATTCAGCAGAATTCTCTGTATCAACTGAGAAGCTGAAGTTGCCTGAGACTGAAAAGAGTGTATCAGGCACCATGGCAGCACCTCTAGGCAGCACCCCTAGACAGCACCCTGGGCTTGTATCCTCTCTAAACCCTGTAACTTTTATGAATGATTTACCATTTGTCATTATTCCATCCAGTACTACCTGTGTTTTTAAATATTAGCCCTGCTTTTCAATATGCTGAGAAGTAGGTCTTTATTGTGAACAACTTCAAACAATTGATGATAGTTTTATAAAGCAATTATCACAAAAATATTATTTATGTGCATGTATTACTGTTTCCTGCCTGAGGACTTAATTCTGGCTGCATACATATGTCCTTTTGCATCTCCCATGGAATGAGTTATTATGCAGGTGCAGTGACAGGTACATGCAGACGGGAGACTACAAGTGTTCTTTAATTCGCTTCTGTGTATTCCTTGCTAATGTGCACATTTTTTAATTTGTAAATTCTCTGGACAAATGAGGGTCATGCAGGTTTTCTATGAATTTCACTTTTTACTCCATATTTTTTATGGTTTAAATTATAAAAAAGAATAAGTTCAACCAAAATTGCATATGTGATCTCAAGATATTTAAAAGAAAATTTAGATAAAGAGACTGTCTAAATGAAAAGTTCATAAATCAAGAAGAAAAAAACACTCTGTGTATTGAACTGCAGGGGTGGCTGGACCTTCAGCTTTTTTAAAATAAATATTCCTAAGCTCACAGGCTTTTAATTCATGATTCAATTTCATATCCAAATTTATCTGAATTACTTAAAGCTTGAAGCTTTCCCAAATGTCATAAGAACAGGATTTTGTATGAAACATCCTGTCTGTACTCCTTCTTACCAGATCATAGCAACAGAAACAAAAGTGGTTTTAGGTATTTTACAGAAACATATAGTTAGGGCATTTTGTTTCCATAAGATTTTAGGAAAAGATGACTTTCAGGTTTCATTTCAAATGAAGTTCAGCTTTGCAGGTCTACAGTTTGATGCAAAGCCAAGCAGATCTACTATAGACAGTATGTTTAAGATAATGAGAAAAATACAAATTTATGTAAGTTTTGTAACAGTTCATTTAAATTTTTCTTTTCATTTTATTATAATGAATGCAATTCACACATTATTTCTGAATTTAAAACCAACTTACTAAAATACTTAAAACAGTTTCTGGAGTCTTACGTCAATACAATTTACTTGCTTGCTAGTTCATATTCAATTTTATATTATCTATTGCTTTGCTTATGGATGGAAAAATTTAAATTAAGTACTATTTTTTATTTTTTTTTTAATTAACATGGCAATTGCAAAAGGATAAACTGCTCCATACGCAGGAATACATCATATCCATAGGGGTACCTTTCTTCAAGTTCAAGGGGAGATTAATGCACTTGTTAGGATGTAAATTACACTTCCAGCACTGACATGAAAGAATTGCTGTAAAAGATGTACTGTAAATACATATAACTTTGGTACCAGGTAATATTTACGTGTAATTAATTTAGAACGTGTATTTTCCCCTGTAAAACCCTCTAATAGGATCTAAACATTTTTTTCCTTGCGTCTCCTTTGTTCCCTCCCCCAAAGATCCACTGTTTCTCAATTACATGGTAACTAAACTATAGCTTAGAAATCCATACCTATCTGAATCCAGAATCCTGGAAAAAGTTAACTTCATATATTGTACTTTTCAATCTACTTTTTACTTTGCAGTGTATTAACTTTCGAATATGTGAATGTTTTTTGTTATCTGTTTGGCAAGCTTAATGGGTTTGGATTTTCCATAAAGTGCACTTTTATTTTCATTAAGGATTTTTAAAACATTTTGGAAAATAACCCAACGCCCAAAGTTTATTATACATCTCACATTTTATTTACATGGATGAGTGGAAAATACATCCTCAGTTGGCATTTTTTCTTCTACTTTAAATATAATTAACACTTTAAGCTGGGTAACCTATGACCCAAGGTATATGAGATCATACAGATTGAATCTTGATGACAGAATGAATACAAAATGAAGTCAGCAGTCTCAAAGTTTCATTGGAATACAACACATATCTATGATTTAGACTGACACTTTTCATATCTTGTGTTCGATGTAAAGGAAAAGCCCAAGAAGTGAAAAGAAAGAGCTACCTCAGCCTTCTGCTCTTCATTGTAAACAAGCAGACACCACAGAAGCAGGAAATCAGTAGGCAGAAGAAGAAGAAGGCATAAAAAGTTGATCTAAGATGATGAAGGCAGAGTATAGAACATCAAAGATAGAGGAATTATTCTTAACATTATTAGCACTGAGTAGTGTTTTGGGGCTGCAGGTTTGTGACTAAGCCAGTGGCTAAGCCCTGACCTGAGGTTAAACAGCAGAAAAACAGCGTCTTCCTGGTGTGTATGGGATCTTTTAGCAAGAGCAGAACAAGGTTTTTGATCTGGAATCCACCATGATGCACCCATAGTAGTTATGATTGCTATGGTATTGCACATGTACAGTTTCAACAAAAAGCAGTTTTAGGAATGGGTACCTCCACAACAAGCCATACCTACCCTTTCAGAGCTGTACTGACAAAAGTACTGACCTGAAAAGTAGTTCTGACAACTCACACGTCCAGAGGAAATTCAGCTTTGCCAAATTGACTTGGCCTACAAGTGTTACATTAAATCTAACACAATACTGAAAAGGAGCCAAAAATGGGTCAGGAAATGTTTGCTTTAGATACTGGCAGTGTCAACAGTTATGCTGAAAGTAACAGAGAGCTATTGCACTGTGTAAAGTTTCATTAGGTTTAATCTCCCATTAAAGTTAGTTCCTTTTCAGTTCAGGAGTAAAGAACTATTTTATAAGTATTGAAGATCAATGTAAAATGGAAGCTTGGTTTCCAGATAATCTAGCTCTCATGAAACAAATGCATGTCCTAATGGGAAAAAGAAGAAAGCTAGGATACTAATTCTAATATTTAACAGTGACCAATGATTTTACAGCTTCAGAAAATAATGTGCTGGCTCAAAAGAAAAAAAAAATATTTTTTTTTAATATTGCCCTGCCAAAGATTGTATCAAGGAGTACAATGGAAGCAAAAAAAAAATTTACAAGGAAGTATTTAGCGTAGTTGTTTTCAAATAAAAAAAAAAAAAAACCCAACCAAAAATGGGTTACATATGCAGAACAAAGTCTGACATAAATAGCCATCTTAAAAGTTTGCTAACTGGCCCCCAGAAAAGCAGTGGGACAGCATTCAGCCCATCAAAATGCTCTACGAGGAAAAATCATCTCTTGAAAACCCACAGAGGATCCATCCCCTACAACCTGGTTACTCCATTTTCTCTGCCTAGCAAATGCAGAGACCCTTGGAGAATGACCTAGATTGCTAAAAATACTTACCTATCTTTTCCAGAAAGTAGGAAATTAACTGGAAATATGTGTGTTTCTTCACTTAGTGTCTTGCCTTCAGTGACACAAAAGAAAGGTTATGTCTCTGTGATCATCTGGATGTGGAAAAAGAGTGGATCTGAGCTCCAGGCCCTGCCCTGCCTTGGGGGTCTACAATACAACAGTGCTCTCAACAGTCATGTCCTGAGCAATGCAGCAGTCACAGGGCCAGGTGAAGGAGATTATTGTTTAGGACACTCATTTACAGTCAGGAAAAACACCGGGTCTCTCTCCTGGGATCCTGCCTGTCTTCTTTCATCTTATACTCAATGCATTCGCATTCCTGAAGGCAGGAATCACATCTATGCATGGGTTACTAAAGATGAAATCCTCAAGGTACGCAGAGATTCCTCATATAGCTGGGTAGCTTCAACTGCTGCTGAAAATCTGAGAGAGCGAGTTGCTTTAGGTGGACCTTAAGAAAGTATTCATTGCTCTGTCTACACTGAGCTGGACAGAATCTCACCCTATGCAAAGGAAATCCACGGAGCCTTTCACTTGTCCCATCTACTATGATACCTTCATGTAACCTTTATTCTAGTTTCTAATGACAACTCATATTCTTTTCCTATTTAAAAGGATTTCCTTTAATCCAATTCCCAGGCAACTAACCAAATTGATAAACTGGAACAAAAATCTTTAAAATCAGGATTTGAGTTAAATTCTAGATCCTGTAACTTGGAGTTAGATTTCAGATGAGTTCTGAGCAAAATATCTTCCTTATTTTGAAATAAGGCCGTAAGCATATAAGTGCTTTGTATTCTGTCAAGACTGGCCTTTTTCACTGGCTAAAATAAAACAATAGGATAGATATTCACAGTTTCCATAAGCACTATTTTACTCTGCTCCTCCTAAACACTTGCATTTTGACGAAGATCCCCTTAATTTTAATATTATAGGAATAGGGTAATACTAACACTAAACTACTATAAATCACACAATCATAGTCTGGTTAGGGTTGGAAAGAACCTTAAGATCATGTAGCTCCAAACCCCCTGCCATGGGCAGGGACACCTCATACAAGACCATGTCACCTAAGGCTCTGTCTAGCCTGGACTTGAACACTGCCAAGGATGGAGCATTTACCACTTCTCTGGGCAACCCATCCCAGTGCCTCACCACCCTCACAGGAAAGAACTTCTTTATATATAATCTAAACTTTCCCTGTTTAAGTTTGGACCCATTACCCCTTGTCCTGTCAGTACAGGCACTAAGGAAGAGTCCCTCACCACTATCCTTGTAGCCCCCTTCAGATAGCGGAAGCTGCTATGAGGTCTCCACACAGCCTTCTCTTCTCCAGGCTGAACAGCCCCAACTTCCTCAGCCTGTCTTCATACGGGAGGTGCTCCAGTCCCCTGATCATCCTCGTGGCCCTCCTCTGGACTTGTTCCAACAGTTCCATGTCCTTTTTATGTTGAGGACACCAGAACTGCACACAATACTCCAGGTGAGGTCTCACAAGAGCAGAGTAGAGGGGCAGGATCACCTCCTTCGACCTGCTGGTCACGCTCCTGTCTTGGGTTCAGCAGTAGCAGTTATTTTTCTCCTTCTTAGTAGCTAGTGCAGTGCTGTGTTTTGATTTTTTGGCCTGGGAACAGTGCTGATAATGCCAATGTTTCTAGTTGCTGCTCAAATGTTTAGTCTGACCAAGGACTTTCTGAGTCTCATGCTCTGCCAGGGAGCAGGGAAGGCCGGAAGGAAGCAGAGACAGGACACCTGACCCAAACTGACAAAAGAGATATTCTATACCACAGCACATCATGCCCAGGATGTAACAGAGAGTTACCCAGAAGGGCTGGGACTGCAGGGTTGGAGGAGGCATTGGTCGGTGCTCGGCTGGGGGGAGTGGGGCGAGTTATTGGTCGGCTGGTGTTGAGGTGTTGTATACTTTCCCCCTGTTATTTCCTTTATCATTATTATTATTGGTGGTAGCAGTAGTGATTTGAGTTATACCTTAGTTACTAAACTGTTCTTATCTCAACCCGTGCAAGTTGCATTCTTTTCGATTCTCCTCTCCGTTCTTCCGGGAGCAGGGGGAGGGCAAGAAGCAGGGGGAGTGAGTAGACGAGCTTTGTGGTTGGGTTTAAACCATGACAGCTCCTTTGATGCAGCCCAGGATACAGCTGGCTCTCTGGGCTGTGAGCGCACACTGAAGCTGGCTCATGTTAAGTTTCTCATGGACCCCAAGTCCTTCTCCGCAGGGCTGCTCTGAATCTCTTCTCTGCCCAACCTGTAGCTGTGCCTCGGATTGCCCCGACCCAGGTGTAGGACCTTGCACTTGGCTTGGCTGAACTTCATGAGGTTGGCAATGGCGCACCTCTCAAGAGTGTCAAGGTCCCTCTGGATAGCATCCCTTCCCTCCAGCATGTCTACCAAACCACATAACTTATTATCATCAGCAAATTTGCTGAGGGCACACTCAATCCCACTGCCCATGTCGCTGACAAAGATGCTGAACAAGATCAGTCCTAACTGATCCCTGAGGGACGTCACTTTTTATCAGTCTCCAGTTGGACATTGAGCTATTGACAGCAACTCTCTGCATGTGGCCATCCAGCCAATTCTTTATCCACCAGGTGGTCCATCCACCAAAATGATGTCTTCCCAATTCAGAAACAAGGATGTCATGCGGGACGGTGTTGAATGCTTCGCACAAGTCTAGGTAGACAACTTCAACTACTTTCCCCTATCCATCATGTTTTTCATGTGATATAACATATTAGTCAACTGAGGCATTAGGTGCAATAATTACTTTTCAAGTATCTTCAGTCAGAGAATGGATTTATCATTCTGCAAAACATATCCTATGCCAAACTTCAGGTAAAACTTATTTCGTTTTGCGACTAAGCTTATATAATAGAGATACACAAAGACAGCATTTGTCTTCTTATAATAATAAGATTCTTAAACCAACAGAACAAAGGAACTTTGATTTAACTTTATTAACACTTTTTTGTGAGCTTATCACTTTATTTATGTATGAGCTGAGTAATCTCAAAGTGTATATTTTTCAAACTATATTGATGCTTCAGAAAATCTAGTGCCACAAAGCTCTTTAAACTCTGTGGACATTCTATAGGCGTAACTAAGCCTTGGAGCTTTATGGCGGCTAATAACAGCGGGAGGCACTAAGATGCAGAATATAACCGACTGGGAAAACACCACAATGGTATTTCCCACAGTTACAGGTGACTGGTATGAGGAAAGGCACTAGATTTCAGTATAAATACTGTATTAACTTAGATGAAAATTTATTTCTGCCTGACAGTACTGGAAGTTGTAATGGCCTTCACCACTTCATCCTGGGAATAAGCTAATCAAAAGGTAACACTGCGATGGGGATATAACTGCTTTCTGATGTCTATAGGCAACTAAGGTAGTATGGCTACAGTTGTGACAGTTCAAACTGTAGAGTTTGAAACTGTTAATCATTCGTAGGAGGAGGTCTTTCTTACTTTCAAGGCTCTGGGAAGCTTCTGTTCAAGATTTACCAGAGTACACCTAATGACCTTGTAACTGATTCCCAGCCAGCAGAAATCACTGAAGGCACTAAACTACTCATGATTTATACCAGCTGAGTTTCTGTCTTCTTATCTTTCCAATGTTTGTTTACCTAGATGAGATTTTTGATATCACTTAATGGTATATTGGGATTGGAACATTATATTTCTTTGCATTTTCTGTTCCCACTCCAGAATTCAACTGAATGGACACGTTGTTGTCATTCTCATTATTGTTATAGTTATTTTTGTTGTTCATTCTTAAGGAAAACATGATATGGGCATTTGAACCTAAAATGTTTCCCATATTCACTTGTTAGTTTGCATGCTTTTATGCATTTGCCATCTGACCAATAATATGTACATACTTATTGCTGAACTGGATCTTCTACCAAACTCAACATGACTTTGTAACAGATATCCAGTAAACTACTAAATAAGATGAGCTAGAAAAGTTAGTTGAAATAACAGGGAAGTGTTTCCTCATTCCGCTAATCTGGAGAGGCAGAAATAATTGTATTGGAGTTGAAATTTCAAACTTTCAGTGCAAAATATTTTGACATTGCTGCATTGAAGGGTTGAGTAATTTGGTAGTGAGGAACACTCTTGAATTTTGACAGTATTGCGTGTATCAATGCAAGTGATCAATGTGTTTGACATGAGACATTCTTTCCATAGAATGCTTCCAGATATTTGTCAAAATGCATTTCCTCAGAAGAAGTCAAACTGCTAAATTCATTTTGCCTTCTAACAAGAATCATACACACTGCAGCAGCAAAGCTAAAGCTCCTGTGTGGAAACAACAGCAGGAGATAGTCAACACAATTTTACACTCTGGTTATTGCTGAATACCACTGTGAGTAGTGGTGACTCTCAGATTAGATTGCCTTAGTACCAAGGTACTATTGTTTCATGAAGCCATGTAAATGAAAAATAAAAATCTAAGCCCCCTTCTGGGAACAAATGTCATATTATTTCATATCTGCTTCCCAAATCAAAGAGAAGGAAAAATCAGAGAAAATGTACAGTGTACCTAGAGAATGCAAGGGCTTTATTTTCTTGAAATATCTTGGTAACTTCAGTCAAAAATTTAGCCACGCCACATGGCAAGTTTTATCTTAGTGAATGTGATGAAACTTGCATGCTCTAGTAGAAAATATGCATTTCCATTATTTTCATCATCTTATACTCACTGTATTTATCTAGGGACAGAAATATAGCTCCAGCTCATCATGCTTCATGTCATTCAACGTTTGAGTGACAGTAAATACCAAGCCATTATGATCACACTGCTTTGTCTTATCAGGGATAGATAACTGTTTTCTGATTTTCAGTTGAAAGAAGCTTGTATAGCTCAGCTGTCTTGCTGGAAGTAGAATTATCTCTTGGCTGATTTGACAGACTTAAGTAGTGGCCTTGTTGTAAATCCAAAGAGATGCCCATGTTTTACAGAAGACTAAAGTACAGAGACACTGAGGTAGAAGACACTTGAGGAAGAAATCCCTATGGTTCGGAAGTGAAAAAGGAAATTAAAAGCACTGTTCCAGGAATACTGTGCTCACTAAGACGTGATACAGTGCCATCACCTTCCTGTGATAGTCTGGTCCATAGTTTGGCTTGGCTGCTGAATGATGAAACTGAGGCTGTGTTCCTATAGGATATGATATATTTCACATAGACACTGATTTGGTCTCTTTTACCTGCTGTTGGCTAAGCAGTAACTTGAACTTGACAGTTTTTATTTTCCTCTCCTCAGTTCAGTCCATTAAATGTCCAGCTGCTTTTTGGTAGAAATAAGGCAATTATCTCCAACAGTGAAGCTACTCTCTTCTCTGCATGCATACACACCTCTCATTCCCTGTGAGCTAACAACAATTTACGTCTCAATCTTTGTGCACTGTGGTAAAGGAAATATTATCCCTCATCTGGCCACTATCTGTAAACAAAAAAATCCTTTTAACTTAGTTGCTAATTTTTGTTGAATATTTTATCTTAAAATCAGGTTTATTGTTATGGTTCACATTGGACAGTGCAGAGTAATTCACATCACCAATATCAAGAAAGACAGTGTGGAGCGTCTTAAAGTAGAACTCTGTATATATCTAAAAATATGTATCCCCTAGGCTTGAACTGGCATAAATGTTGTCTTAGCTTCTGATGTCTTCTTGTGGCAAAAAAACCCAAACAAAACAAAAATAAACCCAACCAAAAAGTAAATAAAATGATGAAAGGTATAAGCTTCACTTTTGTGTGTTAGCATCTGAAACAAAGGATTACCTGGGCATTGTAATTAGATTGCCATTGTTAGTCGTATACATATAGCAAATTTCAAACATGCTCAACAAATTATCAGTCAGAGAGCTACAGGGGGCCACAGCCTGTGCACTCACTGAGAGATGTAAGAAGAATATTCAAATGACAGTCTCAATATTTCCTTGACAGATATTTACAAAAGAAAAGAAACTGAGAAAATAAGTCTGTGGTACTTTACCAGCACAGGATGACCGAGCCATGTACCCAAGGGAAATCCTGACCCCCAGAGAAGCCTTTTGGGTAACCCATAGTGGCTGTTTAAATCTCATGTATGTTTGGTGAAATAAAACTCTCCACTGAGACGAGCTGTACTCTGGTCCCCCTGATTGCATCAGTAGTAGTAACCAAACTGGGATGTGGGCACTTGAACAAACACTGGCCAATGTCCTCAAGCATAACTCCTGACATGGCTTTGACAGCTAGCTTACCCTCAGCAGAATACACAGGCATGCTCTGAAGAGAACACATTACCAGGACAGTTCTCAAAAGACTGGATGAATAAGGAGAAATTTCTCCAAATGCATATGAGCTAAGCTCTGTTGTTTATCCTCATAGTGAGTGAACAGGCACTGATATTTGTGTTCACGTGGTCCCTACCTTATCTTACATACACTGCAGTAACAGACACATAGACAGGAACTGTCCTAAGTTCTAGGGCTTTGTTTGTTAATGAAATCAGGAATTATTCTGGTATGCATACTTACCACTACTAAGACACTACAATATTATTTACTACTATAAAGGTAAATTGAGCAAGGAAAATAATGCAGGCCCACATTCTGTCTTCAATTTCTTCCCATAGACATCAAATTCCAAAAAGAGAAATTTCATACATACACAGGGAGGCAGAATCTAGGTATTTTCGAAACATCATTCTATACTCAACATACATAATTTCTAGTAAAGATTTTTCTGTTGCATTAATTTCCCTTTGTCCTACATGTGCTACAGTCAAATATACAATCACACCACTGAATCCTAGTAATATATTTTGCAGTGCTTCCATACTAATCATTGCCTCTTTGTGTCTTCACTGATTAAATACAAATGCACATATTTTTCTAATACTATTTATATAATTTCTTGTCTATGAGCTTACGTTAATTAAAGATTTTCAGAGCGCTAGGCCCTGATCCTTAAACTGAAAGACAGTTTTCGCTCTAATGCTATGAGACAAGAGGTAGTAGCTAATGTTTATATTATTGATTAATCAGACACTGAAGGGATTAGGTTCTAAGACTGTTTAGCACACAAAAATCCATACTTATTGAATTAAAACAGATTTTGAGACCTTGTTTATTGGCTATATCCAGGGTCAGGTCTCTGGGATTTATTCAAGCTGAAATGTCTATATTATATGTGAACATAAACCAATCTGTTAAGAAGAATATCTAATGTTGGCAACACAAAGACAAATAATTGTAGTAAATTACAGGTCAGTAATTGAAAAAGACCATTTATGCAAACACTTGTAAATTTAGAAAACTGCCTAAACATTAAATATATTAAGCAAACAGATGAAGTTTGGACAAGCACCCAATTTTGTCTACTGTTTTCCTTGTTTAATGTATTTGCTATGAAGTGTTCATTTTGCAGTTTTCATGGTTAAAAAATTTCACTGGCTTGACCATAACTTCAACATGTATATTCAGACTGAACAATGTGTCTTATTGCTCTTCAGTGTATAATGTACTGGCTAATGCAAGCAAACAGTAGTCACTCTTTGAAAGAGAAAATGTCATAGCTATTCAAGTATGTGGGGAGGTGTGTCTTTAGGCATGTGTATTTCTGTGATTTTAGCTGTGTACATTTATGATTTAGTAACATTCTGAGAGTGAGACATATTAAAGAAATGTAAGAACCGCATTAATACATTAATAAATTGCATAAATATTTAATATAAGCTTTATCATATTTGTGTACCATCTACAAAGAAAAACCAATGTTTAGGTTTGTTCCATCTTTGTTGCAAGTTGATATTCCATTTTGACTTTTGAACCAGCATGGTTTACATGGAAACTTTTTTCAGTTTCTTGCAAAAAAAAAAGTCATGACAATTCCAAAGGTCATAAGTAATGTATAAAAAATCAGTTTGGATTCTTAGGAAACATGGTGAAATTTGTACCCAGAACTCTTCAGTAGTTTTGCTGACTTGAAATTCAATAGCTAATTCTCATGTTGTAAACACTTTCATGAATGTATATAATCTTATAAAGAGTATAGGTTTTGCTTTTTTCTGTATTTCTCTGATCAATTCATTCAAGGAGACTTTTTTTCTGTTATACTTCTTCCTGGGTTTATTTCTGTTTGAAACCATGGTATCCTTAAATCTTATTATGTAAATAAGCATTTTAAGTATTTTGTATACTACCAAGTGATTACTGGTCCACCTTTTCTTAGTCCTTGTGGCTTTCCATTCGTTTTAGATACAAATAAAGGAAGTAATGTTTTTCTTTCTCCAGAATGACAACATTTTGCACATCATAAGCATTTCCACCAGCTCTCTCTCTGAATCTCTGCATTTGTCAGCCTTCTTATTCTACTTAAATGGCCTGTGTTTGGAAGCTGGGAGGTGTTAATCCAGGAAGCTGGGAGCTAGTAACCCAAAAAAAAAAAAAAAAAAAGGAAAAGAAGAGGACAAGCAAGGAACTTCCTCTGAAATCCAACGCCCTTACCCAGAACTGCTTTGCTGTCCTGCAGGGAGCTAATGAGGAAAACCAGGCCACACCAAATGAACATCCTGCCCCATCACAAAAGGCCACTAAACTGGTCAGGCATGATTTCCCCTTAGTGAAGCCATGTTGGCAGTCACCAACCACCTCATTGTTTTTCATGTGCCTTAACATGCTTTCCAGGAGAATCTGCTCCAAGGTTGTGCCAGGCACAGAGGTGAGTCTGTAATTCTCTCAGTTTTCCATTTTCCCCGTCTTGAAAATGGGGTTTATATTTCCCTTTTTCCAGTCATCGGGAACTTCACCTGACTGCCATGATTTTTCAAATATGATGGGCAGTGGCTTAGCAACTTCATTTGCCAGCTCCTTTGGGACCCACAGATGGATTTCATCAGGTCCTATGGACTTGTGCTTGTTCAGGTTCTTAAGATGATCTTGAATCTGATCCTCTCTTAGAGTAGGCCTAAGGTCTTCATTCTCACATTCTCTGCCTTCTAAAACTTGGGGGGTGTAGTCAGAGCCTTTGCCAGTGAAGACTGAGGCAAAGAAGTCATTGAGAACCTCAGCCTTCTCCAAATCCAGGGTAGCCAGTTCTCCTCATAGCTTCTGGAGAGGGCTCACATTATCACTAGTCTGTCTTTTGTTTGCTACATACCTATAGAAGCCCTTCCTGCTATCTTTCACATCCCTGGACAGACTCAATTCTAACTGGACTACAGCTTTCCTGAGCTGGTCCCTAGCTTCCCTGACAATATCTCTGTATTCTTCCCAGGCCGCCTGTCCTCGTTTCCACCTTATATAAGCCTGTTTTCTTTCCCCTCTTAAGTTTTGTCAGCAGCTCCATATTCATCCATGGATGTTTCATAGCTTTCTTGCCCTACTTCCTTCCTGCTGGGATGCAACACTCCTGAGCTTGTAGGAGGTGATCCTTGAATATTAACCAGCAATCTTGGGCCCCCTGCCCTCTAGGGCTATATCCCATGGAACCTTACTAAGCAGGTTCCTGAAGAGGCCAAAGTCTGCTCTCTTGCAGTCCAGAGCAGTGAGCTTGCTACACGCTCTTCTCACTGTCCTGAGATCTCAAACTCGACCATCTCATGATCACTACAACCAGGGCTGCCCTGGAGCGTCACATTTCCAAACAGCCCCTCCCTGTTGGTGAGCATGAGGTCAAGCATGGCAACTCTCCTTGTCGGCTCCTCTATTACTTGCAGAAGGAAGTTGTCTTCCACACAATCAAGGAACCTCCTGGATTGCTTGTGCCGGGCTGTACCAGATTATCAGGATGGTTGAAATTCCCCACGAAGACAAGGGCCTGGGAGCATAAGGCTGTTCCTATTTGTCTATAGAGCACTTCATCCAGAGTCCTTATGATCAGGCAGCCTGTAACAGATCCCCACAGTAATGTCTCCCATAGCTGTTTTCCCTTTGACCCTGACCTACAAGCTTTCTGCTGACTGATCACCCGTCCCCAGAGAGAGGTCCATACTCTGCAGCCTATCCCTAACATAAATGGCAACTCCCCCTCCCTGTCTGCCTGACCTGACTTTCCTGAAGAGCCTATAAACTTCCATTCCAACACTCCAGTCTTAGGAGCCATCCCACCATGTTTCTGTGATACCAGTTATATCATACCCCCTTAGACGTGCACATATCTCCAATTCCTCTTGTTTATTCCCCATACTATGGGCATTTGTACAGAGTCATGTGAGCTGAGCTCCAAATGAAGCCAGCTCATTGGCTGGAGCGGCTGAAGTATCTCTGCATTGCTCCAAGAATTTATTACAGGTCCTGGCAACTGACTGGAGTGTTGGGATGGAATGATGCCACCTCTCCCCCAACACATCTAGTTTAAAGCTTTCTTGACCAGCCTGGCAAGCCTCCTACCAAAACCACTCTTTCCCTTCATTGTTAGACCAGCTCCAGCAGACCTAGCCTCCCAAACTGAGACCCATGTTCTAAATAGAATCATAGAATCATAGAATAGTTAGGGTTCGAAAGGACTTCAAGATCATCTAGTTCCAACCCCCCCTGCCATGGACAGGGACACCTCTCACTAAACCATCCAACACAAGGCTTCATCCAACCTGGCCTTGAACACCACCAGTGATGGAGCACTCACAACCTCCCTGGGCAACCAATTCCAGTGTCTCACCACCCTAACAGGAAAGAATTTCCTCCTTATATCCAATTTAAACTTCCCCTGTGTAAGTTTTAACCCATTACCCCTTGTCCTGTCACTGCAGTCCCTGACAAAGAGTCCCTCCCCAGCATCCCTATAGGCCCCCTTCAGGTACTGGAAGGCTGCTATTAGGTCTCCACGCAGCCTTCTCTTCTCCAGGCTGAAAAGCCCCAACTTTCTCAGCCTGTCTTCATACGGGAGGTGCTCCAGTCCCCTGATCATCCTCATGGCCCTCCTCTGGACTTGTTCCAACAGTTCCATGTCCTTTTTATGTTGAGGACACCAGAACTGCACACAATACTCCAGGTGAGGTCTCACGAGAGCAGAGTAGAGGGGCAGGATCACCTCCTTCGACCTGCTGGTCACACTCCTTTTGATGCAGCCCAGGATACGGTTGGCTTTCTGGGCTGTGAGCGCACACTGCCGGCTCATGTTCATTTTCTCATCGAAATAAATAAATAACTAAACCCCTGACTACAGCACCACTGTTCTAACCATTTATTAACCTGCCAAATCCACCTGGCCTTTTCAAGGTCCTCCCCTTTAACGTGGAGGATTGATGAAAGAACTATCTGAGCTCCAGAGCCCCTAACCACCTCTCCCAGGGCTCTGTAGTCCTTCTTAATTGCCCTCAGGCTACTGCTGTCAGTATCACTAGCACCCACATGGACCACTACAAGTAGGTAATAGCCAGCAGGTCTTACTAGAGCAGGCAGCCTCTCTGCAACATCCCTGATCCAAGCCCCTGGCAGGTAACACACCTACCTTGAGACCGGGTCAGGCCGACAGACGGGTGCCTCTGTGCCTTTCAAAGTAGAGTACCCTACTACTATGACCTGCTGCTTTTTCCTGGCAGTACCAGCAGCGATCCTCTTTACTACTGCATCATCTGGTTGTTCATTTAGTGCAGTGTGCGTTTCCTCATTAGCTCCCTGCAGTACAGCAAAGCAGTTCTGGGTGAGATGCCAGATTTTGGAGGAAGCCATGGCTTTTCATTGTCCTCTTCCTCCTTATTTTATTTTTTTGTTACTAACTCCCAGCTCCCTGGATTTTTCTGCTCCTTTTCTGCATGCACTATGGTGGACGTTTGAGGCCCCTGTGCAGTTTGGGCCCGGAGCAAGCAGCTCAGCTGCCTCTCAGGTTCCCTGACATCTTTCAGCTACGGACAGCATTCCGCAGCTCAGCCCCTGCTGCAGGGGGACCTTCACCAGGGCGCACCGAGCGCAGCCCTGCCCACCGTGCACCTTTCCCTCACCAGACCAGCGCAGGCACCCTCTACACCCCCAGCTCCGCGCTGCAGCCTCCCCTCTCATAGGCTCTGTCTGGTGCCGACGCTGCCACCGCCGGGGCAGCCAGAGAGGGCGAGGGCGAGGGCGAGGGCGAGGGCGAGGGCGAGGGCGAGGGCGAGGGCGAGGGCGAGGGCGAGGGCGAGGGCGAGGGCGAGGGCGAGGGCGAGGGCGAGGGCGAGGGCGAGGGCGAGGGCGAGGGCTCTGAGGCGATCCCCCCCCATCCCGCCCGCGCTGCTCCCTCTCTCCCTGGGGCGGGATTTCCCCGCTCAGGGAGGGGCCGCCCCTCCTGGCTCCGCCCCCTGTGAGTCCCTGCTCGCCTCAGTGGAGCTGCCAGCTCCTGAGCAAAGCCTGGCGAGGGTCTGAGGCTCCCTCGGTGGCTCTCAACGCTCAGAACTGAGGCTCCTGGACGCGGGGTTTCCCCTCCCGCCGGTGTTGAAGGCTCTCCTCTCTGGAGCTACGCACGTCGGCAAATGTTACAAATGGCAACCCCACATCCTTGTCTCTTAAATTGGAGACACATTAACTTGGCCACCCGGTGCATAAAGAACTGGCTGGACGGCCACATACAAGTCATGGTCAACAGCTCAATGACCAGCTGTAGACTGGTAATGAGTGGTGTCCCTCAGGGATTGGTGTTGGGACCAATCTTGTTAAACATCTTTGTCGGTGACATGGACAGTGGCATTGAGTTTGCCAGTGACACCAAGCTGTGTGGTTCTGTTTATAACGCTGGAGGGAAGGAATGACATCCAGAGGGACCTTGACATGCTTGTGAGGTGGGCTGATGCCAACCTTATGAAGTTCAACCATGACAAGTGCAAGGTCCTACACCTGGGTCAAAGCAATCCCAGACACAGCTACAGGTTGGGCAGAGAAGAGATTGAGAGCAACCCTGCGGAAAAGGACTTGGGGGTGCTGGTCGATGAGAAACTGAGGATAAGCCGACTTCAGTGTGCGCTCGCAGCCCAGAAAGCCGACCGTATCCTGGGCTGCATCAAAAGGAGCGTGACCAGCAGGTCAAAGGAGGTGATCCTGCCCCTCTACTTTGCTCTTGTGAGACCTCACTTGGAGTATTGTGTGCAGTTCTGGTGTCTTCAACATAAAAAGGACATGGAACTGCTGGAACAAGTCCAGAGGAGGGCCATGAGGATGATCAGGACACTGGAGCACCTCCCATATGAAGATAGGCTGAGGAAGCTGGGGCTGTTCAGCTTGGAGAAGGCTGCATGGAGACCTCATAGCAGCTTCTGCTATCTGAAGGGGGCTACAAGGATAGTGGTGAGGGACTCTTCCTTAGTGCCTGTAGTGACAGGACAAGGGGTAATGGGTTCAAACTTAAACAGGGAAAGTTTAGATTAGATATAAGGAAAAAGTTCTTTACTGTGAGGGTGGTGAGGCACTGGGATGGACTGCCCAGGGAACTTACGAATGCTCTGTCCTTGGCAATGTTAAATTCTATGTTGGACAGAGCCTTGGGTGGCATGGTTTAGTGTGAGGTGTCCCTGCCCATGGCAGGGGGTTTGGAACTAGATGATCTTAAGGTCCTTTCCAACCTTAACTATTCTATGATTATTTCCCAAATATACATGCCTGGATGTGCCATACTGTAAGTGGTGGTAGTTTTGACAATAGGTAGTTTCAAGCTGCCCAGTGCTTGCTGCTCTTGCTCATTCCCTTTTATTTCCCACCGACAAGGACTTTACAAAATTGTCTCAAATAAGTAGGTGATTGTATGCAAGTCACATATTCTTTCTACAACTGTTCTTGCAATTCTGTTTTCGTTTCTATTAATTATTGCACAGAAGAATCGTGACATAAGCAAAGTCATGGCTCATGGCTTGTATTATGGACTCAAAGTCTTCTAGTTCAAATGCCCTTTTATACTGAAGTGTTTTGTTCTTTATGTCTAATATGGGATACCATGTTATGTTGCTGGAGGCTTGGTTGACAGAAAAATTTTTATTCATTATAACCATATAGTTCTGAGTGTTTAGAAATGCATCTACCACGATAACATCTTAATTTAGAAAGAAAATTGCCTCTTTAGCTTAAAACTCATCCTGACTAATATAAAGTGGAACGATAAATCTTTTGTTATACAAAGGAGAAACATCTGCATAGAGAGCTAACATTACTATAAAAATTTTTTATTTTGGTTAACACCCAAGTTTCTATAGAAAATATTTCTCTATGTAGACAAGGTGTAAACTATAAATATCAATTGACATTTGTTCAGATATAGAAATATTACATAGTAATCAACTGACTGGGGGACAGGAAAGCAGACTGTAGGACTGCCTCTTTAGAAGTATTTACTACCCCAAGCACCTACTTTTTCCTTACACAAGTAGCTGTGGAGGCCATAAAGAACATATAGATCATCCCAGATTGAAAATACGCAACTAATACTGGACTCTTAGAAGGTAAATTTGGAAAACTAAACTTAGCACTACAACTAGATCATACACTTCAGATAAAATATGAGATTATAAAGACTCTAAAACTTTACTGTGATATACACTGTATATATTCTAAACAGGTCTTCTCTACTCTTTACATTTTTACCATCATCTGTGTTCCAGTGTCAGGTTCTGTTACACTCTCTACCTGATATGCAATGTATTTTCTTATTCCAGTACCTTTCTGCTTATTTCTAGTAGAAATGTTGCTTAAAATGATTTAGTTTTGCTTGGTTTTCCAAGTGTCACACACTGGCAATTCAAATGGTAGTTATTGTCATTCTGTAAATCTTTTTTTCAGTTTCATGTAACTGTTCTTTCAAGTAATAAAATAAGCATTTAGCATATAAAAATGTAGTGAAGTATTTTGAAAGAGAATATAAAATATAAAAGACTCCATAAAATACCCATTAGCAGGAATACTAGCAGATACTTGTAGTTTATTTATTTCTTACTTTCCTGGCCTATCAGGAATTTAGTTTATAGGAGCTTTATAAAGTTTAACATAAGAAAAAAATCCTTTTCACATATTTAAATCTTAGCACTCTTTTTTTTATTTTTTTTTTAATATTAAGATAAATTTGAACTCCTGCTATAAAAGATGCTTCAAGTGATAACTTCTGATATTTTATAACTTTTGATGTCTTTCTTTTCAGGAATATTTTACATTGCATTTTGCTCTGCAAAGGGCACCTTTCCCTACAGAATCACAGAATCACAGAATCCCAAGGGTTGGAAGGGACCTAAAAAGATCATCTAGTCCAACCCCCCTGCAAGAGCAGGGTAACCTACAGTACATCACACAGGAACTTGTCCAGGCGGGCCTTGAATATCTCCAGTGTAGGAGACTCCACAACCTCCCTGGGCAGCCTGTTCCAGTGCTCTGTCACTCTTACAGTAAAGAAGTTCTTCCTTATGTTAACGTGGAACTTCCTATGCTCCAGTTTACACCCATTGCCCCTTGTCCTATCACTGGATATCACTGAAAAAAGCCTAGCTCCATCATCCTGACACCTACCCTTCACATATTTGTAAACATTGATGAGGTCACCCCTCAGTCTCCTCTTTTGCAAGCTAAAGAGACCCAGCTCCCTCAGCCTCTCCTCATAAGGGAGATGTTCCACTCCCTTAATCATCTTTGTGGCTCTGCGCTGGACTCCTTCAAGCAATTCCCTGTCCTTCTTGAACAGAGGGGCCCAGAACTGGACGCAATATTCCAGATGCGGCCTCACCAAGGCTGAGTAGAGGGGGAGGAGAACCTCTCTTGACCTACTAACCACTCCCTTTCTAATGCACCCTAAGATGCCATTTGCCTTCTTGGCCACAAGAGCACATTGCTGGCTCATGGTCATCCTCCTATCCACCAGGACCCCCAGGTCCCTTTCCCCTTCACTACTTTCCAGCAGGTCACCCCCCAACCTGTACTGGTACATGGGGTTGTTCTTCCCCAGATGCAAGACTCTACACTTGCCCTTGTTAAATTTCATCCAGTTTCTCCCCGCCCAACTCTCCAGCCTGTCCAGGTCTCGCTGAATGGCAGCACAGTCCTCTGGTGTGTCAGCCACTCCTCCCAGTTTTGTGTCATCAGCAAACTTGCTGAGGGTGCACTCAGTTCCCTCATCCAGGTCATTGATGAAAATATTAAACAGCACCGGTCCCAGCACCGACCCCTGAGGAACTCCACTAGTCACAGACCTCCAGCTAGATTCTGCGCCATTGACCACAACTACCTTGCTGTTGTGTTAACAGTGGTCCTGTAGTATAGCCAAAGTCCTTCCATTGTACCCTTTCCATCTGACTGATGCAGGAAGATACATCTTGGACTTAGATCAGGTCTGTTGTAGAGCAGAGCTACTGCTCTCTGAATGAGTACACTCTCTGATAATTGGACAGAGAAAAGACAAATACAAAAGGGGAGTCAGTAGAACTTTTATACCAGTTCTATCTTTATTCTCTGACCACAAAAGACTTTTCAAGGTCTGCCATCATTTACTTCCTTCTGCCTTTTCCCTTCCATCCCCACCACACACACAGCAACAAAGAAAGCAATCAGCACATATTTCTGAGTCACCCATACAGAATCTGGCCATTTCTTCTACTCCTGTCATGCTGACCTCAGACTAAGTCTTGGCTAATGTTACCAAAGCTGAATAGTTCTATGCAAAATAATCAAACCGGGAAAATTTGTAACAAACTTTGTCCCCAACAAACAAACAAACAAACCTTTGTTTCTCCTTGAAAGTTTGTAGATTCAGAGGGTGACAAAAATGGGCATAGTTTGTCTTGTAACAGATTATGAATGTCACATGTGACATTGCTTGAAAAGATACAAAATGTTTATACAGACTGTCAGAGATGGCTAAGCTAATTTGTGGCATGTGGCATGCATGTTTTTGAACCAAAAAGTTTTTCGTACCCCTGCTGTTTGGCTGTGTAATGTATGAATAGACAGATTTTGTTGACACATTGCAGCTGCAGCTCAACTCATTGTGAAATGCCTTGACTTCAACAAAATTCACAACATGTGCCAAAGAAAAAGGAGTCTTACAGTCTCCATTTCTTTTAATGTCTGTTAATCACTGAAGATGGACTACTGTGATTTTGCAGCTGTAAAGAATGGGGTAAGCCCAGCATTTCTGCTTTTTCTGAATGAAGACTCCAAGAGGAGGTGAAGATGAGCTGTAGTTTCATAGGAATGAGGGATGTAAGTCCACCACAGCTAGAGGTTGAATAGAGAGGCACTGGTAAGGAAAGTGGAAAGAATTGGCAGGTAGCGGTGATCATGGGGGAAGCATGTGTGGTACACATACTTTAGGAATCAAAATACTTGATATGGGTTTGCATGGCCTTTAGCAACACTGGAATACAGTATGCATTTACTACATATTTTTAAAGTCTCTCTTTCAACCAGCAGACTTCAAGCCAGTGAATGTTCCTCCTTCTCTATTAGATAAATTGCTTTTCTGTAGACATAAGAGAAGCGACAAAGAGAAAAACTATAAAAATGTAAGTTGAAACTAATCTTGTTCAGACTGAATTGCAAATGAAGTCCTGACTATCTATCAGCCTTAAGTGAGATGGTGTTCTGTGATGTTATTGGCTTCCAGTAATTCTCACTTCTCTACATCAAAATTCCCAGGAAAGCAGTCCATAACTGGCACCAGATGTTATCTAGTAAATTCCTTTTGTCCTGCGAACTCTGTATGCTTTTCTTATAAGATGCCATTTGGGTCAGATTTGCTCTCTGTTACGTGTTTTTCTACTTTTACATTTTGCTTCTGTGAAACTGATGATTAAATAAATAGTAAATAGATTCAGAATTTAAAGTATCTTTTCCATTAATTTTAAATTAGGTACATAGAATCTTTTGGAGAGCAAGAGTTCTTTTCAATTATTTTTAAATATTTTCAACTTGTGTATACATAGATTTCTTAATAGTGTGCTATTTTATAATATAGGCCCGTGTTTTTTCTGACTTTCTTATGAAGCTGAAATATTTTCTAAGATTTAAAGAAAACTGGACATGATGGTATTGTAATATTCTATGTCAAGCAGATATCTCATGGAAATTATACGGTGTTTTCTGTAATAATGCACTCTTACAGTGCTTCCCTGGTGAATTTTCCAAAATCCTGAAGTGATGCCTTCACTGTGGTCAAGGATGTACATGTTCTTAAAACATTGGTTATTCCCATTTAAACTGATTCTCCTAAGAAAGGTTTCTGAGTCTATCCTGACCAAATATAAGGTTTGTTACTAGGACTTGTTAAAAAAAAAAAAAAAACAAAACAAAAAGCTCACAAGTCATTCAGAGTAATTATCGAAATGCATACAAAGGCAGTGATGCTTAAGGATCAAATCTATGCCAGAATAAAGAGTCAGTCAGAACATAAAAAATCTAAGAAAATTCTAATGAAATTTGTTAGCCTTGAAGATTTTACAATTATATTCCTCTTTTGCCATTTTACGCCCCCTTACCCTATTGTCAGTGTGTTCTGGATATACAACTTTCTTACTTCCTCCAAAAATTTTCAGAGACGGTAGGTAGCTCTGTAATGACCAGCTGTCTTTGATTTGCAGGACTGCACATATGCCTTGCAAATAGACCATCTCATTCCCAAATTCTTAGAAATATGAAGAGATCATCAGATGACTTCCCCAGAATGTATTATGAAATAAGACTTGTCTTGACAACTCCCTACAAAACTCACCATATTTGCAGCTTTCTATCCTCGAGTTTGTTGCAGCCAGATGGGACTAATACAACCTGCAAGAGAGACATTTGCCTAAGGAGGAAAGATAGTAAGTGGTAATTATCCTAGAATATTTGGGATAAATAACAGAAGATAAATGGGTCCTGAAGTCCTACCCTAGTATAATCAAGTACTGAAGGTTAGGATCTAAATGTGGAATCAAGATTAGGTTGTGATTTTTTTAAATACTCTGATAGTATTTAATTATGCCAAATCCTTTGGTGCATTTGTCTCAAACAGCTTCAATAAAATGGTTAAGAACTCTGAATTTTGACTTACACCCTGTAAATCCAGTTTGCTGTAAATATCCAGATAGGGAAAAAAAAAATAGGAAAAGCATTACAGAGGGCATGTTGCCTGAACAAAACTTTCACCAAAGGCAGATCAGAATCTAGTCTCTAAATTCTTAAAGATGCTGCTGGAGGTGCTAGCTGCAAGTAATTTTTTTTCATAATAGTCAATGACAGAAATTAATAGTAAAGCCTGTTATTCTGAGGTTGTTTTTTTCACTTTTTGGATTTTTTTCTTTTTTTGGGGGGGGTGGTTGCTTTTTTTTTTGATTGTTTTTTGTTTAAATGAGAACCTGCTAATGAGACCAGGGCTCAGTAACTGAATTTCAAATGCTGACTAACTGAAGTAACTGAAGGTACAGAATTTGAATCTGAGAGGACCTTATGTAAAATGAGATATTGAAACATCTTACATGATGCTGTGAGAATACTGGGGATCCCCAAACTTGTGCCAGTACTAAATGTGACTGAAGATCAATCAGTGTAATGTTCTTACAAGATGCAAGTAGTAACTTTTTTCTGTCTAAATTCATCTTGACATTTCCTTGGACTCCTTCAGTATTGTCGGAACCAATGTCTACATCATGAGGTTTTCTATAACATGCCTTGATAGCTGCAATTTTCTTGGAAAAGAGGGAAGTCATCGTCTTCTTACTGTCATAACCACTGTAGACTTCTTTCTTGTCTTAGAAACAGATGACACTTTGATTGCTCTAGTAAAGACCCAGTTATTGGCTATACAGAATTGTATCATCCTATTTTTCCATTAGAAAGTACCCAAGGAGACTTGATATTTTTCTGTAGAGTGGTGAGAGAAAGTATTTCTTCACAAAATGCAGCCTGGGAGCAGCTGGTCAGGACAGTTTTTGAAGGTGGGAAAAAAGTTGTGATGTCTAAATCTTCTCAGAGTAATGATGCTGAATTTTGATCCTACTTACGTGACAACTTCTGTAGTGCTATGTGGTGGTTTAAGCCCAGCTGGTAACTCAGAACCACGCAGCCACTTGCTCACTCCCTCTCCTTCTTCCTCCCCCTGCTCACAGAGGCATGGGGAGGAGAATTGAAAGAATGTAACTCCCACAGGTTGAGATAAGAACAACCCAGTAACTAAGGTATAACACAAACCACTACTGCTACCACCAATAATGGTAATGATAAGGGAAATAACAAGGGAAGAGAATACAACTGCTCACCACCTGCCGACCGATACCCAGCCTGACCCGAGCAGTGATCTTGCCCTTATGGGTAACTGCCCCCACTTTACATACTGGGTATGACATGCTGTGGTATGGAATACTTCTTGGTCAGTTTGGGTCATGTGTCTTGTCTCTGCTTCCTCCTGTCTGTGCCTCCTCCCTGGCAGAGCATGAGACTCACCAAGTCCTTGGTCAGACTAAACGTTACGTAGCAACAACTAAAAACATCAGGGTTATCAGTGTTGTTCCCAGGCTGAAAGTAAAAACACAGCACTGCACCAGCTACTAAGAAGGAGAAAAATGACTGCTACCGCTGAACGCAGGACAGGCTATTATACAACCATATTAGAAAAGTCTGTATGAATATATATATCTCAATACTAGCAAATAATGATGCCTGCATAACCATTCTGCCATATTTTATTGTCAGCAGCAAGATCTGCTTTTTGAGTTTGAGTTTAAGAAAATCACTACAAAAAACCCACAGAAACTCACAAAAATTTTACTAACGTTCTGATGATCAGTGAGATAACCCTCTTCACTTGCACATGCACATCACATAGCCAACAAACTGTGTTTTTATTAGTAAAAGAAGAAAACTCTGACAAAGTAGGTAAATAGGGTAAGAAAAACAAACTCTTGATAACAATTTGCAGTCTGCTTCCTTTGGAGAGGTAATTATTGGTCACTCTGGTTGTTTCCTGCCTACCCTATTGCTGTTTAGTATGTTTCTGTCTTGCTGAGTAGCCAGGCTTGTTTCAAGCTGATGTGATTCATTTCCTTGGCTTTCCTCTGTTTGCTCTCACCTGCTGACCACCCAAGTTAGCTCGCCTTTGCATTGCTCCTCATCTTGCCAGACACGGAGAAGACATGATGAATGCATGTATCTTGAAACAGAGCACTGGAGTGAGGGTTCTGGGATGCAGAATGAAGAGGAATTTCAGGCGTATGCTGGTGCTTGGCATTAAAACCTGGATTGGTTTTAAGCGTCTTCTTGCTCTGTGTTACCTCCTTCCATTTTCAGTTGAAAAAGTTTTTTCAGCACAGTATAGCTATGGGGAATCAAATGTTCTTGATTCTTGCTGCATGACCACACATCTTGTGTTTAGATAGTCTATAAATCCCTTATTGGATCTAGCCCCTGCTTTTTAATGGGGTTCATGTTCATAAGGAATATATCAATATAACTGACTGTCCTGTCTGCAGTCATATTTAAAAGGAAAATTTTGAAGTATCATTGTGAATTTTAATTCAAATATTCATGAACATTAAAAAATGGAACTGATATATAAGATTGTTCAGAAGTTTGCATCTTTTGATCTTGCACTGAGAATGTGTCTCTGAAGCCACAAGAATATGAGTTTGTATGATTTTATCATGTTTGAAAGTCCCTTTTCAGTAATAGCTTTCTGCAGAGCTCTATATTTACTTTCTACCTGGGATCTTCTAAATTAGTTTTCATTTAACCTTACCTAATCCTTTTTCTAGTCTTATAATCTCAAATATTCCAATGTATTACTCAAGGTATTTTCAAAAACAATTTTCAAAAATTAGACAAAGAAACAAAGATAAAAAAGGTATTAAAGATAGTGTGTGAAGGAGGATTTAATACATATACTGAAGCAGTCCCTGACCTGAGACTTCATGTAGTAGACCTCATAAAAACATAGAAATCTGCTTGAAACAATTTCAAAATTTAAGCAGGCATTTGTCCTTAAGGAAAAAAAAAAAAAACAAACCAACAAACCATATGGCAAATAAACAAGTAGGCAGGTTGGCACAGCATGGCTCAAAATGAGTACTACCTGGTTTAGCAATAGCTATTGATTTTAACTATGCCAAGGAAGAGTAGGATCTGTGAGTTCTCATGGATTAGGATGAGACATGAGGGATGTCAGAAGGGGATCAGAATATAAATTTTGTGCTTTATAAAATGAAAACAGACCGCAAGGTTGGGGGCTACCAGGCTACAACATTTACCAACATTTCTCCATTATTTCTATGGCAGTGCTGCAAATGGATCTGAAAAGAGATTTGAAGCCCAGACTTTAGCTGACTGGAAAGGTCAAGGGGCTATAAAACCTGAACTCCACCTGTTGCTGTCAGTGCATAGGGGTAAACTGCTGGAACCATCATGTAGTTGAATACCCTTGATGTCAGTTGTATTTCTGCATATTAGCATGTGGAAAAGAGAGGAAGAAAAAAGTCTAGAAAGCAAGGAAAGGAGGTCTTTTACAGTTGGTGCAAAATTGAAGGGACTGTTTGTGGCGAGCAGCCCAAAAAGTTAAGTATTTTGATAGTCTGTCCTATTCTGGCTATTTTTTCTATAAGGGCAAGGAGGAAAGTGCACTGATTTATCTCTTGCTGGCCTTGTCGTCGTCTGGGGCAGGAACATTACAAGTCACTGTTTCAAATACATGCTGTCACTTTAAATGATAGAACAAAGGAAAGTGACTGAAAGTAAATAAAACTTGAATTCACACAGGTATAAAAGGACCTTTTTCTATAAGCAGGCAGTTATAAACATCACTCTGAATGGTT
Source organism: Lathamus discolor (assembly GCF_037157495.1). Classification (NCBI taxonomy): domain Eukaryota; kingdom Metazoa; phylum Chordata; class Aves; order Psittaciformes; family Psittacidae; genus Lathamus; species Lathamus discolor. The sequence goes on along the minus strand of NC_088888.1, from coordinate 71,605,353 downwards.
TGCGAGGCAAAAATAATGGGCTTGTTTGAGAAGCAATTGAGGTGCTTTCTGACAAAAATAGTATATTAGGAGATTAGTCTCCAAGGGGTGGATAACCTTTTCAGATTCTAAGTATTTCTTCTGTTCTCATGTGTGAGCTTACAATCTGTTATTCTCAAAATATATCTGCAAACCCACAGGCCCACCTTCCTGACAGCTGCTCAAACAACAGAGCGGAGGAGCAGAGAAAAAACTCTCAACTGTCAGCCGCCCAGCAATACTGAAAAGCTTGGTAAGTTACTCATACAATCCAGAAATGCCAGTCAGGGAGGGAAGGGGCATGGAGGCAGTAGGGGAGAGAAAGCTGCAACATTTTCAGCACACGCTCAAAAACTAAAGGGACCAATTAGTATAATAGGTTTGAAATTATTTCAGCACAGTCCTAAAGACAAAAGAAAAATTGTCCTTCAGAAATTGTGCTTTATTGTTCAGACGAGTATAGAGACAAACAATGAATTCTATCAGTTTTGGAGGCAACATTCCTTCTCCCTCATACCGGAGCATACATTATTAATGAGCACTATTTTTGAGTGTGAAAGAACTGTTTGAAAAGCATAAACATTGTCTATTGGATGTGATTGACACTGTCATCCCTTTCATTTTGCTGTTGGCAAGAGGCATCCCTGTAGATTTATGTGCATCTGGACATTACTAATATTCTCCTTGTTATGCACCCTGGCCAGCTGTGATATGGAAATTTTTAGCGTAGTTTTTAGGGGGAGTTTACTGTTGTTATCTGCATAAAAAAGCTTTTTTTTTTTTTTTTTTCTCTAAGATTCTATCAGCCAAAAATATTTAATGTCTGGTTCCTTAATAAATCTAATCTATTTTCAATAAGTGCGCTTTTTAAGGGAATTTCATCAAGATTACATGGATTCTCGAGATATTTCCAGTGACTCTTTTCCAGACAGGCAGTTTAGTTTCCAAGACTCATGTCCACTCATCCTGCTTCTATTTTAATCTCCAGTTCTCCAACTTGATTGCATTTTTAATTGGGTTGGTGTATCAAGGACTGCAGCTAGTGTCTGCCTGCTGTTTAGAACCACAAAACTTCTCCTGATTTGACTGTGTAATGGCTTTTAATCACAACAATTAAGACCAGTGAAATTAAGAACCAGTGAAGTAATGAACCTAAATGGAAAACTACCAGAGGTTATGTTTTTTCTTTTTTTTCTTTTTTTTTTTTTTTATGATAATGCTACTTGTATTGGTTTTACATACAGTTTGAGAATTATTTTAGTTTCTCTGGCCATGTAAGAACGTACGTATGTCATCATTTTATATACATGAATATTGTAACGTATAGCAAAGAAGAGAGGAAAAACCTACATAACAGGGTGAAGACTGATACTAAACATGAATGATCGTGTACATCTTGCATGAGCAGAAGAGTTACCAATATGGAAGTTTAGTTTCTAATCTAGACTTTTAGCTTTTATGTATATATGTACAAGTATATAAAATGTATACATGCAGACAGTCAAATATTTTATTCAGGGGGCTAAGAGAATCTTCTTGCTACCCAGCCATCTCAAGAGAAGTCCTGACCAGAATATATCTTAATGTTGAGGAGCTCTTTGAAATGTTGGGGTATGAGAGAAGGTAATGCCTTTGGGATAGAATATAATAACTCAAGGCTATATTATTTTAAAATATGTTTTCACAACTATAGATATTCTATGCAATGATGTAATAGGGAAGCCATGAGCTTCTAACTCAAAGCAAGTTATCTTGTCCTCCGGTCTGCTCCAAATAGCCTATCTCCATATTCACAAAACATCTCACCTCATCACTGTTTCCTTTAAATACGAACTTAAGCAACTACAAGTTTGCATCCAGATATTAGAGGCACATAAGCAGCTGCTTTCTGCTCACAGTCAGCAGGTTTGCTCTTTGAGTGACACGTCCACCACCTTCCTCAGAGGTCAGTCCCAGCTTCTCCATGGCAGGTCCATTGTTGGCCATTCCAGACTGTGAGAGTTCAGCACTGAGGTCCCTCCTGCCTGGCAGCACAAGGAACTGCCACCACTCCACTAGACAGCCTAATTACACCAATCAATCATGTAAAATAATTCACATGGCTAGAAGCAGAAAGGTTATAACTCATAAAGACACTTGCTGACTGAAGAGGTGGGGAAAGTAAATGGCAAGTCAATGTATAACTTACTTTAAAAAAATCCGAACATGCTATTCAACAAAATATTCTTAAACTGTACCTTGTGCCAAAATCTAAGAGGCATTTATAAGATACAACCCTAAAATAAATAACTAGTTACAAGACATAGTACCTTGCTTTTTTTTATATACTTTGAATTTTAGCTATTCCAGATGCACAGCAACATAGATTTCATTATTTTAAGGAATACTTCCTACTAAGATGACTTTGTGCCATCCTGCAGAGCATAATATAGCTAAGCTTAGTCAGCATAAGTTCTTTAATCAGAATTTTAAGTAGCTTTTTCACTGTTTTCCCCAAGTCTTGTTTGTAGTATTTTAAAACTTTGCTCAGTAATCGCAGCTGTGGACCACATGACATTGTTTTGTGGTTACTTTCAGAGGGATAGTCATATAAAGGAAGATTACTTTACCTTTCATTGATAAATTTCTTGCCAGTTCTTGAACTTATTGTGTAAAGTTTATTTCACCTCCTTAGCAGAACAGTGAGTTTATGTCAAAGTTGTATTGGTATCAGGAAGAGAGTCTTCTGCATGGCCCACTATGCTGGATCAAATGCTTCCCAGAAGCCATTGTTGCACAGATTCGGGACCCAGATCCATTCCTTGGTATTTCTGAAGACATTACAATTCAATACCAGGATTTCATGTATGACTGCCAAGGGTCTTTGTTGAATTAACTTAACTACGAGTGTCAATATATCATCTTCTCAAAAGACAGTACAAACAAATTATTTACTTGATATTGCACAAATGCTACAAAATAAACTAACTTTATAATCTCAGTATAATTATTACAAGTAGAAAACACATATACTACATACAGTTGCTAATTTTGTTATGAATAAACACCATTTGCTACAAGATTTTGAAGTCTGCAGTTATATAACAGTTGTATAATATGCTTGTACATATCACATCAATAACCCATGCAGAGTAGATGATCACATGATTCCTTTGTCTCTCCCATGATGTAGCTTTGCCTTTTTCTTATGGAAAGGGTAAATTGCTCTAATATGCAATGTAGTTCATAATGGGCTGCTAGAGGTGCAGATAATTCATTTTGGTTTTCTGTGTTGATATAAATACTATGGTTTTGTCGTAGATTTTGAGACTGTTTTAGGAAATAGCTGAGAATTCATAAAAAAGGATTTGAATACCTGTGCTCCACTAAGTCAAAACAGGAAGAGGAAAAAAAGGTGTATATTGGGAGCACAGGATGTAATCCCATTGCTTACAATTTCCCTCGTGCAATGCCCCTGAGTAATATGTATTCATGCCTAATAGCAGAATTATCCTGAAAATACATTTTGTCTTTATATTGCTGAGAACAGACTGAGGTATCTCACACAGATGTAGAGACAGATATCAGAAAGTTTTGTATACTGTAAGGATTTGATGTCTCCTGTTTCTTGGATTTGAACTACATGAGAAATTGCTGATAAAACATGTCACCCGTCAGAAGGGTGAAGAACTGAATTATGGAGTGCCCTATCCACTGTCCAAGACAAAAACAGAAGAAGTATTTCACTGTCAAATAATCTCTAATGGAAAGCTCTCATGCACTCTAACACCAGAAGAATTACAGAAATTGTTCAAAACAACCAAAGACTTCAATAAATACTATTTTTGCTACCTTGCCCCAAGTCCGCTGGGTTTTAATTTTTTCCCCAGGAGCATTACATAAAAAGGATCCTTAAATCCCATGGAAATCAGCTATGCATCCTGCAGTGGATTTTCATCTTTCTAAACTCACTGCTAGCAAAGCTCTAACAAAGCAAGACAAAGACTCCCCAAAATGGGTACTCAGGCAATGTTCAGAAGCTTTTTCATAGAACCATAGAATGGTTTGGCTTGAAAGAGACCTTAAAGATCATCCAGTTCCAACCCCCTGCCATGGACAGAGAACATCTTCCAGCTTGCTCAAAGCTCCAGCCAACCCAGCGTTGAACGCTTCCAGGGATGGGGCATCCATAACTTCTTTGGACAACCTGTTCCTGTGCCTCACACCCTCATAGAAAAGAATTTCTTCCTAAATTCTAATCTAAATCTACCCCCTTTCAGTTTAAAACTATCCCTCCTTGTCCTGTCACTGCATACCTTTTTAAAAAGCTCCTCTCCAGATTTCTTGTTGACCCTTTTAGGTACTGGAAGGGTGCTAGAAGGTCTCCCCAGAACCTTCTCTTCTCCAGGCTCAACAGCCCCAGCTGTGCCAGCCTGTCTTCATAGCAGAGGTGATCCAGCCTTCTGATCATTTTCATGGCCTCCTCTGGACAATCAAGCAGGTCCACATACCTCTTGTATTGGGAGTCTATGAGCTGAACACAGTACACCAGGTGGGGTCTCATGAGAGTCAAGTAGAGGGGGAGAATCACCTCGCTCAACCTGCTTGTCATGCTTCTTCTAGAGTTTGCTTTCTGGGCTGCAAATGCATATTGCTGGGTCATGTTGAAAATCTCATCAGCCAACATCCTCAAGTCTTTCTCCTCAGGGCTGCTCTCAATCCATTCTCTGCCCAGCCTGTAGTTGTGCTTGGGATTGCTCTGACCCATATGCAGGACCTTGCACTTGGCCTTATTGAACTTTGTGAGGTTTGCACTGGCCCACCTATCCAACCTGTCCAAGTCCCTCTGGATGGCATCCCTTGACTCTAGCATATCAACCACACAACACAACTTGGTGTCTTCAACAAACTTCCTGGGGATGCACTCAATCCCACTGTCTGTGTCGCCGGCAAAGATGTTGAACATTTCTGGTCCCAATACTGACCGCTCACAAACACCATTTGTCACTGATCTCCACTTGGACATTGAGCCATTGACCACAACTCTTTGAGTGTGTCCATCCAGCCAATTCCTTATCCACTGAGTGGTCCATCTGTCAAATCCATGCCTCTCTAGTTTAGAGATGCTGAGCAGGACCTTGTCAAGTGCTTTACACAAGCCTAGGTAGATGACCTCAGTCACTCCTCCGTTACTTACCAAAGCTGTAACCTCATCATACAATGCCACCAAATCTGTCAGGCACAATTTGCCCTTAGTGAAGCCTTGGTGGCTGTCATCAATAACCCTTACTGTTCATGTGCCTTAGCACAGCTTCCAAGAGGATCTGCTCCATGATATTGCTGGGTACTAAGGTGAGACTGACTGGCCTGTAGTTCCTTGGGACTCCTTTTCTCCTTTTTTGAAAATGGGGATTATGTTTCCCCATTTCCAGTCAGTGAGAATTTCAACTGACTACCACACATTCTCAAATTGGATAGTGGCTTACCGACTTCATCTGCCAGTTCCCTCAGGACCTGTGGATGCATCTCATCAGGTCCTATGGACTTGTGCATGTTCAGATTCCTTAGATGGTCTCAGACCTGATCTCCTCCTCCAGCAGGGTGTTCTTCATTCTTCCAGTCCTGGCCTTTGCTTTCAGCAACTTGGGCAGTGTGGTTGGAGCACTTGCTGGTGAAGAACGAGGCAAAAAAGTCATGGAGTACCTCAGCCTTCTCCATATCCCAAGTAACCAGGTCTCCCATTTACTTCTGGACAAGGCCCATATTTTCTCTAGTTTCTTTTTATCACCAACATACCTATAGAAGCTTTCCATGTTGCCCTTGATTTTATTCTGTCATGGCTTTAGATTTCCTAACCTGATCCCTGGCTGCTTGGACAATTTCTCTGTATACCCCCCAGGCAACCCATCCTTGCTTCCACACTCTGTAGGCTTCCTTTTTGTGTTGGAGTTTCTCTAGGATCAACTTGATCATGCACACAGGCCTCTTGGTGTTTTTGCCTGACTTCCTCTCCCTGACCAAAGTCCACTCTCCTGAAGCCCAGGGTAGCAACCTTGCTGTGAACCTTCCTTGGTGCCCTAAGGATCTTGAACTCCACAATCTCATGGTCACTGCAGCCAAGGCTGTCCTTGAGCTTCACATTCCCCATCATTCCCTGATGGTGTGAACAAGGCCTAGCATAGCACCTTTCCTTGTTGGCTTCTCTATGACTTGGAGGAGAAAGTTATCAACACATTCCATGAACTTTCTGGATTGCTTATGCTGTGCTGTGATGTCCCTCCAACAGATAATGGGGTGATTGCAAGACCCCCATGAGGACCAAGGCTTGTGAAAAATGAGGCTGCTCCTTTCTGTCTATAGAGGGCCTCATCCACTCAGTCTTCCTGGTTGGGTGACCTGTAGCAGACCCTCACTATAATGTCACCTGTGCCTGCCGTCCCCTTAATCTTGACTTGTAAGCTCTCAGTCAGTTCCTCATCCTTCCCCAGGCAGAGCTCCATGCAATCCAGCTGGTCATTGACATAGAGGGCAACACTCCCCTCTATGTCAATGACATAGCTTATCCAGAGTTTATAACTCTTCCATGCTTATCCTTCCTGAGGAGTCTGAAACCTTTCATTGCAACACTCCAGTCATAGGTGCCATCCTACCATGTCTATGATGCTGATTCCTGGAGAGAGATGCATTTGTCCCTTTGCTGACTTGTCTCTTGCCACTGCCTCTGCTATGATAACTTCCACCATGTCCATCCATAATATATTTTCCAGATTCTTTCTTCATTAAACATAAAAAATTAAAAAAAAAACAAAAACAAAACCAGATACTGTTAAATTTTAGCAACATAAAATTCAAGTGTTAGATATAAAGTTCATGAAGAAGCCAATGAATGGTTGTGGAAATATTGGCTTTGAAATTTTGGACTGAACTGAGTACGGTTTAACTGTTAAGTCCAAGGAATAAAAGTGAAGAAAGCTGTATTCACATATGAATATGTAAAACCAGTTAAAGCCTGCTTAGAGGAACTGGAATTTCTTTGATACCTTTCTAATTATTAGCCAGATGATGCTGTGACATCATGCTTTCAACCAATGGAGATGATTAGACATTAGCTAGAGATGTCCTACAGCATTTGATGAATAGTATTTCTGTGTCAATCACATTATTTCCCAAGGCTAGTCATGAAGACATAAATTCACTCTTGTTAAGTGTTATATATGAAAGCACAGTTACATTTTTAAATGCGTGATAATCTGTAAATCACACATTTTTTAAATTGTTTTCTACTTCAAATTGTTCATTTTCAGAACTTTGATATTTCTCCACTAACTCTTTAGTATTTAATTTACTTTATATATTTCCCTACTTTTCTTTGGGGAATCTTACTTGCTGAACAGTCTAAGGGAAATTCTAAGACTTTCATCATAACGTTTTAGTCTGTTTCTCCTGAGAACTTCCAATGAAGCAGTAAATGCTGCACACCAGCAAAATATTCCTATGGTTATCACCTTTTTCTGCTGCTTAGCTGGGTTTGCAGAGAGTTATTTTTTTATGTCTGTAATCGATATGCCATGGCTGATGATTTTGATTGAAGTAAAAAGAGAAAAGAATATTTCCCACAGGACTCTCCAGGGATAGTAATGTTTGAATGTATATAAAGGATATAGAGCGATTGCAGTTATATGCCTGAGGAAATTCAGGGATAGAGGATATTGTAGTAAGTATTAAAATCACTGCAAAATAGTTTTAAGTTAAAAAAAAAAAAAGTTAAAATACCAAGCTTACATAATAGAGTGTAGTTGTGAGTTCTTGGGGTCCCTGCCCACTCACATTTGTACTTCTGTTTTGTAAGTATATCATGTCTTTTCTCAGTGCTCAGCTGCACAAAGGAAAAACAGTTCAAACCACAATTCTACTATGTGCAGTTTAAGCAAAGACTTGCAGACTGTGCAACAAAATAAAAATTACTGTGAGAATGCCCATTATTTATGCATATCTTCACTTCATGAAGTTTTGTATATGTGATCAAAGATTATGTCCACAGCATGAAAAAGCCTCGTTATTAGTAATACGCCACATGGGTCATCAGGTCTGTCTGATTCAGGAGAGTGCACAGAACACCCATTTCACATGCTCCCACCCCCAGACAAAAAATATCCTCAAGACATTTAGTAAGTACAAGTTTTGCAATAGAACAGTATGAACTTTCCAGGGGAAAAGTAAGGTCAAATTCATCAGCAGTATCTTTCTAATATGTAAAGGGATTAGGCAACCTAATCTTTGAGAAAATAGGCATGTCACATACTCCTTCTTATGAGACAAGCAACTAATTCTTCCTCTCATCTCAAGTGCACTCTTCCTGTTCACAAACTGGCAAAAGGTAGCTCCTTACTCCAAATCTAGTGGTCTAAATGTGAACAAAATAGGTGACCTCAAATTGTATTTTATCCCATTTCTAGCTTTACCAGTCTCCAGTGATTTTGAAGAAGCTCCTCCTCTCTCCTGTGTTCTTTCCCAAGTTTTCCAGAAGACAAGGGAGAGACATAAATCCATCCTGGCTCTGGAAGGTGCACAGCACAAACTTTAAACTAGCTAGTTTTTACACAATGCCATAAATATGGTGAAAACATTGCAGCATAGTCTTTTTAAACTGCTGTAACAATACTAGATACACAGGATCTTACTGCAAGCAGAAGCAACATATCCCAAATTTGTGTTGTTTCTGTAGTTTGGGGCGCTTATTAGCAGCCAGTCAAAAAAATCACTGTGCAAAGTCAAGAGAGGATTGCATTGCAGTAAAGGAACTAGCCAACTGTTTATCACAGAAAGTACCCAATACATCCCTCTCCCCCTTTTTATCCTCTTTCATAATAAATGTCACATATACATCTATTATACTTAAAAAAAAAATAAAATTTAAGTATTTTAATAAATTCTCCTGGTTTGTGGTCTGCCTTACAGAGCAGAAATATCTGTTCCCGCTGCATCTTTGACTATTGGCTGGTAATTTTTAATGAGGAAAACATGTAAGTGATTGTTCAGATCAGTAAAACAGTTCTTGGAGTCCTTTTCTTCAGTATTTGCCTGCTCTATTGAGAAACAAATAATTTAATAATTTGATTAATTCTGCAAGAAGCGAAATAAAACACAACTTCGTTTGCAACAACTGAATTTCTAAAGGAAAAAAACAGTGCAAGTATAGCAGAAACTAGTTTAGTGTGATTTCATTAAACTTTGCCTTTTTTTTTTTTTTTTTTTTGCAATATATCCACAAACCAATCTATTCAATAACATACACTTCGGTTGCCCTTTGAATAGTAAAACTAATGGGAGTTTTACTACTCAGTTTAATGGGACCATGATGAGGCCTAATTTATTGTCTTCAGGAAGTTAGTCCTTCATGAAGATAAAGTGGAAAAAGCGAGAAAGGGTATGAATTGATACAATTGAACTTTGCCGAGGGTCCTACAAAGAGCTTCTCGGTATTATCTTGTTTTTACCCGAGCATCATTATTTTTTCCATTTATCTCTTTTTATCCTATTTATTTACTGTTGCTCCATATCTTTTTTCATTATTATAATTTAGTTATGATAGAATTCTCCTTTCCTACTCTCTGGGTTAGCATAACATAAAAGTTTCAGTGTTTATGAAACTTTTAATCAGATGGTAATTCTGATAACAGATACACTGCACAGGTATAGATTCTTTCCACTGAAAGATAACCAAAGCTCCTGAACAATTCATTAACATTCATCAGATCCAAGAAGTCTTTAATGCTATGATATTTTCAACTAGAGGTCAGTATGGTCAGCTGGAATAGCTAGAATTCATCATGAGATTAAGACAGTGGGACTGAATGTCTGGATGTAGACATCCACAAGCATGCAAATTATCTGGTCCTTCATTATATTCAGTGAAGATTTAGTCAATACAATTAATGGAGATTAGAGATCAATTACTCTCACCCGAGCATAAACTGAGATGGGATATGCTTGCTTAAATGCTGCTTCTGCCATTTCAAATGGTAGAGAGTATCCAGGATGTGTGCATAAGCCTCACTGATAAGTCACAGTGTCACAGATGATCTGTACCTTTCTGGAAAAGCACTGGAGATTGGGCTGGATGCAACTGCAGCCAAAGATACCTCAGAGTATCTGAAATAATTCTTATATTTAACTGAATGGCTTTCCAGGTTTTATTACTTTTACAGCTTAATTCTCCATTGACTATGATATAACTTTGATACCTAACATCGTGACAGACACCTCCTGACACCCCCATGGAGAAGAATTGTTTTTGATACTGTCCTGATTATTCATTCATTCTCTATCTTATTGATAAGTAAAAACCAAATCAGTAATTTGGAACACAAACTAAAGATGTTGACTTCGTTATGGAATCATAGAATGATCAGGGTTGGAAACACCTCACACTAGACCATATCACCCAAGGCACTGTCCAGCCTGGCCTTGAACACTGTCAGGGATGGGGCATTTACCATTTCTTCTGGCTATCTGTTCCAGGGCCTCACCCCCTTCACAGTAAATGCTCAGGCAGCTCTGTAACCTCACAGCTGATTCAGAGACTTGTACCCCAACTTCTCAGAGATTTTAGTATCTTAACTTCCGCAACTTTTCTTTTATTTTTTTTAAGAGAAGCAACCAAATGCCTCTGACTTGGTGAGTCTATGTCCTTAATGATTACGTTAAACCACGATACTGCTTTATAGCACAAATTTTCTAAGCATGTTCCATGAGAGGGCAGGTCTAAATACACAGATATAGTCTTCCTCTGTAGTGTTCTGAGGGAGTCACGTTACTTTGAATATAGGCTTTCACAGCATGTAGTGAAGGCATATGAAGTAAGCAGATTGAATTGAGCAGAAAATAACAGCAGATTTTAACTCACCTGTCTCAACTTCTGACGAGTGCTATAGCTACTGAGATATGACCTGTACATTAATGATAGATCTTTTTATGAGCTTTAGGTAGACAGGTTTATCATTTAGCTGATTGCAGTTTTATCTAAGCTGTGACTCAATTGTTCTGCTTTCCTTTTGTGACATTCAATCTAGTGAAGTTTTTTCTTTCAGTTATGATTAAGTGTATTTTATTTTCTTTCCTGTTCTTTTCTCCCAACATATTCATTTTATTTTGTTTACAGGTCTTCTGGTATAATTCCAGAATAATTTTCTGGCTTCAGTGGAATTTCTCCAGATGTATATTGATGATTAAACTAAAGGAAGATTTTGTCCATAAATCTATTCTTCCTTTTTATTATTTAATATTTTGAACTTTCTACTATCTTACATTAGTTCTTCAGCAAGAGCTTCCTAAGCCCCAGGAAAGCCCTCCAAAGCAGTCTAGTGTGGTTTAGGCAAAAAGAATGCTTGACCTATTCCATAATTGGAGCATGCTATTTGCAGATAAGAAAGCATGAGTTATAAATTTCCTGCTGGCAGCTCATGATGCATTTGAGAGTTATATATTCACATACTCTAGCCAAAAAGTGCCTCCTTTATACAGTGGAGAAGGAAAACAAACAATTAAACAACATTTTGCTTCCTATTATTGGGACATTTGAATGAGCTGCCACAGAACACTAAAAAAGGGTAATCTGACATTCTCTGATATTTGTCCCACTGTAGAAACATGCTATGGGAATTAATTAGTTCAGACAATTTTAAATTGAGTCATTAATAAGAAAAGTTATAGGTGAAAATCAGGCTCCTTTTGAAAATAGAAATGAGTATGGTGGGGGATGTTCCTTGGGGAAAAATTACTAGAAGATAGGTGTTGTTAAGACGGCAAGGCATCAGCTTATATATATAGCAAAATATCAAGCCATACAAATGGGTGATATGGCTGGTTTTTAAACCTGCATTTCTCACTCCTTGCATCTATTTACCCAAATAGGTCACTTCAAAGTCAAGCTCCACTTTTCAAGGAAAGTATCATGCAAAATTTCATCTAGCTTCTCCAGTAACGAGTGGTGTCCCTCAGGGATCAGTGTTGGGACAGGTCTTGTTTAACATCTTCATCGCTGACATGGACAGTGGGATTGAGTGCACCCTCAGCAAGTTTGCCGATGACACCAAGCTGTGTGGTCTGGTTGATATGCTGGAGGGAAGGGATGCCATCCAGAGGGACCTTGACATGCTTGTAAGGTGGGCTGATGCCAACCTTATGAAGTTCAACCATGACAAGTGCAAGGTCCTACACCTGGGTCGGAGCAATCCCAGGCACAGCTACAGGTTGGGCAAAGAAGAGATTCAGAGCAGCCCTGCAGAGAAGGACTTGGGCGTGCTGGTTGATGAGAAAATGAACATGAGCCGGCAGTGTGCACTCGCAGCCCAGAAAGCCAACCGTATCCTGGGCTGCATCAAAAGGAGTGTGACCAACAGGTCGAAGGAGGTGATCCTGCCCCTCTACTCTGCTCTTGTGAGACCTCACTTGGAGCATTGTGTGCAGTTCTGGTGTCCTCAACATAAAAAGGACATGGAACTGTTGGAACAAGTCCAGAGGAGGGCCACGAGGATGATCAGGACACTGCAGCACCTCTCATATGAAGACGGGCTGAGAAAGTTAGGGCTGTTCAGCCTGGAGAAGAGAAGGCTGCGTGGGGACCTAATAGCAGCCTTCCAGTATCTGAAGGGGGCCTATAGTGATGCTGGGGAGGGACTCTTCATCAGGGACTGTAGTGACAGGACAAGGGGTAATGGGTTAAAACTTAAACAGGGGAAGTTTAAATTGGATATAAGGAGGAAATTCTTTCCTGTTAGGGTGGTGAGACACTGGAATTGGTTGCCCAGGGGGGTTGTGAGTGCTCCATCCCTGGCGGTATTCAAGGCCAGGTTGGATGAAGCCTTGTGTGGGATGGTTTTGTGTGAGGTGCCCCTGTCCATGGCAGGGGAGTTGGAACTAGATGATCTTAAGGTCCTTTCCAACCCTAACTATTCTATGATTTTATAATTCCATGATTCCTGTAAAAATATTACAGCAGGATGTAGGAAAGCAACATTCATATTTATGTTATTATGCAAAAACCTTATTTTTAAGCAAGACACTTAGGCATATTCTGGGGAGTGCTATTAATTCTATCTGTGTATAGCTTGAATGACCTTGAAGGGTTATAAAGATGTGGTCACTCAAGAAGAGCAGTGTGCCATCATGACCCATAAAAACCAAACATCAAGTTATCACAGACTTGGTTTGCAGAAAAGAGTGCAAAGACCTAGCCTGTAGCAACATCCGTTAGGAAAGAGTGCTCTTTAACCACCACAGTCTGTAATTGTTCCAAGAACAAAGCTGTGCTTAGAAGTGAGTAACACCATACTGTTTAATCCTTTTCCCTGGAGAAAAATGGAGGAGGAGAATGTGAAATGGAATTCAAGAAAATACTGTATGTTGCAACTGAGACCATTGAGATATTTTTCCTTAAGCTACGGCAGCAATTCAAATTATACATTAGTTTTCTGCTTTACAAAATAGATAAATGGAAGAGACCAATAATTTTTTTAATCACCTTTACTGATCAGGATTAAAAAAAGAAGATTTAGCAAAAGGCACTAGAAAGGATTTTTGTTTTGTTTTTCATATAGGAGAATATTCCAAGTCGGGAATTGGCTTTAAATATATTAAGAGTAGGGACAGAGTAATTTTTTTCATTACTCTATTCATTAAGTAGCCAGATACAGATAAGTGATGACTTTCTAAAGTGGGCTGGCCTTTCAAAACATCATGCAGATGGCATCTCTTTGAGTTCAGTTTCCATTTGGGTTGAAAAACAAATATTGATTCTTCTGGAGAATGGTACAAAATGTTAAGATATATTTAAAATAGATTGCTTGAGTCTTTTTACTTTTGAGTCAAAAGAATAGGCTAAGTATTTCAACATTCAATTTTTCCCCTTCTTTTGTTAGAATAATTATTTATATACTTAAGTTGTTTTTTTTTAAAAATCCCTTTTTAAGAAGGAATATAGATTTTTATTATTATTAAACTGTGTCATAATTGAATTTATACCTATATCCAAGACATTAAACATTAGTGATCCTGCTCAAAAATAATATTTATATATTGATTAAAAAAGAGAGGTCAAGTACCTGTGGGTGGTTGTATACTAAAGGATCCTATGGACTCTTCCAACTTCAGATATAACTAAGGATCTGAGACAGTACAACTTATCTGTAGCTTTGTGAATCATCAAAGCCTGAGATAGTATCACTGTACTTACAAGAAATTCTTTAAGTTTGAAGTTTATGCTATTCCAGAAAGCTTAAAATTTATAGAAAATAAGATAAGAAACTAAGCAGAGGGTGCTATAGAATTAGTTCCATCAAATAAACAGCCTGTAGCTGGAGCATGAGGAATTTCTTTCAGCCTGGTCAATTCTAGGTAAGGTAGTACTGAAAGATGTAATGAGCACAAGTTTATTAGAAGGACATATGTATAATTATAAGTTTAGTAGATGATGAATGAGGTTTTCAGGAATGATCTTTAGACCTCTTATACAAAACTTAATCTAAAATCTACTAAGTCAGCCAAGGTAGATCCGTACACTTTGACCCTGTTAAAACTGGAAGTAGGTCTGGAAACCTAAACACCACCTCATATTCTGTGCTGAAAAAAACATAGCTTAATTGCATTGCAAGCTCTGAACTGAAAATTTCCCAGCGCTATATTTTATGCTCTGCCAAAACAGGCCACAGGTATCTGTAGCCTCCTATGAGGATTCAGGAGAGTAGAATGCCCCCAGCAAGTACCACAGTGAAGGTCAACTGTTACTCTCTGCAGACAGTACTATACAGAATCCTGAATGTCTCTCTGACATTCAGGGATTTAACTTCAGCTGTGAATGTCACAAAACAAATGACATGCAACACTCAGGCTGGAGCACGCCTCCTGTATCAATTAATCTCAAAATGCTTCTGGGAATTAGGCAGAGTTTGACACAATTTGTATGGAATCATTTATGACTCCTGCAGAATGCTTTTATGAAGGAAATGCTATCACAGAGCATTGCCTTAATAAAGAATTAGGTTGATTTTAATCATCCACTTTCCTTAGTTAAAAACAAATATATGAAGCCTTCCACAGCAGTGTGTAAATCATGCTGGCTTCTGAATTGTTAAGGATCACTCTTTACACTCCAAAGATAAAAGCAAGGATGCAGAATCCAAATAGATGTAGTTACATGGAGACCGCAAGTTATTAATTGTCTAGAATCCATAGCTATGCCTGTGCCAATAAAGAAAAATGCACCACAAACTATTGTTTGGCCCTGCTGCCAGCTGCCTTGGCACAGCTTGTTTCTGTACAGATACATTCTCTTTTGTCCCAAGCCATAGTAACTGCATCCAGATTGTTTGTAAGGAGGAGTCTCTGGCCCATGCTAAGCATCAAACTGTGCCTGGGCATAGTCTTTGAGAGTGCTGGTTGATGAGTCCAAAATTATTTCAGGGGCCATGCTAAGAATTTAACAGTATAAATGGCAACATATCAATGTGCAAGTCTGTGTATTGGCCCAGTTTAGCTGACCAGAACATATGTATTTTATGTTGTTTGGTATCTGCCAGTGGTGTTACATGTCTTTGTGTCAGGAATAATGGAAACAGCAAGAGTAATGGTACTGATATCAGGAAGAAGTAAATGGAATTGTCTCATAGTGAAACAAGAGCTGCACAAAACTTGTAACACTAGTGGAGGGAGAATTATTTTCTTCATTAACCTTTAACTTAAATAGCTAGAAGATCCTCCTTATGTATGTAAAATTACTTTTAATGTTTACTATTCAATGCTCTCTAGCACCACATCTTTTAACCCTAGCAGCCTGACATCACATCCTGTGTGCAGATGAACACAAAAAACATTTTGATACATTAAAGCAATCTATTATGTGTTTTTTCTACTTTGGGAAAAAAATACAGTACACTAACCACATATATATGAAATGTGATTCTTTCCAAAGCTACTTTGGCACAATCAGCCTCCAACAAACACTCAAGCACTGAGGTCACTGAGCATTATATACGATGTTACACAATGAATGACACTTCAGGTTATTAACATACAGTTGACAGACAAACATAATTGTGACATATAATATAGGTACTCCAGCCCTTCCACAGAACAGGAAAATGCTCTCAACCTATTGTGTGTGAATCACATAGATGTATGCACATACACTGGACAGAGGGGCAAAACCTTATTGATATAAAAATCAAAAGGAAATATATGTGAAAATACATATATGTTCTTTACATTAATTTCTTTGTTGCTTCAGGGTAAGCTGAGTGAACGATTTACATGGTAAGGTCACTGCATTATATATATATATATATTACTTACGGGGGGAAAGACATGTGTCCAGAAGTTAAAATATTTAATATTCAGAGAGAATGTATAATTGTACAAAGTATACAGAACTCTGGTCTTATTCATGTGAGACCTCACTTAGAGTACCATGTGCAGGTCACCCAGTTCTGGTGTCCTCAAAATAAGAAGGACAAAGAGCTGTTGGAGCAAGTCCAGAAGAGGGCCATGAGGATGGTAAGGGGGCTGGACCACCTCCCATATGAAGACAAGCTGAGAAAGTGGGAGCTGTTCAGCCTGGAGAAGAGAAAGCTGCATGGAAACAATAGCAGACTTCCAATATCTAAAAGTGGCCTACAAGGATGCTGGAGAGGGACTCTTCATCAGGACTGCAGCAATAGAACAAGGACTAATGGGTGCAAACTTAAACAGGGGAAGTTTAGGTTAGATATGAGGAAGAAGTTCTTTACTGGAAGGGTGGTGAAGCACTGGAATGGGCTGCTCAAAGAAGAGGTAAATTCTCCATCCCTGGCAGTGTTCAAGGACAGGCTCGACATAACCTTGGGTGACATGGTTTAATGTGAGGTGTTCCTGCCCATGGCAGGGGGGTTGGAACTAGATGATTTTAAGGTCCTTTCTAACTCTAACTATTCTATGATTCTATAAATGCAAAAAAAAAAAAAAAACATTCTAGAGCAATACTGGATGCTTTGTCTTACTCCATGAACATACCAGACTGGACCAAACTATCTTAGTGAATAACAGATTGGAAAAGAGGGTAATATTGTTAATCTTTCATAATATTTCAGTCATAAATGAATTTGACATATAGGATTATCCCACAACATTGTCTTTGACTCATAACTAAAATTTTACCACCTTTCCATAAGGTTGACTAGCTTTATGTCGTGATTTAAACAAAGTCACACAGCTCGTTTTCTCACTCCCCCCCCCCTTCTTTCCCTCCCTCTACTCCCAGAGGAATGGAGAGGAGAATGGAAAAGAATGCAACTCCCATGGGTTGAGATAAGAACAGTTTAGTAACTAAGGTATAACACAAATCACTGCTGCTACCACCAATGATAATAATGATGAAGGAAATAACAAGGGGAGAGAAATACAACACCTCAGCACCAGCCAACCGATAACTCACCCCCCCACCCCACCCAACTGAGCACCGACCGATACCTTGTCCAACCCCGCAGTACCAGCCCTTCCGGGTAACTCTCCATTACGACCTGGGCATGACGTGCTGTGGTATGGAATACCTCTTTGGTCAGTTTGGGTCAGGTGTCCTGTCTCTGCTTCCTCCCAGCTTGCCCTCCTCCCTGACAGAGCATGAGACTCAGAAAGTCTTTGGTCAGACTAAAACATTTTTGTTATCAGCTCTGTTCCCAGGCCGAAAGTCAAAACACAGTGCTGCACCAGCTACTAAGAAGGAGAAAAATGACTGCTACTGCTGAACGCAGGACAATATCCACCCCTTATTCCATGCCGTTCACATCATGCTCAGATCTCACATTTTCAATATACCATCACTCTTATCTCAGTGCACTCTTCTCTTAGTGAATGGACCAGTCCCTGTAAAGCTGCTGAGTCCATCTGGTCCATGATGGCAGGCTCCATCTCTTGTAACAGTCTCTCAGAGCAGGAGAGGCTGTGTGCAGTGTTCACACTCGTGAATAACCTGGGCAATAGTGTCCATTGCTAAGTCCACCCCTCGACCATGAGTCCATCTGTATGTTGCATCTCTGCCCTGATGGCCTGAAGCGTCATGGGCCCACCAGGCTCAAATAATTCACTGTCCCCTTCAGCAGTTTCTGCAGCTTGCTGCTGAGGACTCCATACAGCTGCCTTCCATCTCCGATGCTTCCAAAGCACTGGAGGGGCCCAGTGGACCAGATACTCACCCGTACTGTCCCACACACACTGCCACTCATGACTGTCCAGCCTTGGGGAAAATCTCCTGCTCCTCCTGTATCATCGTCTAACCCTAGACAAGAAGCAAACCTGACTCTGCTTAACTTCTGAGATCAGATAAAATGGTGGTGGGTAGAACACCCTCTGTGTGTGTGCCAACATGCTGATCCCCATCACAACCAGCAGGCAGGTCCCAAGGGTGCCCAAAGGCCATTCAAACCCTTCAGAACTCTCCAATGACGCTGCTGTACTTGTCCCTGGGGCTGGTGCAGCTGCCGTGCCTGCCGGCTCTCCCACCACCAGCTTCTCTTTCCCTGGGTGCAGCTCTTCCTCCTCTGCCGTGCTGGGAAATGCTGTGTGCACTCCTGCATCCTCCGGGGGCTCTGCGGGCGGCTGCCGGGGGACGCTCTCGGCCGCCGCGGGGCTGGGCTCGGCCGCGGGGCTCGGCGCCTCCGCCGCCTCCTCCCGCTGCTCGGCAGCCGCCTCTTTCCCGGCCTCGGGCCCCACTCCTGCCGCCGCCTGGTCCCCGGGGCCGCTCGCCCGGGACGCTTCGGCCGCCGCCGGCTCCTGGGGCCGCTCCCCCTCGGCTCCCCGCAGCCCCACAAGGACGGAGGCGAGGACAAGGGCCAGGACGGTGAAGAGCAGCGGGACGGCCAGGTACAAGTCCACGGCCACGTCCATCCCGCCCTGCTGCCGGAGCCCGCCCATATTACAAGTCTTTGCCATAAAGTACAGTGAAACAAGAACCTTAGCGCAAGCCCCACACTTGATAAACACCAACACGGCAAATACCGGCTCTAAGTAACGTACAGCATTCTGAAACTCTGAGAGCAAGAGAAACAACTTTGAGAGCCAATAAATCAGCATTGTGACGAGTGACTATTAATCCGGTCAGATCTGTCGTTATCTCAACCCTTCGTGCCCCACGCTGGGAGCCAAAAAGAGCTGTCGTGGTTTAAACAAAGTCACATAGCTCGATCACTCGCTCCCCCCTTCTTTCCCTCCCTCTACTCCCGGAAGAACGGAGAGGAGAATCGAAAAGAATGCAAGTCCCACGGGTTGAGATAAGAACAGTTTAGTAACTAAGGTATAACACAAATCACTGCTGCTACCACCAATAATAATAATGATAGGGGAAATAACAAGGGGAGAGAAATACAACACCTCAACACCAGCCAACCGATAACTCGCCCCACCCCCCAGCCGAGCACTGACCGATACCTCGTCCAACCCTGCAGTACCATCCCTTCCGGGTAACTCTCCATTACGACCTGGGCATGACGTGCTGTGGTATGGAATACCTCTTTGGTCAGTTTGGGTCAGGTGTCCTGTCTCTGCTTCCTCCCAGCTTGCCCTCCTCCCTGACAGAGCATGAGGCTCAGAAAGTCCTTGGTCAGACTAAAACATTTTTGTTATCAGCTCTGTTCCCAGGCCGAAAGTCAAAACACAGTGCTGCACCAGCTACTAAGCAGGAGAAAAATAACTGCTACTGCTGAGCCCAGGACACTTTACTATCTGCCCATCAGGTTGACTCAGTGTTAAGCAAGATGTAAATGATTGTTATCCACTTCCTTACAATAAAACTTTTAGCATACTTTTTGAAACTATTACTAAACGTGTCTGGTCACTATCATACTTTATTTTTGTACATTTCCGAAGTCCTGTCTTACCCTGATATCTGGAACTAAGCAAACAGATGAAATGCATGATTTGTATCCCTTGCTTCTCTGTCTTTCTTTGGGAGATTAAATTAGTCCCTACAATACAAAAGAAGCTTAAAAAGCTGTGAAACTACTTAATTCCACCTAGACATCTTTTAAACTACAGTCTAAGTTGCTTTTTTATTTAAAACATCTATTACAATATTTTATCCTTATGGAAATCATTTAATGGTGGCTCTGTTATATAATATGGATTTAGAGCAGATTTTAGTCCAAGGCAAAGTCTGGAGTCGTTCATTCCTGCCATTCATAGGCATAGCAGATGTGTTAGTAATGTACCTAAATACGCATTCAGATTACTCAGTTTCTCCTATGTACCCAAAGCAAAAGTGCCTAAAGACTCTCAGAAACAAATTTATTACCCTCATACTTTAAAGGAATTGATCCTTGACAAAGCCATTCTACATACATTAATTATCATAGTAAAGCAGCAGTAATGAAAACTTTGAAGTTTTCAGGAGCTGTATCCCCCCTGTTGCATGCAGTAGTTGATGGCTTGTTTCCATCGCTTCTTCCATCCCTTTTTCACTGATTGCTCTCCTTGGAAAGAACTGATTTTCAGTCCAGAAACTAACACTACTCTGGTCTCCCAGCTGTCAGTAACAGAATGGCTATCTGAGCATCTCTTCGGATGGGCCATTCTAATAGGTGTTGATGCTGATCCTGCTTCATTCAACAACTTCTTGTTTCCCTGGAAGCAGCTTACATCTGCTTGGGCAAATTCTGTCATCACTGCCATTTCATTTGTAAATGCCATCTGTCCTGGAACTCCCTCAGGAAACAGTCTTTCTTATCTGATTCATGACAGACATCCACATCATTTGCACTTTTCCAGCAATGCTTCCTTGAAGTGCTACACGTCATGAAAAACAGTTACCTCAATGCTGCAAATTAACAGATATGATTAAGTTACCAACTTCACAATTCCTTGTTTACAACTCTTCACATCATCTGTTATATTGATATTAAATACATTTTTATGGTAGATTCAAAACCACTGAGCTTTCATGCAAAATTACTCCATTGCTCTGCCCCTGGAAAGTCTCCTTCTGAACTCTGAGCCAGATTCAAGCAGAGTGTGGTAGCTTTCCCTATATGTGATTCCGGAAATACAGGTAAAGCCCAAAAAAATAGGTTATTCAATGTGCCCAAATACTAAAATAAATAAATTGTTAACTGCCTTATAGTTAGTATGTACAAACAATGCTGGAAGTTTTGTTACTTCTTCATTGCTGTCTTTGGTCAAAGAAGAGAAGTGCTTGATCAAAAGCTGATAGAATCTTATGTTCATTTAACTTCCAGGAAAAGTTCCTCTGTCATCTTGAAGTGTCACCAACTGCGGCAATGATGCCCACACATGATATCAGGACTTAGCTTTCTTACAGGCCTGTATCTCAAAGACGCCATAAACCAGTATCATAAAAGCAAAGCTGAATTTATGCTTTTTGCAGTACTGTTCTGGTTGTCGCAGTTTCTTGCTGCTTTGCAGACATTTCTATAGCTCCTGAGCAGAAACAGGAACAGGTACATTCGGACTCACTTAAACACTGTGTCAGACAACATTAAGATTGATTTGTTTTAGCCCAGTATTCTGTAGGTAATGTTCTCCACTGTGTCTTTGTAGCATAGAGGCAAAAATGAGCTGACAAACAGTGTACATCTAAGCAATTTCAGCTGTGTCAAATTAATCTGTGATAGTACTTGCAGATGCAAAATATCCTTCTCCAGTCTCTGTTTAAAACTAGTGCTAAGCATCTTCTGGAAGGTACAGGGACCATTCTTTCCCTTTCAGACAGATAATGTCAAATACTTTCCACTCACAACAGCACAGGACTAAATGTCAGTCTTACAGCTCAAAATGAAAACTTGAACCATTTGCTGATTTTCTGCTGTGCATAAGTAACATGACTTGTCCACATTATTGCTCTTAAACAGTCAGGATTTTCTGTCCAAGGAAGTAGATGACTGAAGGTACTGACACAAACCTTTTCAAAGGAGAATAATGCAAATTTGTGAAAATTCTAAAGCAAATGTAGTTTAATTAGCAAATTATTTAGTTTAGCAGTAAGGAAAGGTCCCAGATTACTTTGCGATGTCCAGGTAACAGATTTATTTTATTACCTACAAGTTTGTAGTTTCTGTGCTAGTAGTTCCCTTTGTAAACAACATACCAAATCTCAACTGTAAAATTATGCACCTGTAACCCAGCATGAGTTAGCAGAATATGTTAAAAATATATATACTGTACTATAAATATATTAGACAAAGTGATAGGACATCAACCTGAATCCTGAAATTATGCCAGTAGTCTCATGGGCTTTTTTTGTAATGGAATTAAGTTACTACTACCATGTGTTTTCTAGTTCAGCCTTCTGTACCAGAGCAGGAATGTGCATTTAGTTTAACTCTATGCCAATTTACTAATCACTGTAGAATCACAGAAGCATAGAATGTTTAGGGTTGGAAAGGACCTTAAGATCTTCTAGTTCCAACCCCCCTGCAATGGGCAGGGACATATCACACTAGACCATATCACCCAAAGCTCTTTCCAACCTTGCCTCAAGCACTGCCAGGGATGGAGCCTGCATATATATATATATATATATATATATATATATATATATATATATATAATATATATGATAAAAAAGAGCAGTATTTAGTTCAAAATTTTAACTTTTAATTGCATATATAGAAAATGTTTCCCATTCTCTATATGAGAATACAAGTCAGTACAAACAATTACAGATAAGCAAGAATCTGACTTTTCTATATGCACATCATAAAGGAAGGACCCGGGTAATTATAGACCGGTCAGCCTTACCTCCATCCCTGGAAAGATGATGGAACAACTTATTCTTGACTCCATCACTAGGCATATCAAGGATGAGGGGGTCATTAAGAACAGCCAACATGGTTTTATGAGGGGGAAGTCATGTATGACCAACCTTATAGCCTTCTATGAGGAAGTGACTAGGTGGAGGGATGATGGTAGAGCGGTAGATGTAGTTTTTCTTGATTTCAGTAAGGCATTTGATACTGTCTCCCACAGCATCCTCATAGATAAGCTAAAGAAGTGTGGGCTTGACGATCAAGTAGTGAGGTGGATCGAGAACTGGTTGAAAGGAAGAAGGCAGAGAGTTGTGGTCAATGGCGCAGAATCTAGCTGGAGGTCTGTGACTAGTGGAGTTCCTCAGGGGTCGGTGCTGGGACTGGTGCTGTTTAATATTTTCATCAATGACCTGGATGAGGGAACTGAGTGCACCCTCAGCAAGTTTGCTGATGACACAAAACTGGGAGGAGTGGCTGACACACCAGAGGACTGTGCTGCCATTCAGCGAGACCTGGACAGGCTGGAGAGTTGGGCGGGGAGAAACTTGATGAAATTTAACAAGGGCAAGTGTAGAGTCTTGCATCTGGGGAAGAACAACCCCATGTACCAGTACAGGTTGGGGGTTGACCTGCTGGAAAGTAGCGAAGGGGAAAGGGACCTGGGGGTCCTGGTGGATAGGAGGATGACCATGAGCCAGCAATGTGCTCTTGTGGCCAAGAAGGCAAATGGCATCTTAGGGTGCATTAGAAAGGGAGTGGTTAGTAGGTCAAGAGAGGTTCTCCTCCCCCTCTACTCAGCCTTGGTGAGGCCGCATCTGGAATATTGCGTGCAGTTCTGGGCCCCTCTGTTCAAGAAGGACAGGGAATTGCTTGAAGGAGTCCAGCGCAGAGCCACAAAGATGATTAAGGGAGTGGAACATCTCCCTTATGAGGAGAGGCTGAGGGAGCTGGGTCTCTTTAGCTTGGCGAAGAGGAGACTGAGGGGTGACCTCATCAATGTTTACAAATATGTAAAGGGTAGGTGCCAGGATGATGGAGCTAGGCTTTTTTCAGTGATATCCAGTGATAGGACAAGGGGCAATGGGTGTAAACTGGAACATAGGAAGTTCCACGTTAACATCAGGAAGAACTTCTTTACTGTAAGAGTGACAGAGCACTGGAACAGGTTGCCCAGGGGGGTTGTGGAGTCTCCTACACTGGAGATATTCAAGGCCCGCCTGGACAAGTTCCTGTGTGATGTACTGTAGGTTACCCTGCTCTTGCAGGGGGGTTGGACTAGATGATCTTTTTAGGTCCCTTCCAACCCTTGGGATTCTGTGATTCTGTGAAGGTACAGAATAAACCAACGACCCACACATACGTATCAAAAGCCAGTGAGAATTTCAGTAGAAGAGGGAAATTCAAAAAGCAGATAATTGTCTTCTATGCCTTTGTACATCCATATTGATGTGAGAAAATTGTATTTTAGTACCAGCACAAGTCAAATAACCTAACTCATTTTTTTACCTAGGGTTTTTTTTTTTTTTTTTAAGGCTATTCACTGATCATCATGCTTAAATACCACTCCTAGTTCTTCCTTTGGATAGTATCTAACATAAAGTTTTGTTTAAATTAAAAAATGTTCTATTTGTCTGAAAACAATAGTATTCAGCACTTTTTCAAATTTTGTATCCTCTCAGCGATAGAGGAAATACTTGATTCTAGTTCCATTAGTAATATAGACATATTTTCATGAGAAATATTGAATATTTTCCCATATTTCTTTTGATTTCAAGCCTTGATCAATTTTCATTTGAAAGCATAATTGTAAAGTCCCATGCGTCTCAAAACTAATGCTAATTAGATATGCAAACACTCATTTAACCAAAAAGATTTACCAAGGAATGCTAGTGAACATTTTCTTTTTTTGTCTAAATACATTGATTGCCCCACTTGCAAACTGTAGAAAGTAAAAAGAAACCCACTGTTTATTATTTGGGGTGGTTTTTTTTCCCTTTGTTTCTTTTCTTTTCTTTTTTTGTTTTTTGGTTGGTTTTTGTTTGTTGGGTTTTGTTTCTAGTTTTTGGGGTTTTTTGAATGCTGAGTGTATGTAAAAATATCTTACTGGGGAATAAATTCAGATTATGATTTTCAATACCATTAGAAATTGGGCATCATGCTGAGTAAAACACAGCCAAATATAATTCGGAAATCTGTTGAGAACATAAAATTTTGGTTATTTTGAGTCTTCACCACCTAGCTGTGTTTAGCTTTGTTTTCCAGCTTTGGGAACATATCCTCATGTAGCTCATGTAGCTGTTAGTCAAGGTGGGAATCAAAGGGCAGTTTCTAGAGTAGGTGGTTCACTAGGCTACTAGGCTTAAACAATCACCATTTCTGAAACTAGTAAGTTATAAGAAAATAGCATTGTATTCAAACGCTTTTGACATTCCAAGCTGGAAAAGCAGCTACCTATCTATACCTAGGTCATCTAGGAGGGGTGAGCTTCGGCACAAATTAGTCGAGATATTCAAAAGCACACCTGCATATCTGAACAGAAATGCCTGAAATGCATCACTGCCACACTCCTGTAAGCATTCGAATGAAGACAGAAGGATTTGTTTGCTGGTTTTATTCATTCAGTTCTTAATATTTGTGAAGTTGAAAATGCAAAATCCTAACATGAAGTACACAAAGATGATTTTTTGAATGTTTGTTTGTCATGGTTCTTAAGATGAATGTATCTTAAGATGAACGTATCAACACATTTTTTAAGCAAGAATTCATTTGCCACAGTTATGTAAATATTTTGGAAATACTTTTGTAAACTAATTTTTATTCTTTTCTAGCTATATATGAAAGACAAAATTCACTCCATTATTAAAAGGAACTCTAGTTGTGATCTTAACTGAAGCAGATTTCTATACACAGTCAAGTAGAGATTTCCTTGGAATACATCCCAAAAATAATAAATGAGTTATTCAGAAAAAAAGCCAAAACCTAACCAAAAAAACCCACCAAAGAATGTCTGGCTGTCCACAGGCTGCTTAGTAATTTTTCTCATTTCATCTCCTTTCTGAAAGCTTTCTCTGTTCCTCATATGGGATAAAGTTACACTCCACGAGATAAAGAAACCTCTACATATTTATACGGCATTTTTCTTCTTTTTATGTCATGGAAACGAATAGCCAAATCATGTCTGCTTTCTGTGGGAATACTTTAGACATGCAGAACTGCAGGGAATCCCTTTCTGCCCTGAAGTTCCTCCCTGCAGAAAATAGGACAGGATTGATGTGCTCTCAGAGGTCAAAGACAGAGGACGAAGGATGCTGCAAGCAGTGAGGCAGGCATGGAAAAGGGCATGCCCCTAAGCGGGGTGTAGGTCCCACAGGAACTAGCTCAGAATTGGCAAGCTGTAACTGAGAAAGCTTGTCTATGCATATTGCACAAAGTCATCAACATTACCTAGCATATAGTATGCAGTACCCTTCGAAACTTTATTACTTGTGCTGAGCTGATGTTGCCCAGAAATCCTGTAGAAAACTTAGGTCCAGCTTGCCACTGAGCTGGTGCAACCTCAAGCACAGTGCTTTCATCTCTTCTCAAGCTCTGCTAAAGCATCTGTCCTAAACTGACATAAGCTGCATTTTTGCTTTTTGCATGTGCAAAAAGTGTGCTCAGAGGTGTGCACATGCAGACCTATACTTGCCTTGAATGCTTATCTCTGCCAGCTGTGTGCCTCTGTATATAGGCACATAGTAACAAGACATGCCAAAATCGTGAATTATAGAATCATTATCATCAAAGTGAATTCCTATAATTAAATTTCATTTTATTATTAAAGCGAACTTTTTTTTTTTTTTAATCCAACATTCCTTTGACAGAAGATAACAGGGAACTGGGTGGTCTATTTTACTTGTATTTTGAAACAATTAGCTGAAACTTGTGATCAAGGAGAATTGACAGTACTGGTTCTCCTCCAACTACTGCGTGGTTAGAAAGAAGTTCAGATCATACTCCAAGAGGTAAAAAAAGGTCACTGATTCACTGCTCCAGGGTTTTGCCTCTGGTTCTGAAATACAGAGTTAAACTGAAAACTTTTATCTTTTGTTATGATCAATTTACCATCTTTTTTTTCACTGTATGGTGAACATAAATGTTAACAGATTTTTATTTGAAAGCACTTTTATTGATTGCCTCACAATTTTAATGAATCGCCTTTCATGCATACCCCAATAGTCTTGAAATTGAGAGCTCCTTGTTTCCATGTTTGTTCACAGGATTTGCTTATCTTGTCTCTTATTTATGATGCCCTAGATCTATAATTTTACTGTAGAGATAAATACTTAATACAAAATTGTCATGCAATATTTGTAGTAGCACCTAATTTTAATCTTATTTTAATATGTTTATTTTAATTCCAAGCAGCAAAGATAATGGAAAAAGGCTGTCTTCAAAGACAGATTTGTCTGAAGAAATATGTCCAAGATGGTATTATATTTATATTATTTCTATTTATACTATTTATATTATTCATATTCATATTTATATTTAGTACAGACGACCACTTTCATTATCATCTCAGCTAATTGCAAACTGATTAAAGCAGTGAATCAAAGTAAACAAATATATTCTGTACTTGAATTTGGAAATGAATGTCAACCTGTATAGAAAATGGGCTAAAGTGTTCAATTTAATTACTTTATTTATTCAAACCTTTAAAAAATACATATTTTAAAATGCAACATCATACTTGTTATATGTAGTGATCTGTTGATTTTAAAACTTTTAATGTATGCGCGCATTTATTGTACATATCGTATTTACAAAAAAAATTGCATTTTGTTCTGATACACTTTTTTTCCCAGAGACTTTTTTATGTTCTTATACTTTTCTTATCATGTAGGAAGACTTAAATGATGACACAAGTTTATTTAACCTATTTTGTTGTCTTTTCTTCTTTTTTTCTGAAGTACACTTATCTTCCTTGAGCAGAAGTAACAGAATGTATTTTTAATTCTTTATGTTTTCTTAAGAATTCATTGGCATAGTACTTAAAATATTGCCCAGAATGTGTGAGGTGGAAGACAACAACAGTCTTCTTTCAAGCAAAATGTTGTGATTTGTCCCTTACCAATTCATGATGATCTTGAGCAATTTAATCTAAATAGACTCTGCTATTTTCACACATGAGTGGGCAACAATTGCTTCTGAGGTGCAAATGTGATGAACCATTGACCGTGTCATTCAAAAGGAAAAGAAGCCACAAAAGCCATTATGTATGCAGTGAACATAAGGCTAAATTGTTATCTTCAGATAACAAGTTATTGAACTTTTTTTAATGTAAACTTTACATACACTATGATCTTTTCTGTAAACTAGATAGCTAAAAAGACATAAAAGTAATTATTGGAAACAATTGCAGTGAACTGCAGAACAAAAGCCATTCCTTTTATGATGATAATTGAGCAGAGCACAAGGCTTAGTAGGATAAAATGATTTCAAGCCTCTTTACATTGTGTTGATTAGGAGACTGAAAATGTGATGTCTTAATAGAGAGAAATGTACAGTTCTAAAAACACAGCTCCTTTTCTGCATTATCTAAAATATAGGTACTTTTGTCTTTCACAGAAAATGCAGTGCTAAGGGCCAAGTCCCACAGTCACAGGTTACTTTCCATGGAACCCTAATAATCACCCTGTACGGCTTTCTTAACACAGTCCAGTGCACTGCCCAGATTATGTACTTTCTACCAAGTTCATCTTCTTTCACTGGCCTGCAGAGCAATAGCTACACCTCTTCGCCCTTCTACTAAATTCCCACTTCTGCTAAGGTTTGTAAAGTAAGTTTGGGACTCAGAAACATCAATCGCAAGATTACTCTAGGAGGACAGTGACATTTTCTGTGACTGAGTTCCATGTGCAATCTTAGGCAAAACATCTGAGGCCAGAAAGAGGTGTAAACATCAAATAAAGTGTTGGGTGGAGGTGGTTCTTCTATTCCCTAAAGTCATGGAGCATTCCAGGTCACTGACATCAGGTATGATGTCCTGTGAATGATAGCCTGAATCTACATCCACATTATTGACTCCTAATTCCCTTTCTGGATCTTAACTATGGGTATTTGCTCAGAATGAAAACAACAGATATTATGGATGTAGCTTATTATATTAGTCATCATGATGCAATGTGTATAATTGCCTGTCCTGAGTTTACCAGGAGCCGTTTTGCTCCTTCTTAGTAAGTGGTGCAAGCTCTGTTTTGACTTCCAGCCTGGGCAGAGAGCTGATAATACCGATTGTTTTTAATTGTTGCTAAGTAATGTTTATTCTGGCCAAGGACTCTGTGAGTCTCATGCTCTGCTAGGGACGAGGGAGGCCGGGAGGAAGCAGAGACAGGACACCTGACCCAAACTAGCCAAAGAAGTATTCCATACCATAGCACGTCATGCCCGGAGGGGGAACTGGAAGTTACCCGGAAGGGGAGGCTCTCGCTCTTTGGGGGGGGTCGAACTCGTTCGGCGGTGGTATCGTATTCTCTTGTTATTTTCTCTTATCAATATTATCATTTGTGGTAGCAGTAGTGGTTTGTGTTACACCTTAGTTACTGGGCTGTTCTTATCTCAACCCGTGGGAGTTACATTCTCCTGATTTTCCTCCCCATCCCTCTGGGAGTGGGGAGGGTCGGGGGGGGGGTGAGTGGACAACCTGTGTGGATTGGTTTAAACTACGACATTGCCCCAACATGAAACATATTTATTTTGAAGGTTTACCTGGCAACTATGGATTTCTAACATGGAAATCCATGGAAATGCATGTACACAAGGAAAGAGAGATCAGGTTGGAAACACTTTTGAAGCCAGAAAACTATATATCTTTTGTGTCAACTGTTTTGTTCTGATTCTTTTTGTTTGGAATTGCGTTACTACAGGCAATAATTTGGAAATCTGGCTACAGAGATTTTCTTCCTATAGTCTGTCCCTAGGCAATTTCTGACCTAGATCCCATTTCATCCCTGCTTAAAAGCTATTTGCATGTGAGATGTGGAACACCAGTGTCATACAGGACAGCTCTGCACAGATGTTGGCTGTTGATAATGATACACTACAAAGCTTTCAGTAGTCACAGTTAAAATGAGAGCACTTTCTTTTTTTTTTTTCCCACAACAAATATGGCCTTCTGCTTATTCACACAGCTAGAAGTTTTTTTTTTCTCTTTTTCTTTTGTAATGATTTTGTCATTAAGAGATAACATAATTTCTTGAATTGTAACAGGTTTTGCCTATTAGAATGCAAAAAGGGTGGTTGTCTCTCCCCATCAAATGCAAGGCATAACATGCAGCAGAAATGAGTTTCAGGTGAAAGAAGGACAGAAGGCTGAACAGCATCCTTCAGCCCTCTCTGTGACTCATAGCAAGGAACCTCAAATTTAATATTATTCTAGACTATTAAGACAAAAGAGATATTGATGAAAAATGTTGATTTGATAAAAATAAACCTTGCATAGAAATACATAGATTTCAGTGATTATTTTTTCCTTTGGAAATATTCTTACGATTCATTAGTTTCAGTCAAAAATGAGAAAGAGAGAAAGGAAGCCTCCAATAGGTAGTTGTCTCATGGTTAGGGTACTCAAGATAATAGACCTGAATCCGTGTCTATAATGACCCATAAAATGCAGAGCTGTACACTTCATTATCTAAAATTGGAATGCAGTGCCCTTACTAATACTTATTCTGTCAATCAATTCAGTTTTAAAAGGTCTCATTATAGTCCCACTTACTAAGTGTTTCCAAATTATAAACATTTTCCAACAAATGAGAAAAATATACGTTTTCCTGCTGTGCTTATTGGATTTTGCCCCAATTCTGAGTCCCGAGATGTATGTGTGTGTATGTGTATTCTCAGTATGTCTCTCATCTTATGGTGTAGTACCTGGTCTTCCATTAAACAAACACAGCCTCTAACCTTTCTAGCTGCAAAGATAACCTTCAAACTGTGAAGTGAATATATTTATTTTTATCAGCAATGTCTTATTTGGTTTGAAGCATAAAATGAATGCAAATTTTTTTCATCTATCAAAATGCTGAATATTAATACCAATGCATTCCCATTTTTAGTATCAAGAACTATTTCTATGCTCATCAAAGCCTTCGCAAGAAAAGATGAGAGGTCCTAGTGTATGCTCTGTGTCTTTTGTGAGTTCCCTTTGCCCCCACAGTCTTGGGGAGGTAAAGTGTGGGGGAAGAAAAAGACTTTTAGAGGCAATAATCTCCCATATCTGTATCAATAGTAACAGATGTCCTTATCCAGTGACATCCATCCAATTTTCCAGTGGTTCACAGCCTACAGAAATCCACAGACATTACAATTGCATATCCAAGGGCAGAATTGGTACAATTCTATTTCTGACCTTTACTGATGTGATGTACAAATTCTTTCAGATAAATTGTAACCCCAAAGAGAGGCACCTGAAGTTAATTATATAAATATCTGAAACCTACTGCCTATCTATCTTCTGTGAAATGCTTGAGCAAAGCAGTTAGAGTCATGGGTCTATTTTCACTAGGACTACCAAGAAAATGCAACAGCTGCAATACCTAGGGAAAAAAAAAAAAAAAAGAATACATTAAAACAAAAAGAAGTTAGAGTTTTCCTACATCCTGGCAAAAATGTACTTAAATACCAAAAACAGTTGAAATAAATATACCAGGAGACAGGTGTTCCAATGATGTTAAATTAAAAAAGATACATAAATATAGAGGCACAACTTTATTTAATAACAATAATGTTGAATTAGAGTAAAAGCCCAGCAGCTGCTTTGTTGTTTTGTTTATGTGTTGTTTTTTTACGTATCATATTTGGCTGGAGTTAGAAAATAACTTATATCTATTTCATGTCTAGGAATTTCAACATTTTGAAAACAGAGTGATTCAGGCTGGTTTAATATGTTTAGGTCTGACTTAATTTGTTGGCAGTTTCTGATTGGAAAAAACAAACAAAAAATCAATCATTCTCCAGAATAGGGGAAAAAAAAAAATACAAACCCCAGCAAAACAGTTTTTATTGAGAATTTAGCAAGAATTTGTTCCATTGTAACAGAATAATGAATGGTACAAATCTTAAAGGTCTGAGGAGTTGTGAGAGGTGGTTGTTTGCTGTTTTTTTCTATGAATGACGAAAGCCAAGAGTAATGAAATTTTAATTCAAATGAAACTTTTATTTGATGTTATGCTATGCCAAATTAGATTGCAGTGGGAATTTTCTTCTTTTGCACTGTGGTTTATAGGGACTTGGAAACAACCATGCCAGATTTCTACTGAGTGTGAAAGTTACCAACTACAATTAGGATGAAATGCAACTATTTCCATTTAAATTTTTCATTTTCCATTCCATTTTATTCCACTCCATATATCCACCTCCCCCCCCCCCCCCCCCATAATCATTGTCTGCTCCTGTTTCCTGATTATGGAGGCTAACTGGTGTGAGAAAGGGTTTGAGTTAGGGTTAGGGTTAGGAGAGGCTTTAGGAGAAAGATGTGAAAAATGAGGTGAATCATCAGGGACAGTGGGGACTCTAACCTCTATTTTATAACCATCCTAAGCCTGAGGTCAATTTTGTCTGTTTAATGTGAAAAAGCACATTTTCTAGCACATTTTCTTCTTAACTGGCCCTACTGCAGACAGGTTTTCTTATGTTTCAGAGAGCAACATTTATATTGTTTTTATCATTATGGATGAAACAGTGATTTAATTAACTCCAATAAGAGTTTAGTGGACAACTACTGTGGGGATGGCATTCCCCCCATATTTCTGTGTTAAGTTATAATGAAGTTGAAGAACCTTGCACACCCGCCATTCTTCATTTCTATTAGACAAAAGCAGAAAGTGTTAATATGAAGTAACTCCAATTAATGCTTCTAATATTTTGCCAGAAACACAATCCGCCTATGTCAGATCTTGCAAATTCTTTATGAATCTCTATCCCCAATTCCAGGAATTTCTGCGTACACAGAAATTGCAGACTGCAGCTTAAAGTAGGTAATTTCCCTGAAAATACTTTTGTTATATTTCAGTGAACATTTCCCTAGGTAGAGCTCTTCAGTTACTGCTTTCTAAGGACATATGAATATTACTGACAGGCTAGTTTCTAGCAAAGCAATCTGTAAGGAGCCTATTTGTACCAATGGCAGATATAAAGAAATTTCTCATGATTGCCCATTTGCTATTATCTATAATATGATTTTAAAGATTTATTTTAGCAGTAGTATTTGTTTGATCAATATTTATCATAAATATAGCTCTTTGGTTTTCAGTTTTTCCCTTTTTGTTTGTAGTACCAATCTTTTCTGTCTTATGAACTGGGCTAGGCCATACCATATATGGGTAAAGACTGTATAAAAAAATGGGGCCCCAGGTTTTGACTAGGTCTCTTGAGCACTATCTAAAGAATAATAATAAATAACTGATACAGAAGATCATGTCACATGAAAAAAAGCCAGTAAACAAGAAGTCATATTTCTTGTCAGAGCATTGCATTTAAAAAAATGGCAAAATCCATTATTTAGATAATGTCTACTTGAGCAGATCAAACTTGTCTCTAGCCAGGGCTGGAACACCTCTCTTATGAAAACAGGCTGCGAGAGTTGGGGTTGTTCAGCCTGGAGAAGAGAAGGCTCCAGGGAAACCTTAGAACAGCCTTTCAGTACCTAAAGGGAGCCTAAAAGAAAGCTGAAGAAGAGGCTTTTCACAAGGACATGTAGTAATAGGACAAGGGGAAATGGCTTTAAACTGAAAGAGCATAGATTTAGATTAGACATTAGGAAGAAGTTCTTTACTGTGAGGGTGGTGAGGCACTGGCACAGGGTGCCCAGAGAAGCTGTGGCTGCCCCATCCCTGGAAGTGTTCAAGGCCAGGGTGAATGGGGCTTTGAGCAACTATTCAGGCCCATCAAGCTTGGCTTCAGCTGTGCTTGGCCAACATTAATAAAGTCTTTCAGATCCCATTTTCTGTGTATTCTTATAGTTCAGTAATTTTTCTAGTTATGAATCTCTCTATATCCCCACAATACAGGCACATCTGCTCATAGCAGGCAGTTGCTCATAGCAATGGACCTCAAATTTGTTCTCATGGGCATTAAGTAGATTGCGCAGTGGAGATATGCTAATACACACTGCAGGTCCTGAGTATCCAAGTGTCCAGATCTAGTGCTTTGACTGTCTTTATAGCTTGTGTGTGGTTTTGCATTTTTCCCCCTGCTTAGACCTGAAGGCAGAGTAAAGGATGTGCTCATGTTTGTCCTTCTTCAGCATGGGGCTCTACCTGGATGACACAGAGCAGAAGCACACCTCTGCCTTGCAATCTGGCTGTAGTACAGGCATCATCTCAGATGAAAATGTAATATATTCACCATGAACAAATACTGTCCAGTGAAACTTTGTCTGAACTCACCAGTTTGTTTTACTTATCCTCTTGACAAACACTTATTCAGATGGGAGGAGAAAAGGAAAAAAAATATTAATTCCTCAGTTCTGCTCCTCTAAAACTAATATTTCTTGTAAAGGAGATTTGCAGATGGACACCACAAATAGAAGACTAAGCAACTTACTAATGATCCTTCAGGAGATTTTGAAATAATTTTTTTTTTTGACAGACCCATCCAGTCTTTCCTGAAACACCATAAGGGTAACAATACTATATGTTAAAGTCAGAAATATTTAATCTTTTCGAAATCTTGAGAGGTGTTGAATAAATGAAGGTGGAGTGGGTTTTACTCAGACTGCAAGGAAGTTTGTTAAATTTTACACACTCCCACCTACCTACCATAGAAAGCAGATCATGTTAGGCTCCGAAACAGAACTGAATGTGAAAAAAATGACAGTAAAGTAAGACTTTTCCTTCTTTTTTTTTTTTTTTTCTAAAAAAAATATAAAAACAGATTTATTGTGTCTTACTGGTATCCTGATCAACTTTCCAATATAGGAATTTAAACTGTCAGACTTGCAGGCTTACTGTAGATGCTGGACAGTGCGTGAACTCCAGCAATACCTGACTCTGCAGGTCAGACTTAATGTGCTCAGCCATATATTTGCAGAAGCTTTATCAACAGATCAAAAAATATTATTTCCTTTATAGGTTTACTGCACAAAATATTGCATGATAGGACCATTAAATAGTATTTGCATCTTCATCTTTAGCTCTCCAAATTTTGTGCTGAAGTTAAGAAGCCAATCTCCCTATATACCTTGTGAGATAAGTAAAAGAAGCTCCTCCAGAGGTAGAGCGTTGGCTTCATGTCTAGATGTCCTCTGCAGCAATTTATTCACTTTTAGAGAAACACAAGGAAATCAGCCTCATAACATAGCCACCCAGATGCATCAACAGCACTGATGCTGCCTTTTCCCATAGAAGGATAATTTTTCATTAATCTTACTTTCTATTGATGCTCTTTTTGACTAATCTATGAAAAATGTGGTTTAGAATACACTGTTCAATAGAAATTTCAGTATCAATACACTGTATAAAGTTGGTAAGTAGTTACATTTGAATATGTGTTCTTACTGCTGGAAACTTGGTAGATACTATCACTATAGAAAAGTACAATAATTATGCATGACTATTAAATATGTGCACCAATTAAAACCAAATAATGCCAAGGACACAATGCTTTAAAATCAATATTCTCAGTCATTTTTTTCCCATTAAAACTCTTGCAGCTGATCACGTTATGTCACTCAAATTATATTAACAAAAATGTAGAGGCCAGGAGATACCAAATGAATGGTTATGTCACCTCTGATCAAATGATCAGTAAAGAAGAGGCTTCCCAAACTTAATTTAGATACATCCCTTCTCCTCCCCCTGATACGAATAGCAGTAAGGAAGCAGTAGCGTAATGCTGCCACCCACTGCCCCACTTCACACAGGTGAAGTCATGAGGGTAGATGAACATTCAGGAGTAATCAAGTCTTTGCAGGTATAATCATGACAACTTCATGAAGCTCTGAAAGCTCCTCAGGGTAAGTTGGGCAGATTTACTTTGTTTTTGAATCAGATGGAGTATGATCTTCAGCTGCTACAGAAAATTAGCTCTGAGCATCACAGTACCTTTATGTGTCAGGTTTTGCTTACCCGCTTTTGGACGTGACCATCTTCCTCCACACACAGCAGTGCTTTGCTGCAGAGAAACTCATCCTCTGAGCTATCTCCAAACAACAGGCAATCTCCGTGACAAGCACCCACCTTATCTAGCATAAGTAGACAAGGAAAGCTGCTGGTATAAGGTTACAATGCAAGCGACAACTAGCAACATTTCAGTGAAACGAATACTCCTCCAAACTTTTCATTCCACCTTTCTGAATCACCATATTTGCATAATTTACATTTATTTGAAGGAAACTTTTGCATTTTTCTTACTGAAATGACACTGCTTTCACTTTGCTGATGCAGGAATAATTAAAGCTCTAATCATACAGGCTCATGAATTTATTTGGGGTGGGGGTTTTTTGTTTACTTTTTTGTTACTTGGAAAAAAGCCTAGAACCACTTTAAGCTCCAAATGATAGCATTGTTTTTACTTACCATGTTTGTGTGCAGTTCTAAATCATACATTCATTTCTTTTTTAAATTTCATTCTGATTTGAAACTCTCAGTCTCGAGAGCCAATTGAAAATCTTGCTGATCATATTTTTTCCCCCAGTTCCTGAACACCTTCAGTCACTACTGACATTCAAAGTACATGAGGCACAGGACATGAAGTGCTGCACTGTTAAGATATTAGAAATTACTGCAAGGTCTTCTCATTTGAGCTCACACCACCATGCCCACTTCTGGACCTCTTGGTATTTATAAATAATAAAGAGGAAATTACTAGGTTTGCTCTGAAGTATTCAGAAAATTACTAAGCAGTGCTTTCAGTCATGTAAAATTAATTCATAGGCTTGGTACCTGGCATTACTTTGCTATAAGAAATTGCATTGTATTTCACATGCATTGAATACAGGACTTAAGGAAAAAAAAAAAAGAAATCAATAAAAGAAATTAAATATAGCCAGCATCCCTCAAACAATAAAAATCAATGCTATGTTATCAGGTACCTAAGAAGCAGGTTTATTTTCAGCATTAATCTGGATAGTAGTTTCATGGCAATTGATTTTTTTATACTTAAGCTGTCAAAAACTATAATAAGCAATGATTACTTGTTATTTTCCAAATTAATAAAAATAATAATTCTATGGGGATTGTGGGTTATTTTCTTTTTTTTTTTTTTTTTTTTTTTGGGGGGGGGGAAGGCTCCCTGTCTTTCTCTAGCACAGAGTTAGTTTTGCCAGTGAAACAATAGCTAATCTTTCTTGTAGTGATGACAAAATTGAAAAATAAATATTCATTATGCCTTAAATGGCATTACTTTACAAGTATAGTGAATTTCTGTTTGTCAGTAAAAATAAAGCAACCGTACCTTCATTATTTTGATTGGTAAACAGTGTGGCAACTGTTATCTGTGGCTGCACTAGATGGTGCATTAAATACTAAATATAACATTTTCATTACATGGAAAGGGATATATTCCAAAAAAATTAAGGTAAAAGCAGGCTATATTTTGTTCACCTATTTTGGCCAAAGATTGTTTATGTTGCAGGAAAACAGAGCATGTCTTTTTCTTCCTTATTTAATATATTTAAGGATGAAGGAAGGAAGTCAGGATAAATCTGTAAATAAACTAATTGCATGCAATCTAGAAATAGAAAAGTTAAACACCATATAAGATGTAAATTAACAGAAGGTTGTTGCAAAAGGTGGACATACCACCCTGTTTCAGGGATTAACTTCGGTTTTCAGTAGGTCAGTAGAGGGAAAATAGAAATAAATAAAAATTATCACCACTATCCCCCCTCCCCGCACACACACACACATTTCTGTAAAAATTCTAAGAGTACTTGGTAAATTTTCTTAGTTATCTTATAAAAACCTTATCCCTTATAGCATGTACTTAGAGGAAGAATATTATCTGGAGAGTAACGAACAAATAAAACAATCTTCTACTATTTTGGGTTACTCTGACAATCTACAAGTAAAATTCCTCTCAGTTCCCCAAGACAAATCAGAGCAGTAACAGTCATACTTATGCCAGGCAATTTGTAACTACGTAAGAGGTTTATTAACACAAACTTGCTTTCCATAAATAGCGGTGGCAGCTGTAGCAGCAGCCAAGTTTGAGCTGACAAAACAAGCATAACAGATAGGCACACACCCCTTCAATAGCATCTGTATTGGTAACACTGTACACAGTATCTGATCTCATTTAGCATGAGAGTGGCATGACTGTAGCCAATCTAGAAGGCGATATGTCATTAATATTAATATGGAGCTCTGCCCCAGAAAAAAACAATGACAGACACAAAATTCCTTAGTAAGCAATGTATTTTGCATGTTATGATCTGTGGAATAATACTACAGACTATCTTGTATTATTGGAAAGGGCTAGCAGGTATAGAAGTCAGATAGGAGGTTTTAGACTCCATCTCTCTACCCAACTGTGTAACACTCTTCAGTATGTTTAAATCATTGTCCAGTCTTGTTTTAAATGTCTCAAGCTTTGCAATTTTCAAGACCTGCCCTGGAAAAATATTCCACATTCCAATACTAAACATTAAGATTTCTTTCACTCCCACTTTCTCTTCAGAAATGGAGCTTAAATCTTCCTTTTTTAAAAAATTTCAGGAGTAATTATTTATCCTTTCCCCTGATTACAGACTTATGCTAATATCAGCTTTTTCCTGTTTCGCCAAGCACAGAATTTCTATGATGATCATCCTCATTTAGGTTTGTGAGCCAATTTGTATTTTTGAATACATTTTTGATCCTAACTGCTTTAAAGAGTCTTACACTGTCACCTTCCTCTTCACTGTTGCTGAGGAACGGTATTTCCTTCCCTACCCCTGTATTTGAATGTTTTCTATTCCCTGACAGTTTTTTATTTTTTTTTCTATTTTCAAGATAATTCATCACTACCCTACTGACAAAAAGATGCCAAAGACTCTATCAACACTGCAAGCCAAAGATATGGGGAAGATTATAAACCTTTGTAAATAGCCCAGCCAAATGAGCAATACAAATTACTGTTAACAAAATATAACACTGCCAGTATTTGAACATTCACACATTCTTAAAAGAGACCAGGACCTTTATTAACCACAAACTTTCTCAGTTTTCCTTCTTTATCCTTTATTTTTCTTCTTCTTTTCCCCTCTCTGATGTGCAGACAATTGTATTTTGATAATAGAAGTTAAAAACCACAGGATTTCTCTTTGAACAGATTACATTTTTGGGGGGTGAGATGAGAATGTTTTATGTTTTCCTTTTGACATTGTCCTGTTTCTGTGTATTCTTCATGCTAGACATTGTTATCACTATTGCGCTATACTCAGATACCTGCCCTATAGAAAGAGTAGTAAGAAATATATTCCATGCTGTCTTACTATATACAATATAATAACATATACTGGCAGTGAAGGAGATTATTAATTTCAACGGTTTTCAAACAAAAAGGAAGAAAGAAATCACAATATGTGGAATCACTTCTTACATGGAAAGGTGTAGATTGTCACTTGCAGATGTATAAACTTTGTCAGAAACTGCCAGAAAATCTGAAAGGTCTTGCAGAAACTTCTTAATTTATTAGTCAACATCCAACAGCATGGATGGATGTTGAGTAATATGGGTCTATGGCCCTTATGTGTAAAAACTAAACAAACAAACAAAAAAAAAAAAAAAAAAAAAAACCAGCACCTTAAGGGATTTTTCTATGTTTCTGTTTTCATAGTTATCTGTCACCGTGGCATCTTAGGACCCCAGCTGTTCGCAAAGCTTCATTGTGATAGGCACTTTATACATGCATGCTGCAATAAGACACAGTCTTGGTTCTGAAGAAACCTCAGAATGAAGATGTGCTGCAATGCCACCTTCTGAAAATTCTGCACTAGCAGTGGGTAACATGAGCTGTAAATTTCTTTCAGATCTTCCAAGGGATTACAATATGGAAACAAAATTGTTTAGTGTTTAAGAGAAGTGAAATCTCCCTAAAAATCCAGTATTATCTCACTTGCCATTGATTAAAAGAATAGCTCTTATGATGAAGAGGTAAATACTTTCCCAACACAGGGGGACCACTTATCAAATACACTGAATATTTTCTTTAAATACTTGCAAGTCTAAAAGGTTAAGTGACAAGGTTAAGTGTCTAGTTTTGCACTCTTTTTGTTCTTAGGTTTTCCTTAATGATAGGATTAAATATGGTTTCCAGCTACAAAGTTGGTTGTCATTCCCTGTAGGTTAGTCTCTGTATTTTGTGCTTATCACAAACAAAGAGGAAATAACTTTCTCAGTCTTTGAGTCTCTTAAAATGCACACACTTTGGGGAAATCATATTTTCTTGAAGGAAATGAGGCATGACCAATCACACAAAACGTGAGAAAATCCCTTGATAGGTGACCTTTGCCATGTGTAAAAGAAGCTGTTCAGTGGCTGAGGTTTCATGGATTTCATGCATGAAAATCAGATTTTCTGGCCACCAGTGCTGTTCAGTAAATAAATAATCCATCATTGTGTCAAACAGTAGAAACACGAAGATGCTGGCATTGCTAACTGAATAGAGGTTTTTAGTTAGCAACTTATGCAAACCCTATGTTTTGTCTTCAGGAGCTGTGCGTGTCTTTTCTGCAGTGTTTACTTTTCATTACTTGAACTTAGGTTGTTCATGTTTGGGATAAGTGTGAGTTAAGTCTGTGGTGGGGGCTATATCACTAATTTGACTGTATACACACAGATGCACAGATATATATATATACACAATACTATCATGCAATACACTCAAGGAAGGCTTTTGGAGCCTTTCAGAGATGAAGAAATCCTTCTGCACTATATTGTTTTAGAAGAATGCTAGATATGTTCATGAAGTATTTTAGATGCACAGAGAACCACATACTCAACCCAAACTCATTTAGCTATGTTTTACCTCAGTGTGAGATGTAAAATATTATTTTCTCATCTGTATTTTATAGTCCCTGAGCAGAACTTTTATTTATTAATCAAACATTTTTCTCACTTCTATGTAGAAAATACAGCTTCATGTTGTCCCTATTTCCCTAGCCAAATCTTGCACTTTTTTCTTTTTATTTCTTTTTTTTTGAGTGGTTGTTGGGTTTTGGTTTGGTTTTGTTTTTTTTTTGTTGCTGTTGTTGTTTTGTTGTTTTTTTTTTTTTTGAAGGGTTGTTGTTTTGTTGTGTGGTGGTGTTTTTTTGTGGTTCTTTTGGGGGGGGCAAAGGAGTAGAAAACTGGGTATCTAGCATGAAATGTCTGCACAAAAGTATTTTAAAGCTCACTGTATA
The DNA here is from genome assembly GCF_037157495.1 of Lathamus discolor. Lineage (NCBI taxonomy): Eukaryota > Metazoa > Chordata > Aves > Psittaciformes > Psittacidae > Lathamus > Lathamus discolor. The sequence continues at coordinate 71,564,211 of NC_088888.1, read as the reverse complement.
GCTGTCTCTTTCTTCTTTAGACAGGAAATTATCTACATTAATTTTATTTATCTATGAAGTATTTTATCAGTTGAAGTATTTAGTCTCATATCTAGAATTCTAACTTTTTAGTTTATTCTGCACAGTTTTATTTGCCACTGTTATAAAACCAAGAAATAGTAATTCTAATAAACCAATTTTTTTAGCTCCTTAAAACTCATCACTGTAACAAACAGCTCTCTTTCTCCCATTCACCTTCTGGTTTCTCTGGAAAAAGAGGTGGCATAAGTTCTTCAATCCACCGTGTTACTGGCACTTACTGATTGGTTTTCAGCTACTTACTATTTCACTGCTGATATTAAAAAAAAAGCAAACAAACAAAAACATTAAAAATATACTTTTATTCTCCTTATGACATGATAAACATCTTTACTACTGTCCATTTGGTTCTGGGAACAAGTGTTACTTATACAGTTACAGACTTATTTATCCAATTAACTGCTCATTTCTACCTATCAAATACTACTGCAGATGGGTTACAGCATTCACTCATTTTAATATGCTACAGCGTGGATTCAGTAAGCTTTATCAAAAATATCCAGTGTGATCCACAGTTCAATTAAAATGCATTAATAATATAATGCCATGTAACCTAATGTAAAATAAGTTAAAATAATACTGTTGGCTATTTTTGTTGTATTTTTCTTAGAGAATTTTTTTTCAAAGTTATAAAATTTCCTACATCTTATTTAAAATCCACACTACTTTAGCTCTTGAATATGAAAAATATTATAAAACTTCTCCTTAGTACATGCCAGACTGGCTAGAAACTGATGGTTGGCTCCCATCTATGGATCAAGTTAACAAATTATCCTGGAAGAAAAAAAGGTTGGTTAACTTGCTTTTGTAATCTTATATATGAAACTTTTAAAAAAGTCCTAACCATTCACATATTTAGTATTTCTGTTTTATTACTTGCTTATAATGAGCGATCGCATAAGAACAAATATTAGATTCAACTTCTGCATGTACACACACACACAAACACAGAATGTTTTATTGTGATTTGTCCATGCTCGTATAAGAATCAAAACAAAAGTGCTTCTGATACAGCTGGTATGAGGCAACTGTGTGTTAGTGAACAAATATATATATATAAATTTAGTTGTTCTGATTAATTTTAACTTGGTGGTCAGACCAAGACTATGTATTAGCTCATACATATTTTTTTTTAGAAAAAAGTAAACAGAAGTCTTAGAAATCATCTTCATGGGGAAAAAAAACCAAAAAAACAACAAACCCACAACCAAAAAACCAAAAAAAACCCCATATCTGTTTGTTGGAAAAAGGTGCAGAAAAAATCCAGAGACATTCAGCAACAGTCATATGATCCTAATCTTTTTGTGGAAAGGACTTGAGTCTTGCATTCTAGCTTGCTTCCTTCCCAAAAAGGAAATTCCAGGTGATCTGTGCTGATCACACTTCCTAAATCAAGGCTTTCTATATGCCTGAGGCTTTAAGTTTGATGAAGAAAAATAGACTGTCCACAAGATTTTCCAGAGTAATCTATGGTTACAGAGAGAACAATAGTATAGAACAAGCATCCCTTTAATCTGGCCTCTCCCTCAGCCCATATTGGATGTGTACTTTCTTCTAGTTCTGTCCTATGACAGTTCTGGAAGACTTCTACAAGCATAGAAGTGAGTGTCTGGTTTCACAGAGGTGACTCAGTATTCCCTAGGCATCTTTTCAGTTCAAAGGAAACATCAGATATACTTTTTCTTTCCTTTGTAATAAAATTCTGAATGGTATTTCACTATTATTAGATGTCTTGTTGAGGAAGCTGTTTGATTTTTATTTTGACTGAAAGTAGCGGTGGCATGCATTCCTTGAATGTAAACAGTGTGACTTCTGTAATTGGAATAAGGAATGCAAGCAAGTAGAATAAAGCAAATAACAGGAACCAGCTCTTGTTCAAAGGCAGGATCTGGACTTCAAAAGGTGTCACTGTCATAGCTTCATGATAAACCAACCCTTGAAAATTACTGATATTTTCTTCTATCACTGAGATTTCTGAGATTTTTCTCTATTCAAATGCGGTGTTCCCTCAGTTTTAGAGCAGAATAGTATCTCAGCCTATTCTAAGTTATAGAAGAGAAAAAAATATAATTAATTCAACAAAACAGCCATAATTCCCCTAAATTTTGACAGTAAATGAATGGCGCTTTACATATGTTGAATTAATTTTTGTGGCATAAAAATATTCTTGAGTGATTATATAAGTGTAATTTGGGTGTATGATTACTTTGACCTATGTTTAGAGGTCTCAAAGTCTGTTTAAGCCTAGTTAGCTGGTAGTGCTAGACCATCTTTATAAACAGTGGATAAAACTTTTAGGAAAAATACAAGTCTTTTAATGTAGAAAGCTATTTTAGGATGAATACAGGGGCAGAGAAGAGATTCAGAGCAGCCCTGCGGAGACGAACTTGGGTGTGCTGGTTGATGAGAAAATGAACATGAGCTGGCTTCAGTGTGCGCTCGCAGCCCAGAAAGCCAACCGTATCCTGGGCTGCATCAAAAGGAGCGTGACCAGCAGGTCGAAGGAGGTGATCCTGCCCCTCTACTCTGCTTTTGTGAGACCTCACCTGGAGTATTGTGTGCAGTTCTGGTGTCCTCAACATAAAAAGGACATGGAACTGCTGGAACAAGTCCAGAGGAGGGCCACGAGGATTATCAGGACACTGGAGCACCTCCTGTATGAAGACAGGCTGAGGAAGTTGGGGCTGTTCAGCCTGGAGAAGAGAAGGCTGCGTGGGGACCTCATAGCAGCCTTCCAGTATCTGAAGGGGGCCTATAGGGATGCTGGGGAGGGACTCTTTGTCAGGGACTGTAGTGATAGGACAAGGGGTAACAGGTTAAAACTTAAACAGGGGAAGTTCAGGTTAGATATAAGGAAGAAATTCTTTCCTGTTAGGGTGGTGAGGCACTGGAATGGGTTGCCCAGGGAAGTTGTGAATGCTCCATCCCTGGAAGTGTTCAAGGCAGGATTGGACAGAGCCTTGGGTGATATGTTTTAGTGGGAGGTGTCCCTGTTCATGGCAGGAGGGTTGGAACTAGATGATCTTAAGGTCCCTTCCAATCCTAACTATTCTATGATTCTCTGATTCTATAGTTGTGTTCTCCTTCTGTTGACTGGAATGAGAACTCAAGTTTACCATTTTAGAATCTGATGGTAAATTTCAGATATATAGATTATTCTGAGATGAATCCCACCAGAATTTTTAAGGTCTGGCCAGAGCCCATCCAAACATACATATGTGTATCTGAGTTGACATGTCATCCTGCATTGCTTTTGTAACCCAGGGAAATAGATACCTCCCAAAAGTAGTAAATAATTTCCTAGATGCACAGACCCTTTCTTTGGAGATGTCTTTCTCACTAGTAGTCATGAAAAAAGAACTAGAACAATTAAACTCTTGATTTAGACAGTTTAAAAAAGATGCTGAAGTTGAGTGAAATTAATCCAGTCCACAGCTGGGCTTTATCTAAAGCTCATGGTGAAGAGAAATCAGCTTTTTAAACATCCCCTAGAGCCCTATCTTTACGTTATCAGTGTCAGCAAAGTTCCTGTTACTATTTCACCAGCAACACCATGGCATCTACCTTGTCTCAAAACCTGCTGCTCCTCTCATCAAATACACCGGGCCTGTGCCTTGCCCTGTAAGTACTCACAAACTCAGTGTGGGTTGGTGATGCCTGTGTCTCTGCCACTCTTTTTGAGTCCATACAAAGGAGTGGAAGCTTTTGGAGAAGTGAATCAGTCTTGCACATCCTTCACTTCCAGCTGAGTCTTCACTCAGCAGTCCTGAAGAAGGTCACAGTAGATTGGCCAGTGGAGATGGGCGTTGAGAGGCTGCTGCTGACAGAAGCACAGGTAGCTCTGGGACTGCTAGTGCTTCCCTCCCCTTTCCTTCATCTCCTCCAGATCAGGGTGGTTAATTACTATCCATATCACCCGTTTCCTAGCAGAAAGATTCAGTCCATTCTCCCCACTTCCTTCCTCTGCCAGTGTATTAAAGAAAGCAAACTGTTGTCAATTGCTTTTGTTTATCGTGTTTAGCAAAAAAAGGTTTTTAATCTGATTTTAGAAAGTTAATGTACATTTTGGAAATAAAACAAAACAGCAACTTTTCATTTAGTTTAATTTCTAAGAGAATATTTTCTTTTTGGTTGTTAAAATTTAAAAAAAAAGCCAAACAAAACCAACTACTTTTTTCTGCCATACACCCCCTGAAAATTCTTCAGAAGTTAAAAAACAATGAAAAGTGACTAAAAAGGAAAGGAATTGAACTGTTCGCTCTTACTACACATATTTTAAGGAATTAACTTGGATTTTCATGTCAAACTTCCCCCTTTCTTCTTCTTGCACCCAAAAAAAATCCTTGTACTCGTGGAAGTGAAAGTATGCAACCCGTAAGTGTCAGTATCTGAATGGTGTTGAGTTACAGTCCTTCAGAGGGAACACTTCATAAGCTGTTTCTCCATTTTTGTTAGTTTCAACTTCAAATAGAGCGGCTATAGCACCAATTTTAGAATTTACAGCTAAAAATTAAAAATTTCCAATTTTAAATATAAAAACCATCTAGTTTTACAGAAATTATAGGATATAGTTTACTCAAATGATACATCTATTTCCGTGTTTCTGGTCAAATAATTATGGATAAGCTAGTGGTATTCTATTTCTCTATGTGTCAGCTTCATAGGAAGACATGAAAGCAAGGCTTTTGTTATAAATTATCACAAGATGTCTTGACTTTATCAATTATAACCAGAAACTGATTCATAAAGCAGAAAGAAAGCACTGATGAGCTTTTTGTTTAATATTCAATGAAGATTATGAATTTCAATATTCAAATTCAGAATTTTTTATGCAGAAATCAGTTTTGGTTATGTTTTTCATAGATAAAGCAGTCAGTAAAACTAAACCATGGGAGAAAATACTACTTTTGCTAAACAATTTTGCAAGATAAAAGAATGCTTTGTTTTACCTGTTTTGTGTAGGTCCAGTTTTGGACCAATGAATGTTTCCTTGAAGCACCTTGTAACAATAATCCAAGATGTTAAGGGAAGAGGCAAAGAAAGAAAAGGTTAATATAGATATTCTTATATGTTTCTTCAGATCCCAGCAGTATAGCTGTAACATTGCCAAGATATGGCATTTTCTGAGCACTTCTACTGCAACTGGAATATAATCCAAGTAAATAAACATTTCCCTCCTAGGAATGTTAGGAAATGAACAATTAGTCACATAACTGCAATTAGATTCTCTTGGAGCAATTCAGAGAGCCATGCTCCACTAATAAAGCCCTCATTTAAAGGGGAACTTTAGGAATTTCCTGTAGTTTTACTGCATAGGAATGGTGAGAAAGGCCTTGATGGATTCTGTTTAGGCAGGAAATCTCCTTGGTAAATTGCTAGGTAAAAGAGTCAGAGAAATCCTGAAGAGTTTTAGAGGCTCTAGATTCAAAACTCAGTCAAATCATGAAGGCGATGTAGCCTCAATGAGCCTGGAAGTATCCTGAGTCTAGCTCTGCCTTTCTTCATTCCTTCATTTTAGGTCTAGGAAGAAGTGTCAATCTTGCATATGGTGCTTACATACATGGTTTACTGGTGGACTTGGCAGAGTTAAGTCTATGGTTGGACTTGATGATATTAAAGGTCTTTTCCAACTTAAATGATTCCATGATTCTGTGATCATTCCAAGTGAGATCTGTGTAATTTACCACAATAATGCTAATTTTATATATGGCCTACGCAACCTAGTAAATTTTAAGAACTTGGCTCAGACTGTTTCCTCTGTTTCAGAGAGTACACAGAAGGTGGATTAAGTCATAAAAATTCATTGAGGGAGTTGGTAGCATCACTCTTGTCTCAGAGGAGGTGGTAGAACTTGTTCAGTTTGTTTGTTCACAACTTGCACTACAAGCAGACTTCAGTAGGTACACACATTAGATGAAGTAATAAATTTCTACAGAAAATGTATATGTCTAAAATATGTTACAGACCAGTTTATGTATATCTGAAAGGCAAAAGGGGTGTAAAACTGGGAGGAAGTATGTTATTCATCATATTGCTGGAGTATGGGGCTGATGGCAAATGAGGGGGAGAATGCTTCTCTCAGAGCAACTGGGTATGGGATGGGGTAATGAGGAACGTGCAGCCTAACTGTGTCTTGGGAATTTAGCGTTGAAAGAAACAGGGGCCCGTTGCAGTAATACTGAAGTAAGGCTTCAGAGATGGTGGAAAATTCTGCCAGATTTTTTTCAAGTGGTGCAGTTGCCTAAAGTTGCTGAAAAACAAGAGAAAAGGGCTTCCATTAGCTGCTAGAAATACACAGTGCCATGATATAGTTTTACTTTGAATTATTATTTAATTTTGTAAGCCATCTCCTCAAGGGAATCTGAACTTTTCCTGTTTAAATTGTGGAAACTGTTGGCGTTTTGAGAATGGAGAGCTTCAAGGTATTTTGGTTGACTTGTCTTAAAGAAAAGAGAAATACTTCCAATTTAAGAATTCAGTCAGCTCAGGATTCATCATAAACTCTAAAAATGAAATTATATTAAGGCACAGAAGAAAATACATGAAGCTAGTAAATATAACACATAGGTAAGAACAACATTTTTATGGATAACTTCACAAATGCAACATTCCGTATTAAAATCATAGAAACATAGAATGGTTTGGGTTGAAAGGGACATTAAAGATGATCTAGTTTCAACCCCCCTGCCATGGGCAGGGACACCTGCCACTAGACCAGGTTGCTGTTTTTATCACAGTAGATTTCCAAAACCAAAATGTTCATTTCTGAAAGTGTAATACTCTAGGTCTTCGTGCTAACCTACAAAAATGGATGCTAATCGATTTTTCAAGCCAACATCTGTTTCAGTACAGAAAATCTCTGAATGCCCACAGACCTTATGTTCTTGGACTGAAGTAATTTTGATGGAAAATTACTGTGAGGGGAAAAAAGTTTTCTGTGGTAGCGTATTTGCAAGCTATTTTTAAAGTACTGAGGAAGTTGTAATGTCACATCAAGATGTGATGACAGGTGATGTGTGACAGTCTGGTTTTGTTGTTCTGTATACTGTTCTTATATTCTGGATATTACACGTAAGTACATGAAGTTATGTACATAATAGGGGTAGAACAGATATTAATGTAATTAGATTTTTCAGCTGTTTCCATTACAAAAGCTGTTTAAAATTTAAGTGACACGAGTGCCAACACATTCTTTCATGATGACCATCAAGTCACAAGATAGTGTCTTTAAAAAGTAGTGGCTCAAGTCCAACAGTTTCTCATAGCAGATAAGAAAACTGTCACTTCTTAATATAGGTGGGATTCTAAATGAAGAGGTTGGGTTTTTTTTTTTGCTTTTTGTTTTCCAAAGCTCTTGTTCAATTTCATAATACACCAAACCAAGGAAACAATTCTACAAACAAAAAAAGTTAAAATACACACAGCTCCAGTACTCCTGACAATGGATGACAGGTAGAAAGAAAACACTTTGAAATGAATCCAATGCCACATCTTTGAAAACTCCAACTGAAAAGATTAACTTTTTATTTTTTACTTTTTCAGTCTGAAATGATTTACAAAGCTTCAAATGCCCAGAAATCTACTAAGCCAGGCCATTTAAAGAATCTAAATAAGCTTGCACGGTTTTAAGCTTTCTGACTTTGAATATTAGCTTTGAAGTGTTGCCAAAAACTGACGGCAGCAGAGCTGCTTTAGAACTGAATTCCTGACACTGGAATTAGTGTTGGATGTGTGGCATGCCTAATGATAATCTTGACCACACTCGCTGTAGAGAGCCATCACACATGGTGCCTCTGAGTCAATAATTCTCTAAGATAAGATGTGGAGCATCCTGGCTTTTATCATCTTTTAGACTGGTGTTTTGGACATTGTCCATTCTGCAAAACCAGCTTGCCTAATGACACATGAAGTTTTTCCACAGGACAGAAAGAATGCTTGAACGTTCTTTTAGTTAGCTCCTGGTGAAAAGTTTTAGCAGGAGAATAAGAAAAACATAGAAAGTTAAAGTGCCTCACAAATAGGATTTGACCACAATTAATTGTATTCTCAAGCTTCTTACATTTGTGATTTTTTTTGTTGCATCAGTATTTTATTTATAGAAAAGCTCACTATTTATATTAATACAAACATGGTCACTGCGTAAAAGAAGAAAACTAGCATGTTACTTCATCTATGTAACAGCACACACCCACCATGGTTTTTTTGTTCTTTGTGCTGCAGTGAAAAGTATATGCTTCTGTTACTGAAGGCTTTTGAAGTAACATAGTATGTCAGAGGTATAAAGAAAATCATACACAAGTAGACTGAGGCTTCTTCTAAAACACATTCGCATATGTCACTGTCTTCATAACAAAAGACTGCTACCTTGTGCTCAGAAAGGTAAACAGGAGCATTTTCACTGAATTTAGTGGAGTACAATAAAGCTCTAGGTTCCCAGAAAAGAAACATCTTTCATTCAAAAGTTAGTCACTAGGAAAGAACAGGTAATTTATCTGAAATATTGAACTCTTAAAATGCATTCTTCTTCCTGGCTAGATCATTTCATTTAACTTTTATGACATGATTAGTCATCCTATTGTGATGCAGCACAATGTAACTAAGCACATCAGGCCTTTTAGATAAGAGCTGCCTTGCAGATACAGATGTTGGCAATGGTTTCAAATTCTGTCTTGACTGTAGTAGTAGATTACACAAGAGAAATATCAAAAAGTGGTATGTGTATTCTATATATTCTGGACCCTTTATATGGATTTTGCTGTTTCTTAAATGATAATCCAGGCTTACCTTTAGAAAAAATAGAGTGAAAACCACAACAGTATAAACAGTAAACTTGTCATCAAACCTCATGTTTCAAAGACCTTTAACAGTTACATTTCTAGGTTTCTATATTTCTATGAAAATTGTGTGTTGGATTTCATTTGCTGCTGGTTTATACCTTGTGAAATTACTACTGCTCTTACAAAGAATAAAAAATATGGCATATAAAAATAAATGAATTTTGAAAAATAAAACCGAAAACCAGTAATTATACAGAATTCTATATTTTAACCACAAAAAGCCCTACGAAAAATATCAAAATAAAATATAAATTGCAGTTTAAGATGGGAAAGCTAAACATGCATGCTGTTCAGAAGTCAGGTTAATTCTGTTTCTTTCGCATAAACGAAACAAACACTGGCTAACTTTTATTCTGACATTCTGAATTAAACCCAGAAGTGCTCTGTTACTACATTTTGGAGTATTTGATATGTAAAAAATATGTTGAGAATTCTTAAGATTTTCCTTGAACAATAATTGTCAAATTTTTTAATCCTCTGCTGAATGCAATTTTTTTTAATAGCCATCACCTGTATTTTTTTTTGTTTTGTCTAAACTTTGCTAGTAGCAGATATTACATGATTTACTGAAATTGTTATTACTCAAACTTTCATGGATTGTAATAAAGAATATTATGTCTAACTCAGAAAAACAAAACAAAATTAAACAAAAAAAGTAAGAAACTAAATATTTTTATGTATGATAATCAACACCTCAAATTTCTCCTTCATTTTGCCAGAGCAATTCCATTTGTGTCATGGGTTTCATCAGTATTTTTGTGTAAGTGCATGTTTCCAAGGGTAAAATAGTTTGTATTCTACTCAAAAAAAATGCTTTCAATAACTTCCTGAAAAGAACATAAGAAACAGAAACACAATGGTTGTGAAATGCATATATAGTCTGTTTGTAAAATAGGCCAATATTTAAAGTTTTGAATTAAAATATAGTCAACTATACCACTTGTTCTATTTTTAGTTCATTTCATAGTCTCCACGGTGTACTGCAAGCAAAATGTTTAAGTATCTTTATTAAGAAATATTCTGTTTTCAGTAGTTCAGTTAAGGAAGAAAGGAAGTTGAAATGTATTTACTAAGAGGCTTTTTTTCTACAAATATAAATCTTACCCTTTATGTTTATATTGCAACAGACATTCTAAGGATGGTTTTGGTATAGTTTTAACTTGGTTTGTATTCTTCAATTACATGGTTTTCTATCTGCATAAATACACCAATATTTTCAAGCAAGATGTTGGTTAATGGCCATGCTTGCAGCTACCAGTATGGCCAAAGGACACAATCAGGACAAACTATGAAGGGAGAGAGGCTGTCTCTTAGGCTATGTGTTAAAGATATGTTTTGAATTCATATGTCACTGATAGAGTCATGGAAAGTAAATATAATTCTAGAAAGACATTAATTGTATGTTACTGAGTGGGTAAGCACCACTTCTTCAGCAAATGAAGTCTCTTCACTCTCATCCAGCTGTAAACAGTTTTTCTTTAAACAGAGTGTATCACGGAGAGGTTTTAACTTTACAAAAATATATTTATTAAAAAAAATTGTTCTCGCATATTTTTGTTAATATATAACTTAAAATAAGAAGGATATTCTGGTTTTTGTTTCTAATTCTGTGGACGTGTGACACCATTAGTCTCAAAACAATTACTTGTGAGATGAGAACCCTGGCTCTGTTGAAGTCATAACTCCCACTGACTTCACTGCAATCAAGAGATTACCACTGATTTTTATCAGTGTGAGATGACACTTAGGCTTCAAGATATTGTCTGAAATTTGACAAACCAAAACCAAACAGCTTCTCTCAGGCCTAGCTACAAACAGATCTGTTCATTCTTCAGGGTCTTATATGGAAATGCCAAATGTCAGCCACTTCATACGCTGCTATTTAGAGAGACTGGCATGCTGTGTTTCAAAAATTGGCCTTCAGAGTGGAACAAGTGCATTGAGAATGCAACCAGCTTTTTTGTTCAGAAGCATAATGTAATTAAACCATGTCATCTTCCTGCATGCAACCTAAGCAAAAGGACAATCAAATTACAAATTGTCATAGATAAGAAATCTGTGTCCAGTACCTCTGCTTGGGTGAACTGACTGCAGATCTCTTCCTCTTCCTCTGAAGATTTATGACCATGAAGTTATTGGAGAAATAACTTTCTCCATTGACTGCAGAAAATAGACATTCTCTATGTGACCTCAAATTTTCTTGACAAGGCAGATTTTTTCCATCTCAATGCATGCCTTTTTCATTAAAATATGTTACTTCTGAAATGTGTATGAGGATTATAGTATATGTTAAATTGTTAGTATATATGTATATATATTTATGTGCATATATATATGTACCCACTGCCAAATGCAAGGTAAGTCTACTAAGAAAGTCAGTATCTAAGGAGAAACTACTTATTAAGACTTGTTTGGTTTATTTTGTAGAATTCTGGATCAGAATACTTTTCCTCCATATGTTATTTCAGCTTCTGCTTATACATTTGTGTTCCTGCCATTCTAATTGTGCTGAGGACAGGTATTCAGTGCTGTAGCTTTAAAGCTTGAAATACTTGGGCTTCCCGGGGTCCCAATTTTGCATTTTATGAAAAAAAAATCTGCAGACTCAAACAAAAAACAATGCTGCAATTTTGTCTTCTGAGATTTTTATTTGGAGTGAAGGAAATTTCTATTTTCATAGCGGATGGTGTCCTGCTTTCTGCACTCTGCAGTCTGCACTCTGCAGCAATATGAATAAAGCTCAATTATTTACCTACTTACTTCAGGCATTTTTGAGATGGAATAAGTATCCTCAGGGATCGGTGTTGGGACCAGTCTTGTTTAACATCTTCGTCCCTGGCATGGACAGTGGGATTGAGTGCGCCCTCAGCAAGTTTGCCGATGATACCAAGCTGTGTGGTCCGGTTGATACACTGGAGGGAAGGGATGCCATCCAGAGGGACCTTGACATGCTTGTGAGGTGGGCTGATGCCAACCTTATGAAGTTCAACCATGACAAGTGCAAGGTCCTACACCTGGGTCGGAGCAATCCCAGGCACAGCTACAGATTGGGCAAAGAAGAGATTCAGATCAGCCCTGCAGAGAAGGACTTGGGCATGCTGGTTGATGAGAAAATGAACATGAGCCGGCAGTGCGCGCTCGTAGCCCAGAAAGCCAACCGTATCCTGGGCTGCATCAAAAGGAGCATGACCAGCAGGTCAAAGGAGGTGATCCTGCCCCTCTACTCTGCTCTTGTGAGACCTCACTTGGAGTATTGTGTGCAGTTCTGGTGTCCTCAACATAAAAAGGACATGGAACTGTTGGAACAAGTCCAGAGAAGGGCCACGAGGATGATCAGGGGACTGGAGCACCTCCCATACGAAGACGGGCTGAGGAATTTGGCGCTGTTCAGCCTGGAGAAGAGAAGGCTGCGTGGGGACCTCATAGCAGCCTTCCAGTATCTGACGGGGGCCTATAGGGATGCTGGGGAGGGACTCTTTGTCAGGGACTGTAGTGACAGGACAAGGGGTAACAGGTTAAAACTTAAACAGGGGAAGTTTAAATCGGATATAAGGAGGAAATTCTTTCCTGTTAGGGTGGTGAGACACTGGAATGGGTTGCCCAGGGAGGTTGTGAGTGCTCCATCCCTGGTGGTGTTCAAGGCCAGGTTGGATGAAGCCTTGTGTGGGATGGTTTAGTGTGAGGTGTCCCTGCCCATGGCAGGGGGGTTGGAACTAGATGATCTTGAGGTCCTTTCGAACCCTAACTATTCTATGATTCCATGATTCTAAATGTACAATATGCTTATGTGTAAATAAAGGCTCTTGTCTGAGGGGGTTACACTTTGTTTCAGCAGTCTATAGTCTAGTAGTCTTTAAAATGAAAATTACTGTGTAAATGCTAAATATGTACTTGGTCAATTGTTAAGCCACTATGTCAGAAAGAAGACAAGAATCTCCATAAAAGCATGGATCTCACAAACACTCAAAACCAAGGTTAACGCTCACAAAAAGTCCTCCAAAGTACTTTTATGATTTTGGGGCCTGATTATTTTGTTTTAATGGTAAGACAGCAGTAGGATTAAAATGGAGAATAAGCCCCACATTTTCTGCCTTTTAAATTTCCAACTAAATTGAATCTCTTGCCTCTTAATACTTTCCACAAGTTTTGAAATGGCTGAAAGTAAATCAGACATCAAGCACTAACCTTTACCTTTACAGAGATACAGGCATATGAAAAAGTCAGTTTTATTTGGGACCCAAGAGCCAAGCCATACTAGAAATTACTCCCATACCTGTATTATGAGTAAAAGCCATGGCTGTGCAGGCAGACAAAAGATTCCTATCAAAGCCAACAAAAAGTAGCTAATCTGCTTTCAAGTTTTGAACTAAACCCCCTGAGATGCTGTAGCTCTAGAAAGGGTTGTTGTTTTTTTGTTTGGAGTTTGTTATTTTTTTAAAGGATGTTTAAAACTAGGGAAAAAAAAAAGTATCATAGACTGCAAAGTGTGGAGCACTTTTCAGTTCTCTTTTAAAATGCTTGTTTAATTGATTTTTTTTGTTGTTGTTGCAAATGGAGATTTCTCTGTCGACAACAGCTGCTGTGTTTTTTGTAGAGTCTGGTAAGCATCAGCGCTCCAAATGAGCCTGAGTCTCAGGAGGAGGAAGCAGGGAATGAGAAAGAGCATTGTGCCTCTTTTGTCACTATTCCGTTAGCAGACTTAATTTAATGTATGCCTGCCTCTCAGGCAAAAAAAAGCTCAACAACTTGTCCTTGTTTGAAACGATAATACACCACTGGCTCAATTTTGTAAAAATCAGTCTGCTCAGCTGTGGAAACAGACATGTTTTTTCTGTTGTGTGATATATACAATGAGTTATCACCATACGCCCAGTACTTGGATGATGAGATTTTAAATGTCAGGAAATAAATGAAAATATCAACAGTTTGGCAATAGGAAGATTTCTGTTTAATGTGAACCTGACTTTCTGGGAGTCTTTTTGTGAGCTTTTTCCTAAAATCTAATCAGTGAAGATTAACTTTAAAATGAAAAATTACAGTAGTTTTGAGTTTGACTGCACGTGGCGCATTTCACTGAGGAAGAAGCAGAAAATTGTGAATGTCTTCTTATGGGTACAGTGAGAGGGATACTTGTGGCAAGATTAAATGTGTTTCACTCTTTAATTTGAAAGATTAATAAAAAATATGACTTTTTAGAGTATTTTCCTTCCAACCCTAACTATTCTATGATTCTATTTTTAATTTGAGAGATATTTATCAATTTTTAAGGAGATATTTTATAAAATTTTCTTGAAAATTTGTCCTGTTTTCCCTGGTTCATTTGCTTTGTGCCCTCCACGTTCACACATATATACACTCTTATTTATTCACTTTTGAAATAAACAAATGAAATGCTATGTTCCTTTCACAATTAAATTGATCTTATCCCAGAGTTTCTGCTGAAATCTAACTTCTCATTTGCAGCAGCATCTCCTGATGCCCTAACTTAAGGCCTCATGTGAAAAGCAATTTATTTATTTATTTCTATAAAAGTACACATTTAGGCAATTATCTCTATTTTTCTGTATGAAATCTAAAAAAGTTAGAGTAATCATGAGAGTAATCATTAGTAGGAAAAGGGGTTAAAAATTGGTATTAAGGGAATTTATGAATGAGCTTTTATCAAGGTTTTGGAGAGAATGGCACAAGTATTTTAGATGAGCTATAGCCATGAAGTAAGGTGAATTACAATGTGGGGCCTTGCAAATGGAAAGGAATTCCCCTACAGAAAGATCTTTGCTTCTACTTCTGTTTCCATTATAGTGAATAGGAAAATCTGAAAATACCTGTCACCTCTGTTGGAAACAAGAAAAGGCCTATGAACACCTTTCTATTCGATGGAATGAAAAAATTTATATTGTCAAGACTTCCATTCACCTAGCAAATTATTTATTTGCCTGTGTTTTTTGTGGGAATGACAGTACAGTGATCCAAACCCTGACTCTGTTTGCATGTGCACATGTACATATATATCTGTGAATAAATAGATTCAAATATATACATACCAGGCAGAAGTGCAAGCCAGCAGTGCAGAAACTGATTGCAATCCAAACGTTCCCATGTTAATTGTTTATTCTAAGTTTGAAGCAAGTCTACCGTAATATTCATTTCAGCCATCTGCAGTCTTACTCCAGTAATACTGAGCAGTGAAGGGCAGCGTTGATAGATTCTTAGTGTGCTTTGAAAAAGATTAATGCTTAGCAATGAACTCTGTATGAAAGGTTTCCTTTCAAACAATATCTTAAGTTCATTGTTTCGGCATAAAACATGAGCTGGTATCATAAAGGTCACAGTTAACAGGGTACTTGGCTGCCAGGTCCCTGGTTTAATATAAGCAGAATTAGATCCCATTTTTTCTCCATTACAAAAATTTAAGACTAACCACCACTGAAGCAAGTTGCTTATACACTGACAAGCACTAGATTCCTGAAGGGGTCTTTCACATCGGCCACCCAACTGATAAGGAATTACTTTATCGGTCAAATATGTTAAAAAGTGTGTTGTGGCTAAAGTTCAACAAGGAATAAGTGTTTGGCTTCAAGATAATGGGGGGCACCTCTCTCTATCTGGAGTAAAGAGGCCCGAGCCCTCTCCTTGACATAGGCTCTACAGGCAGTTCAAACTGAGAAGGAGGGGCTCTTCTCAAACAAAGCTTTCTGGTTCAAGAACTTTACATAGGACTGAAGTCCAAATCCCTCTGCAGACAGGCTAGGGTTGAATCACAGTGTGAGTTTCATCTTGCCTAATTAGATATTTGAAAGTAAGACATTAAAATCTGAGCTAGTATATCTAGCTTCCTTTTGTAGCTAGTGGTAAGAGGATGGGGGCTTCTGCTGATTATCCCAGACAGCTATTCTAGGAGGTATCTCTGGATGTGTCTATTTCTCTGTGGATTATAAAGTCAGCCTAGGGTGAGTGCTTCAGTCATAAATGAGGCTTTTAGTTGCCCAAGTTAGGACAGATGAATCCATCTCTAAGTCTCTAACATTAATGATGAAGTACCCTGACAGAGTAAGTACATCTTGTTTAAACTTTGTTTCACTTTGCATAATAAAAGAAACAAACAAAAAAGGCAATAATCCCTTGGGGAAAAAAAAATAAAAAAAAATGTAAAGGAAAGATTTCCTTACCAGCTGATTAAGTCATAGATAACTGGTATGTCAGCCCAGTACATGTTCTAATGAATATGTATACCAGGAAGAATAGCACAAGCAGGAGACAGTGACAAAGGCTCATTTCACAATATATGATAGCCCAGCATGCTTAAGGCTGCGGGTGCCCACAAATCAAATCCAGTAAAGAAAGGATGATCTAACTACTAAAATTAGTCATAAAAGTTATTTTTTCTCCTCATTATGCATAAATAGACTAGGTCTTAAAGTTGCGAGTAGTAACAAAGTCATTGATTTTTTCCAGCTCTGGTGATATTAATATTTGAGTCAGACACGAGATGCCACTGCACTGTCAAGAATCTAAAGCTTCTGCCAGTGTTCAGGGCACAAATTAGTGTTTATGCTTAAGAAATGTGTGCTGCAAGAGGTTGAGGAGCTACAGAGATTATATTGTGCTTTTGAAAATTTAGCATTGAAAGGGGAGTATGTGATAAAACAAATGGATAAGTGGTCCAAGGACCACCTTGACTTGCGGCATTTCAGCAAAAGACTCTATTGAACAGGGTCTGCAACCATAGATTTAGCCGAAAGAGAAAGACATAAATAATTTTTGTTTTTCCTTTAGTCTTTTGTGTTCAATATGCATAAATCTCCCAAAGGGTGAAAATGCAGTGTCAGTACTTAACACAAACCTAAATAATGATTTCTTACACTCAGTGATCAAACATTTTGTTCTTCTCCAGCTTTTACACTCAGTCAATGCTGTGAGGTCATGTTGCCTAACTGAGGTCCCCAAGCATCAAGGGCTTAGTCACAGCTTTTCAAACAGTCGTGCACTCTGTAGTCAATGAAGAGAGAGAGGGTCCTGCAGACAATGATTCATCTAGCTATCAAACTACTTCATCTTCAGATAGGTGTCTAAGTGAGCTGGATAAATCTCTCTCTGGAGAAGCTTATCTTTCCGCACTAAGCCACAGAGGCAGCATAGATGATGAGCTGAGCTTACATATGGCTAGGTCTTCCAGTGGCTTAAGTGTAGATAAGATGAAACCCACTCAGCCTGTCCAGCAAAGACAGGTCTTCACACTGACTCCTTTTTTTTTTGTTGATGTTGCTTGGGAGGATGTTTTTTATTGTTAGGAGGAAAATGGGGAATAGGATTACAGCAGTTGTGCTTTGGTTTTTTTTTCTAGAAAATATAAGTAAATAACTGTTTTGCTAACTTTTTTGTCCCTACATTCGGTGTTTTATGCACAAGAATAACCTTTATTTATTGGCAGTAGATAAATGCTCTAATGCATCTTCTTATATTAGATACGTTAACTTTCTCATCTTTTACCACATATTTCCTCCCCTTCAGAAAGGCTGCATCTAGTATATGGAGTGACGGCTTCTACATTTCTATAAAGTAAAAAAGTAGATAACTCACTGAGACAATTACCTTCCCAGAGAAACCATAAAACATTCAAGAGGCAGATATTATGCTAACAAATTTATAATAAAAAAGGATTAATGTCAAAACACAGACTTTGAATGTGTACATCCACAAGAATGAGATCTGGAAAAAAAAAAAATCTGAATCTATGTCTGAAAGGCTTTTTCACTTCCTGTCGCAGAAAACATAAATTATACACTTTGTAACCATCTGTAATGTCAATATCTGCAGTTGCTCCCAATTTATTGTATAGTGCTATTGTACATAATATTTGCTTTGGAAATTAGTTGCAGTTTCTAGAACTACATTTTTACTGACTATTTTTAAATACACTCCAGAAATTTATGAAGCTATATTTAGCTGGAATGACTCTATGCTAACAGCATATTTGTAATGATTTCCTTTTTGCCATGTTCCACCAATGTTTGTTTAATATATTAAGTATATGAGTGGTGTCTGAGCATGTGTATGTATGTAAATTTACACACTAGAATATGCTGACACAGTTTACTTTGCAGATATTTGTGGAAACTGATTGCTAATCTCTTCTATTAGTAGGACATCACATCATTTAGTTATCTTATCCTCTTTAGATAATTTTCTAACTATGGAAAAGAGAACACTGAAAAGAATAGTAATACTGAGGCAGATGTAAAGAAAGCAGATGTAAAACCTGTTTAGAAGATAATATTTCAGGAAAAATTGAGGAGGAATGAAGAAATACTAGCACTGCAAAAAATAGTTCCAGTGATTTCAATTGTAAACTTCCTCAAAGTTCAAAGAGACATAATTTTTAGAGGTTTTTTAGGTATCAAGCATGTTCTCACACAGGGTTTCATGAGGATGGACCAGGCTAGCACAGAGGTTTAAGTGTGTACTGCCTGTATCATGGCTGTCATGAGCAAGGAGAACAAGCGTGTATTATGCAAAAAATTCTAAGACATTTCTTACTGAAATGGAACATTACTCATATAGTGTGTGATGGATAATGAAAGATAACCTTAACTTTGAAATTTACTCATTTTATTCCATTCTTGATCACTGTAGCATTAGGATCTCATTGTCTGACACAAAAATAACTGATGGGCTGGATAAATATTCAGTTGTTTTCATGGAACATATCAAGAATGTTCATCAAATCCATACCCCTCTACAGTGTCAGCCTTATACCTTTGTGGCTGCATGGATTGTATCTGCTCCAGGCTATTAAATATCAGACTTTCACATTCTTTCATTTTGCAGTCAGCAAGAAGTGTTTTGCAAAAGATGTAATAGATGAGAGAGCCTCAAAAGGTCTGTTTCGTTAAACTTTCAGAAAGTTCACAATTTAAACCCCTGGAACATCCATATAGTGTAATAATTTCTTCCTTTCCTCTTTCCTTTCATAAGGTAACTTCTGGAAAATCAATAATTTATTTTCTTATACAGTGTTCTCCTCCTGCCTCCTTTCTCTCTCTTTTGTTCCCACTTTCTTATTTGTTTATTTCCCATATTTACTGTCAGATTTTACTTTTATTTTTCCCTTTTTGTCACATCCCAATCTTAAGTTTTACATTTTATCTGTGGGTATGTATGGGGCTTGGGCATAGCTATGAAAGTAACTAGCTTGCAAGTTATCTTTCAGCTAATACAGTCTTTCATAAATGAGCCCACTTCATAGAAATTACGTACTTGTTGAGTCAATACTTGAAAGGCTGTGAGGGTGTTATTTGTGCATTTGCTCTCTCTTTTTTCCTTTGGAGGAAGGCAGGCAGACAGGCAGGTGTTTAAAACCAGAAAGAAATACTTAGTTAGCAATTTTGTAGGTAATTCATATGGTAAAAAATATGTTTTTTGGTTTGTTGTTTTTTTTTTGTCTTGACAGGACATCTTAAAGGTGTCAAAAAATGAGAGCCATAAAAATTATTTTCTACAGGTGTTAAATATGGAAAGAAAAACTAAAATAGCAGAAATATTGGTATTCAAATGTCACCAGGGAAAATAAAATAAGGTCAAATGAAATAGGAAGTTCCTTTTTATAGCTATGAATATTAGCATGTTGTGCCTTACAATGCATATACATCTGAAAAGTGAAAGTATCTGGGACTAGGCTGAGGAGGCTCAGTAGTTGCCATTGTTCTCATTTGTTACAGCCTCTCCATGACCTTCAACAAGTCCTTCATGCTCCCTATCAGTAAAACAGAGGCAATGATATTTAGAGAAGAAATCTGCAGCTACAGCACTTCAGCTGCCGATCTCACCCTAGGAAGGCTTCCCAAGGTGCTAGTGATTATAACTGTGGGAACACATTTCTGGTAATGACACCACTATGGTGAAAAATTAAGCTCATCTGTCTTGAAAGTTCCTGTGCATGTCCCTTTTTTCGCAAGAAGTGTTAACAGCAGAGTCCTAGCTATGCTCTGTCTCTGTTTATTGCTTTCCAAAATCCACTTGCAGCTGGATATAGATTTTATTTCCTGTCCAAAACCCCTGTGTGGGGCAGAGTGTGATACGGAGCTGTCATCATGTTCATTTCGCAGGAGTGTGGCATCTGGATGGGGTCTTGACAGTTCTCTGTGTTTGTGTCTGTGTGCACGCATGCACACATGTGCATGCACATGTGCAATCCTTTACAGCTTGCACAGTCACTTCCTTTTGTATAAAGCAAAAGAAGAGTGGGGGAAAGTTGCAGTGGTGATATTCTTTCTATAGGTGGAAGCAGCCCTTTGTAAGGCAATGCAAAGGCAATGTCCCGCCAGATACTAGGAAGTGTTTCATGGAGCCAGCTACTGTCTAAGGTATGAACACGAACAACATACTTCATGTAAGTGTTGTGGGTTTGCTTTCAGTACACTGTGCTTTTGAGCCTTTGCATTGCTACAGACCTGCTGACTGCAAAACACTGTTGCCATTTTGTGTTCTGGGTGGAACCAGTAAGAAGACTTATTCCAGATTATCTGCAAGAGAATTCAACCGTTCTTTTTTCAGTGTAGGTTTTATGAAAGTTACTCTAAAGCAAAAATTAAAGAGGTATGTGTATGTGGATGATCTCAATTACTCCATTTACTAAAATGTAAAAATGTTCTAAGGAAACGAAAAACTTCATAAAGGATGAGAATGGAAAGTGTTAGCCTTTTGAATGTCTAATTTAGTAGCTGCTGCTCCAAGGTCTTTCACATCACACTTTGAAGTACTGTCTCATACAAATTTTGCAAAGAATCAAGGAAAGAGTAAAACAAATGAGATACATATACGGTTTTGAAAATTAATCATGAAGAAAATGCCAGTATTCTTGATGACTGAGCTAATTAACAGAGGATGAAACGGAAGATGACAAAATGGTAATGTTACAGTACATTGCTTAACTAAGCAAACTCCTTTTTCGAATAGAATAATAAACATTAGCATGCTTTAAAAAAATAATGTTTCTGAAGTACAAGAATGTTCTCAGTAATTAATATTATAGATGCCATTTTATTCAATCCTCAAATACTCTTCAGAAAGTAAGATTTCCAGGCAACTGAAAGCATTAAGTACTCCGATACAGCACAAGAGCATGTTAATTTGTAAGAAAAATAAATAAATAAAGAGGAGTGCTGTAACACTGAGCTGCCACACAGCTTCCACTGCTGTTAGAAAATGGTTTCATTGAACTGAACTCGAACTAGCAACTTCTAGTAAAGAACGCTTCAAAATTAAATATATTAATCTGTAATTCAAATTCTGTGTAACTGATCTTTTTGCAGAAGTACTTGTTCAGCCTTTTCACTCTGCATCTTGAAAGTTACTCTGGAAAACACTGTTTTTGTCCTCCTCTTTCTGGAATCCTTTCTGAAACCTTTCCTGAATTTCTTTCTTTATCCTCCTCTTTTCTGGAAACATTTCTGGTTTCCATTTAACCACCAGTGATGTCCTTCAAATCCATTCTTTGCTGCTTAACTCCATAAGTCCCTGCACACACAAGGTGCTGAAGCTGGATCCTGCCAGGAGTTAATTAGTTGCTCAAAGCTCTTGTTTCTTGTTAGAATTCCTGAGATTTTCAAACTCCTACAGGCGAAAAGCTTTCTTATTACAAAGGCACGATCCTCAAGTTTCAGAGCATGCCCAGAATAAAAAACAAGCAAACAAAACCTGACAGATTACATTTCAGGATTGACCTGGACATATACGTTGTGTGAGCGGTTACCAGATAATGCAGCACATTTCTCTATCTCTGTCACTAAGTAAAACTTATTTATGCATGATGGAGTAGCTCCAAGAGTTCCAAGAGAGTCAGATCTGTACCAGACCAAGGTGAGGAAATCAAATATGAAATGCCCAGGATCAAAAAATTCCTCCTTTAGCTTACTCAAGACAGTCTGGATATAGGGATGTTCTTGAAGGATGAAGCATGTAGAAAATTAATTACATCACTTCTCTGCATTCAACATAGCAGATTTAAGTTTCATACAGCACTGATAGGTAACCTACCAAATTACTAGCTATTCCCTCTCTCTTCAGATTTTTATTTATTTTGTGCTTTTGTCTTCTCTCAAAGGAAGGGGAGTAAAAGGCATGCTTTGCCTTAACAGGGAACTTTAAACAGGAGCTCGAAGATTAATGCTCGTAGTGCAAGAACCCAACAGAAAGAAGTTACATACAGCTTCAGAGACGTTCTCATCTCTGGCTACTTTTTTGCAGGTAACTTCTGCCTTTCTTCTGCATATCAATCATAATTAGCTCAAATAATGCCTTGCTTAGACAGTTTCTAAAATTCATTCCTCAGACATCTACATCTGATCAACTAATCTACAGTTAACTGATAATTAGGCATGAATTATTGCAGTTATTAAATATGTTTGATGATCTGACTCCTATTTCATGAACAAAAAAACCTCCAAACCCTTCACAAGGTCTCTCACCTAAACCCAGGAAAAAAGGGGAGAAAGACACCCTAGGGACTTGCCTAAGGAGGATTCACCATGCAATGCGAACACCTCTGAATGTTTTATTTACGCAGTGCTGAAGGAAATTCATCCTTACTCCAAACCCTGAAGCTGGGCTAACAAACTTGGAGGCATTCAGCAATTTGCTTGGCCCTGTTTTCAACAGCACTGTAGTTAAAAGGACTTTAAAAGTCTAGGAGAATCTTCAGTCAATTCAGTAGAAGACCCCATTCTTTATCCTTAATAAATATGTAATGGCAGGGCAGGGTAACACACTTCTTTGCTTCCATTCAGAAGGAAGGAGTTCACACTAGAAGGATATATGATGCAGTTTGACAGGTGAGTACATCACTGTTCAAATAGTCTATTTTTTCTTTCTTTAAAAGATTCAAAGGGGTGGATACTCAGTCCCTACAATAACACTGTAGTTGTGAGACTGCTTACAAGGCAGGTGGAGTCCTGATTTCAAGTTCAGCATTCAGTGGAAACAATATTAAACCAATTATGCTTTTAGAAATGCAACCTATTTAGTACATGGCAACCAAGATAACCATTTCATATTTCTTCAGTGCAGTGTGCAAGAGAGATTTACTAGGAGATGTAAGGATATGTACTTCACTTTACTGAAATTAACTTTCCCCCCTAATGGCTGGGTCTCACAGAAATATACCAGCTGCTGAGGCTGCCAGACTTTATAAATTCCATAAATCTTGAAATACAGATACTTTTCTTTTTTTGAATACTCAAGAGTATGACAGTTTGTTTACAAATATGTCACTATCTGTTTACTATGTGTCAATTGGATTCAGTTCTCACTCAGGAAGAAGAAGCTGAATCATCCATTGCATATTCCCTGCTGCCTGGTCTGCCTCTGCAGCCTGAAAAGGACCCCTCTTGCTACCAAAAAAAGCAGAGGGTCAAAACCCAAATACCATGTCCTTGACTTGTTTACAGAAAAAGACAGGTTAGTAATAAATTAAAGGGGCTTTTGTGGAGAAAGCCATTAGTTGTCTGCATGAAATTGTCCATTTCCTTCACAATAGTTTGTGTAGGTGTCAGAGGAATCTCAATAGTTCACCAATTACTGGAAAACTCATGGAGTCAAATGCTTGACTGAATGATGTCTGGATGTTTTTTAAGTCTGCTTTTCCCTCTGCAAACAGCTGATGCCTGCATTAAGCTAAGATCAAATGAAAAATGTATTCAGCATCTCAGAGCTACCCAGAAGCAAAATAACAGCATCAGGAGCTAAGCTTTCTCATGCTTCCTTTGTATATGTCAAGTTATATTATCCTGTGCGATGTATCATCCTTCCCAGTGTACTTAATATTATAATGAAAGAGGACTGTTAATATGGAAAGTCACAAGACTATTTCTTTCATATGCAAAATAAATTGCATGCAACCACACCTCTGACCTGAACTTTTGAACTGGGAAGGTATCAGATTTGTTTTTCATACAGTCCTGAGAGTTCTGATAGGGTGTATGACTGGTGGGGTTTTTTTTTCTGACAAAAGAAAAATATACCTGTTCATACTCTAAAACAACCACACTAAAGCTGTGATAACTGAATCACTGAAGGTACATATGGCCCCTTCCTAAAATGTTTTTTTCTCATTTCTTTTAGTATGAAGATACAGTACAGAAGTGGCAAACACATAAGAAATATTCTTTAATATCCTAGAAGGGATAAATCTTACTCAGAAAAAAAACCCAACATTCTCTCTCTCTCTTATTCTCTAACTTTCTCTAAGATACAAATGCTTTTATTTCTCCAGCTGTGACTTCTGCTTTGTCTCTTTTGCTTTGCTATCTCTATTTTATTTGGTGGAGGGAGTGTTTGCTGGCTTTTTGTGTTTTGCCTTGTGTATGTTGTGGGGTTTTAAAAAATATATACATATTTAATATAACCAAGATGTAAAAAAAAGAAAAAAGAAAAAAAAAAAAAAAAAGGTGCACAGTTGAAAACTGAGCACATCATGCAGACTCTGGACAGTGCTACCAGCTCCAAGGGGCTAATTCTTCTTTCTTAGAAGTCAGTTAGTGTTAAAGATTTCCATGGCATCAGAATGGGCTTTTGATTTTTCATCGTAGTTTTGGGTTTAGGTTTTGTTTGCTGGGTTGTTTGTGGGGTTGTGGTTTTTTTTTTGTTTTTGTTTTTTTGTTTGTTTGTTTGTTTGTTTGTTGATATTGTTATTAACTACATTCTAAATAAACTACTTAGATTATATTCAGGGAAGAGCAGTTTCACTCTATATCCCAGATATTTCATCTGACCCATGTGGCGCAGCCAGAATGAGGTCAACTTCCTCCTATTTTTTTTGTGAGAGAGGAGAGGAGAGGAGAGGAGAGGAGAGGAGAGGAGAGGAGAGGAGAGGAGAGGAGAGGAGAGGAGAGGAGAGGAGAGGAGAGGAGAGGAGAGGAGAGGAGAGGAGAGGAGAGGAGAGGAGAGGAGAGGAGAGGAGAGGAGGAGAAAAATTAAAAAGATTCCAGGAGGACCCATAAATCGTTGCCATCAGATCACTCAGAAGAAAAGGTAAAAAAGGCACCCTGCATACAAATCTCCTTCACTTACCAAGCAGCTGAAGACTTCAGTTTTCAGTCTAGGCCCTTGACATATTATCTCCTACCTAGAAATTTAGTAGAGCCTGAAACATCAGACCTGAGTAAAGACAAGCCTCTTTTTTACAGCTATGACAAGATTTGGCTCTTCTGGGTATAAAGTTCTCCCTCTGTGGAACAAGGGAGATATACAGACCAAAAGAAATACAGGGTACTATATTTAAGGCTAAACTGCAATAAGTATCTTACTGACACTAGCCGAAGTATGTTGTATTTATGATGAGTTTAAGAACTTGAAAATGTATACTCAAAGAAGGAGACTCTCACTGGCTTAGTATTTCCAGTATATGTTGCATCTCATATTAAGCCTAATGTTTTGCCACATAATTGTATCATTAGTAAACCAGTGTTCGCATTCAGTTTCTACTTTCTATTGGCTTAGAGAAAGGATTTCAAATTTGCATTTAAATGAAATTGAGCAAAGAGTGATAAAGGCTTCAATTAAAAGGCCACCTGTTTTTGTTAATTCATTTTTAATAGGAATAGTAAATATTTTCAGTTGATGTACTTTCTGCTGCACCATTGGTATATTTTTCTCCTCTTTATCTCTGGTGTCAGACACCCCTCATTAGAAGAGTCTATCATTTTCTCTGACTAAGGAATTTCTCTCAAGCTTCATGAATCTGTCAGCAGAAGATGAAAAAGGAAAGTAAGCCAAATAGCTATTTAGAAAATGTAAGCATAATAAACTACCATGTGATCAAAATAAGTTTGGGGAGAGGCGAACGTAGGTAAGTTGTTTCGTTAAACAAAAACACATTCTTTTTTTCATTTAAACTCTTCTTTGAGCATGCTGACCTCACTTAGGTATGCTGTATGAGACAACAGTAATCTTCCATGTCACAATTATGTAATGAAATTAAAATTTAAGTATTACAAATATATAAACACAAATCATGACAAGCAATTTTCATGGAGAAAAACCGACTGGCGTTGATGGAGTGTTAGCTTCAACTGGCACCTGGAAATATTTTGTCTTCCTATAAAATTTCTTCCTCTGGTGATAAATCATTTGCTTTTTAGTTTTGTTTTATAGGCTTACAGCTCTAGTTTCATCCAGTTGCTATTAGTAACACAGTAGCTCATCTTGTTTTTCTAATACTTTTGAAATAATTTGTAGCCATAATTGCTTCTCTGTTTTCCATTTACTGTAACCATAACTACTAATTTGCTAACAACCGCTACAATTCTGTTACAACCAAAGTTAAAAATCCAAGTACTTTTCTCAAGAACAATTTGCACTGGACACCCTTCTCTTCAGGGATGCAATGTAAGCATTTAAATAAAGAACTGAAGCATTTAATTACTCTGTGCTTGCTCCCTGCTAGCAGGACGTCACACTAGTGAGTAAATGGATTAAGTTTCTTGCAACACAAGCCAGGACGCATTGTGACAGTTGTGGTTTTCGTTCTCAAATGTCTAGTTAAGGGAAACACAGGGGTCCAATCCCAACTTTAAAAACTTAATCTTTGACTTAAATTATTATTGTTTTTTAGTGCTCTGTGGTTTTCCACAATAAACATAGCAAGGAATTATGTTTTTCATTTCTGGTTGAATGAGGAAGGGAATTAACAGAAATGTAAACAGAAGATAGTCACAGGAAAATGTAGGTTAGGGGATTTACCCCCTATTTGTTACAAGTCAAACATTTGTAAAAGAAAATAAATAATGCAGAACCCTCTTCTCACCTCTTCTTCGTGTATATTTTTGATTGACATAGCCATATAACATGTTTGGGTTTGTATTTGCTGGAAGAAGGAATGTATTAGGAGTTTTAAATCATTGATTTTTATTTTGCTCAGATTCTGCTTCTTAACCAGTAGCTGCTGCAGTTATTTAATGCTTACAAAGCTGAACTAAAAATGTCTCTTAAAGTTCAGCATGAGTACATATTGCAAAGGTTTGGACATAATGCTATCCTGTTAAATAAATATATTAATACTTTTCTTCAAAGTTAGAAGGTGTATTGAGTTGTGTGGCAGGGTTTTGATAGCCATGGCCCATAAGGATTACTTCTGTGAGAAGCTGCTGGAAGCTTTCACTATGTCAGATAGAGTCAATGCTCCAAGATGGACCCACCTCTGACCAAGGCTGACCCCAACAGCAATAGTGGTAGCACCTCTGGGATAAAAATGGGAAAAAAACTGCTGCAGAACAGCAGCCAGAAGAGAGATATGAGACTATGTGAGACAACCTGCTCTGGAGACACCAAGGCCAGTGAGGAAGGTGGGGGAAGAGGTGCTTCAGGCACTGGAACAGAGTTTTCACTGCAGCCCATGCTGCAGACCATGGTGAGGCAGGCTGTCGACTGGCAGCCCATGGAGGTCTATGGTGGAGCAGATCTCCACCTGCAGCCCAAAGAGGACCCCACAATGGAGCATGTGGATGCCCAAAGGAGCTCTGACCCCATGGGAAGCTTGTGCTGGAGCAGGCTCCGGGCAGGACCTGTGGTCCCATAGAAAGAAGATCCCACACTGGAGCAGGTTTGCTGGCACGACTTGTGACCCCACAGGGGACCACACTGCAGCGGTCTGTTCCTGAAGGACTGCACCCTGTGGAAGGGATTCATACCAGAAAAGTTTATGAAGAACTGCAGCCCAGGTGAAGGACTCACATTGAGAAAGTTCACGGAGGACTGTCTCCCATCAGAGGGACCTCACTCTGGATCAGGGGAAGAGTGAGGAGTCCTCTCCTGAGGAGGAAGTTGTGGCAGAAACAGTGTGATGAACTGACAGCAACCCTCATTCCTTGTCCCTCTGTTCTGCTGCAGGGGAGGAGGTAGAAGATATTGGGAGTATAGTTAAGTCCAGGAATAAGGGAGGGGTGGGGGAAAGGTGTTTTTAAGATTTGGTTTCATTTCTTGCTTATCCTACTTTGGTAACAATTTAACCTAATATCCCAAAGTCAAGTCTGTTTTGTCCATGACGCTAATTGGTGAGTGATCTCTCCCTGTCCTTAACTCAACCCAGGGCCTTCCGTTATATTTTCTCTCCCCTGTCCAGCTGTGGAGGGGGAGTGATAGAGCAGTTTTCACAGGCACCTGGTATCCAGCCAGGGTCAACAAAACACAGAAGGCTAAAAAAAAAAAACTAGAACAAAGCTATAAATAACTGATTCCAGTTCAGCTCAAAGGGTCAGAAGACTCTAAGTGGTTACTATATGGAGAATGCTCTCCAAACAACTTCAAAGGACTCAGTGCTCTTTCCCTCACTCCCCTGCTAAAGCCATCTATGGGTAATTATTGCTGTAGCCGTTACAGATTAAACTGAAATGGGGAAAAGAGACTGCCTGATAATCAAGGTAGAGCACTGGGAAAGTCCAGCTTCTCACTCTATGGCTACCTGCAGCCGTACATTATGAACATCTGAGATGTTGACCAGATCACTGAAAAGGCCACAGCATGCTCTGACTTACTGACTAAAATGTCAGCTGCTGAAAGATACATACTCATCTAATTAATTCCTATCAATTTCAGACAGAGTTAAATACCTAGGTATACTTTCCAAATTTGGAAATGTACATTACCTTTATTGACATATTAAAGGGTCTAAGTTCATTTGTGTCCTGTGAAGATCTAGATTCAATAATAAGTTAGGTTTTCTGCAGCCTTTACCACCTACCTAAAGGAAAATTACTCTCTCCTATAGAAGCATAGTTAGGAATGTCACCAAGTGGAAAACTTCTTTTGGAAACCTGAATACAATAAAGTTACATTAAAAAAAATAATTTGCAGAATTAGTTACTTAAGTATTTTAAAAATTGCTTAGAAACAGAAGTGGCTTTTGGCATTTTGAGTTTTCGATAGAAACATACAAGTTTTACTGTAAACATCTTTTCTCTAAATGATGCTTTAAGAGCCTGTTTTGAGGCACAACTCTATTGTGTCAAATGATAAATACCTAATTTTTACTAATGGAAAAGGAGCAGTATTTTTCAGATCCTCCTTTTTTTTATTGGAAGAAGAAATTAATGATTCTCAGATTAAATTTTTAGAATATATGGAACATTGCACAATATTCTTAGTGATGATAATGAACCATTTCTCAGTGAAAAAGAAAATTGATTCTGAACAGAATTTACATACTTCTAATTGTGACATTTATTTGCCAGTAAAGGAAAATATTTAAATATTTCATTTTCTGAGCATAAATCTAAAGGATAACCTGTAATTGATAGTTTAAAACCCTGCAGAAACTTCTTTTTCAAACAAAACTGAAGTTCAGCATCCTGTTATGTGATTTTTTTTTTTTTTTTGTTGTTCACTTATTGTTTGTTTGTTTGTTTTGCTGGCTGATTACTGAATAGTCTTGCTGGTGGATAACTGAGGTTGGGCTGAGAACACTTTCAGCACTGTTTTCTTCTAATATTACAGCGGTGGTCTGTGAGCCCCACCTGCATAATGCAGTTGCATAATGCATAATCATGGTAGGTTGATGGCATCTAAAGAACAGTTAACAGGAAGCAGTAACAAGGCAGATAAATCTACCATTAAGTGGCTCCACCAGCTTCTGCCTACACACTCCTATGGACAGGAAGAGGGTAAACGTAGAAGGCATGTCACTGTCATTGAGTTGAGTTATACTATAAATTTCATCCTTTCTGTCCTGCTCTATATCAGGAAACAAGCCATAAACCATACTTTACATTTAAGCCACGAGATGGCTTCCATCCCAGGAATGCCACAAGTCAGAATTCCTTTTTCTGTATCTTAGGTCTTTTTGATTTCTCTTTGTTATGCAGAAGGTTTAAAACTTCTAAGGGGCTGGTTTAATATGCACTTATGAGTAGTGGAGAACAGGGGTTAGGACAGAATTTTAATACCCTATAAAGCAGAGGTTAATGATATAATCTTCTGTTGCATATATTCCCCTGGAAACATTACTTTGTCCTGCCACACTGTTCCCAGTTCAGCTCAGTGCATTGTATAGGCACCATTAAAACTTTTCAAACTGGTCCAAAACCTCAATGACACCATGTCCATCTTTGTCTGTGCAGTGGACCTCAGAAGAGCTTAGTTCAGCCTTGCTCTGAATTAATCAGAAAACTTTGCAAAGAAAACTTTTGCTCAGTTTTAATAAGGATTAACCAGATGTCATTCTCTAATCTGGTTAATACCACTTGTACCACCTGAAAAATAAATGTAGAACCATTTTAATGATTTCTGAGCTGCTTTTTGAAGACAAACATTTTGTTAATAACACACACATATTTAATGAATTTTTCATCTAACATTTAATGTTAGAGAAATCCACCAATTGTTTCGATAAAAAGGGTAGTAAAACCAGCTTTCTCTACGTCAGAAGAAAAAAAAAAAAAAAAAAGCTTTCTGTACATAAGGTTCAATTTAAAATTATTAGATACAGGTCAACATTTATACCAGTTTAGGACCTTACGCAAATCAGAACTAAGCCCAAAATGGAGAGCTAGAGGGAAATTAGATGATCGCAGATATACTACCTGCTTTGGAGTGCCTGCTGAGTTGGATATTGTGAAGCAAAAAGCCCTTTTAATCTCCCTAGTAGATCTCCAATTTACCACAGTTGTGGTTGTCATTAATTTTAACATTTTACTTGGGGTTGTCTAAAGCTTTAGAATGAACTCATGTGTGGGAGGAAGCATTCAAGAAACAAGAGAATTCCTGAAAAAGTGAAACAGCTATGTGTATTTATTTTCTTCAGAGCCAGCAGTATCTGTCTGTAATGACTGGAATAAATAAAAATTGGTGCATTTCACTGATTATTCAAAGGATTTCTTATTTTTATTTGATGAACTTGGCAGTGCAGGGATTTTCACCATACTTCGAGGCCTTCAAAATGACAATTTCCTAGTGTACCAAAGCAACTCCATATAGAAAAGAGAACACTTTCAAATCTGTAGGATGCTTATCACTATGGAGATGTGCCTCAATATTTCAGCATGTTGAACACTGATAAAGTGAAATATTTCTCATAGTTCTGAACTTACATTTGTGGATGAGGGTAAAATAATTAAAAACTTTTGTTACACAGCTTTTAAAGCCAAATAAGAAGTTGTCTGTAGTGTATTGCATTATGCAATATATGAGGAAAGCAGTTAACTTCAAGCAAATATTAATTTTCATTTCCCATTAATTCTGTAGTCAGAGAGATGTCCTCCAAAATTAATCTTAGGGGTACTGGTTGCAAATGATGATATGTTGTCAAAGTTCAATCTATTTGATTGCAGTATAATTTTTCTTTCTTCAGATACTCCTAATTCAGTTTCATTGATGTCCTGGCGATAATCAGGCAAACGGTGGATTATTCTCCTTTCAAGTGTGCATCGCAGAACAATGATCAGAAGCTTTTTTTATATTTCTGCTAGATTCAGGGGAAAAATATATGGTTTTCAGCAAAGAATTAACTGTTTTTTCAAACTAGAAAAAGCTGACATATTGCTTTCAATACATGAAGCTTTTGCTTTATCAAGATTTGTCCGGTGGATTAATCTTGGAAAATTACAGCATTTGACTTTTTCATCATGAAGTAAACTATATGAAGGGTTATAGACCAATTATTTTTCTTCTGCATATTTTTATTTCTCATTATTAATAACTAATAAAATTTAAAGGTTTTTTTTTTCCTAGAAGGTATGGCAGAATGATTTTTAATATGGCACTGATCAAGTTATTTGCTTCCTTCATTACCTAAATTACCTGGAACACAGTGTTCACCCGAATTTGTGATAAAACATGCAAGCAGCAGACATGAAAATAATTTCTAGCTCCTAATGTTTGTTTGTTTGTTTGTTTGTTTGCTTTTAATGTACATTTTTGTAAGGGTTTGTCTTGATATGTTTTATTTTGTTTATTCCTTGCAGTGTACTTCAATATATGCATAAAATAATCTAAGATACCGTATTTTAAAAACCAGAAGTCACACAGAAATAAATCCATACCTATGCTTTCATTCCAAATATGCAATTTTAGCACACTATAAAAGGTGGCAGTGGGTTTTTTTGGTTGCTATTTGAGGAGTATATAATGTTGTTAAAGATTCAGTGTTTATATTAAAGCCTGCATCAAAACAGGGCATGGATTGCCAGGCACAATGAAACCTGCTGCAGAAGCACCCTGTTGTTCAAATCAGAGCACTCTAAGCATTTCATCAGGCTGCGTGACAAGGGTTCTGCTTCTGAACCAACAGCAGAAAACAGGGTGATTTAGCCTGTGTCACAGCAAGCCACCTAGGCTTCCTGACTCTGATTAAGTAATTCCCATGTACACTGAGAAGGACAGACAGACCCCTTTAGTACAAATTCTTGATGCAACTTACTTTTGAACCTTTAGGTCCAAATCAAAATCCCTTAAAAGTTATGCCCTCTCTAGATCTTATGAGGCTGTGCTTATGACAGCATATTTGTTTTGTGAAAATCTGCAACCAAAAACAACATATACAACATTATCATTATTAATGCTATTATTATCATGAGAAACAATGTTTTTTCAACAAAAGAAATACTAATTTGACTGTCAGTTGAAGATACTTCAAGGTATACCAGAAGGGCTAGATAAAATCATGGTTCACAGAAATTCACCAGACGTGTCCAGCAGGACCAGATGATCTCAGGAATTTGGAGATTTATGAAACTGTCTAGAATTTTTTTGTTTTAAGAAAAAAAAAATTAAAAACGTGGTTGTACATTCAGTAGATCGGAAACTTTAATTTTGAAGAGAAAATTCACTATTTCAAATTAAGAGGAAGCTGTTTTTTGAAAATATTCTAATTCTTAGTGTCTTTCCAGGACTTCCAACTGAGTAAAATGGAAAAAACACAAATCAGCATGAAATTTGCATTTTCTTGAGAGAGACCACTTAGATATGATTCTGCTCCAACACGCTTCTAATAAAGTGTGGCACATAAAATATCAACCAATGCACATAAAAATGATTATTTTTTTTTAAATATTATCGGTACTCTGCTCATTAAAGTTCAGTTATAGTGGGTGATAAGGCAAACTTTTGATAAGATACGTTAGAAAGGTTTACATTTCTAAAGAAACATAAACACATTTATTTTAAACTCACAGGAATTCTTAAAACTTTGGTAAGAGAGGGAAACCTTCAGGTTATCTAAAGCGGTCAGCAAAATATGTACCTAATATATGTAAATAAATAATGTGGGTCTGTCTTCTACATCCAGAAGCTAGACACATATTGCTGTTTTAACTTGCTTTCTCTGATTTTCTTTTACCTCTTTTGAACCTTCTGTTTTTCAAGCTTTTGTCTTGATTATAACCAGCAATATGAAATTATTTAATCACCTAATTTTTTTACATAAAACTCTTAGAAAAATGCCCAACACATTTCTTCCAGCTAATGTCACATATATAACAACAAGGCTCTAAGCTGCCTTCACTTAAACTTTATCTCTTACTAACTAGTATTCACAGTAAATAGTGATTGCCTGGAGCCTAGTCAGATCTCTCTGAAATCTGTGAAAAAATCCCAGAACTTCAGGGTCTTGATTTTTTAGCATGAAATAGACAGCACTCATATTTCTTGGGAAGTTCCCAAGAAACTGAAATATTCAGAGCTTTGCAAAATTACCATATTGTTGATTTACTTTGGAATTCTTTTGGTCTAATTGACAGTGATGGAATAGAAGCTTTGTTGTTGATAACACATTGAAATATGTGCTTTAAATCTAATTAGGGCAGCTTATTGAAAAGTACAGATAGTGGGATAGATGTGTTTCTTATGAAAAAATAGAAATAAGCAATAACAAGCAAGAGAAAACTGTGAAATGTGCTCATTCCTCTGTCATGAACGATCATAAAATTTTGACTAAGTTAATTAAAAACAGATAAAGGCAAAAAATGCCAAAACCAACCACTTAACCTCAGAAAGAGGTCTGTCAAATACTCATATGCACTTAAGCCCTTAGTGGTTGGTTAGGAAATACAAAGAAATCCTCCTAGAGGACACTAGATAGTGTAATGAAGTTGGAAATGAGGACAACAAAAATATTTTCCAAAAGTGCAAAACTATATTTCTTCCATTAAAATAGTGAAAATACAGGCAACATTTTTTTAAAAGCATTAAGGTTATTATTCCCAGTACTGACCAATACCTATACTGTTAAGGACTTGTGTCTTGAAGATTTGCAATCAGCAGTAACTTAAAGTTTCAATACATAAAAGAACAAAAATATGATCTAAATTACTTTTCCATTTGGAATTGAGATATAAATTTAGAAAGGAACCTAATCCCTTCAGAATTAATAGCAGAAGAATAACCAACCAGGTTGGTGTCCGGCACACAAAATAGTACCCTGTGTTAAGCTTCCACAATGGTGCTGCAGCAAAATCAAGTATCTCAGACAAGAAGTCCTAGAAGTCAGTAAGCTGCATGAGGTACAGCTTAGATGGGCAAAGAGAGGTGCGAAGACCTGTCTGAAATACTAAGGATATGTTTCTTGACACGCTTTTCAGTGCTTGCTGAGAATTGTTTTTTTACTCCATCTTAACAACTTTGAATTGTTCCTCAAAACATGGTGTTTAACCTGTTAGGTTATGAAAGGTGGATTTTAAATAATAAGTGAAATGAGAAATTTGAAGGCAAACTCCTTCCTCCATAATTATTCCAAGTGTAGGAATATTGGATAAGGAAATGAAAAGGTTGTTGTCACTTCTTTTTGAATGGATCCTGCTTTAAGGGCTGTGTTTTCACCATAATTCCTTCTTAGCTTTTTTTTTTCCTGTATTTACCGTTTCTTTTCCTTCATCCAGACAAATCCTCTGTTATTCATACAACAGTTGGCACTAAATGATATATAACAATGTCAAACTTCACTTGAAATTTAACACTGAATACGTAGAGATGTGCTCTACTCATAATACCTTGATGTTATTGATCAGTGACAGCAAATAACCATAGAACAAAAGGAAATTATGAGGTGACAGAAATCACCCAGCAGAAAGATTCCTACAGACACAAGACATTCAATGCCAGTGAGCACAGGTCACTACGATGTGTAATTCTCCAGCTGATTTTAACAGGTAGAGGTACATAATTATGTGTCTGACTGAACAGAAGTGTTATAGTACACAAGCAGATAGTTACACGATTCAGGTCCTGCTTGATGAACCAGATCTCCTTCTATCACAAGGTGACCTGCATGGTTAATGAAGGAAAGTATGTAAACATTGTCTATTTGGACTTTAGTAAAGCATTTGACACTGTCTCCCACAGCATTCTCCTGGAGAAACTGGCTGCTCATGGCCTGGATAGGTGTATTCTTCACTGGGTAAAAAACTAGCTGGATGGCCAATCCTAAAAAGGAATCATTAATGGTGTCACATCTAGTTGCTAAACGGTCACTAGTTGTTCCCCCAGGGCTGGGCACTGTGGCCTGTCTTTTTTTTTTTTTTATCTTTATTGATGATTGACGACCTGGATGAGGAGATTGAGTGCATTCAGTAAGTTTGCAGACAACACCAAGTTGGGCAGTACTGTTGATCTGCTGAAGGATAGAAAGGCTCTGCAGTGGGATCTGGACAGGATGGATTGATGGGCTATGGGCAATTTTATGAGGTTCAGCAGCGAAAGTGCCTGTTTCTGTATCTGGGCCACAACAACCCCATGCAGTGCTATAGGCTTGGGAAGACTGGCTGGAAAGCTGGTTGGTGGAAAAGGACCTGGAGGTAGAGACTGATGGCTGAACATGAACCAGCTTTTGCCCAGGCAGCCAAGAAGTGCAACAGCATAGTGGCCTGTATCAGAAATAGCATAGCCAGCAGGTCCAGGAAAGTGATTGCCCCCTGTACTCAGCACTGGTGAGACTGCACCTTGAATCCTATGTTCAGTTCTGGGCCCCTCACTACAAGAGAGCTATTGAGGTCCATATATGATTAGAGGTTGAATATTTCTGGGAGTTTGTTTCTTCATAAATTATCACTACTTCTAAATTTACAGGTTTTATTTAAAATAATTAAAATGAACTATATGTATTGAGTACCTACTAAAATGCATGTAATTCTTTCACATGAAAAATTAGCTCCCCATACAGAGATTCTTCTGCTTCAGCTCATGGCATGTATTGAATTTATAACTGCTTCTTTCTGTCAAGCTTTTTCCCAATAATGTGTATTAAAATGATTACATAAAAATAAATTACATTACATAGTATCGTAATGTTTTCAAAGATGACATTACATTAGTCTAACACAGGTCAATTTTCTCCGATCCTCTAATAGCATGGATAATACTTTGCTTTGTGGGTGTTTTTGTTCTTGTTATTTCTGATTTTCTCTTTTTTCCTGGAAGAAATGTGCAGCATTTCCCGGCACACATAAATAAGATCTGGTTTTACATTGTACTGTGGGCACTGTGTCTAGGTTTACTTCAGCCAGCTAAATCTAATAAACATCTACTGGGATAGTAATTTTTAAGTTCAAGTTCAATATCAAACATGTCAGCAGCGCACTTAGCAAGAAGCAGGGCAGCAGTTTGTAGAAAATGCAGATGCAGTCACCTGTAATTTTTATCAAATTATAAAGCCTGGTTAGTGTGCTGAGATTTCATCAGCTGGCAATGCTTAAATAAAAGCAATCCTTCGGCAGGAGGTGATTGTTTTTCTTAGGCATAGGTAGATTAAACATCAATTCATTTAGATCATTTTGACACATGCTCTGCCACTTACACCTTCATTATCCACATTTGTAAAATGAATAATAGATTTTGCATACTGTTATCAAGAAGTTTCATGCTGAAATGGACTGGTATATGTATATATTATCCTATATCTACTGATGTAATTTTTATTGCAGGTATTTTTTTTCTTTTTGTAAAATGATTGTTGACGACTTAAAAAATAATCATAATATTTTAGAGGTGTGAAATATTGTGGTAAATTATATATAATTATTTTAGAGGGATTAGTTATACAGTATGGTACTGCATGTCTGTGTATATTTAGCAGATAAAGATACTGAATATATTTTTCAAGCAACGTAAATTATTTCTGGGTTATGATTACAAAAAAGTATAGAAGTTAACTTATTTAAGGAAGTTAAATCCAAAATTTAAGGCATTCAAAGTTTTGTCCAGTTGCTGCTGAAAAACTCTGAAGTTACCTTTTTTCCACTACACATCCACAAATTCTAAGACAAGTAAATGGTTTGAATGGTTAAATTCAAAGGGATATTTTAAGTAGTTATTCCACACAACTTGATCTAGATTCAGAAAATGTTTGCAGTAACAATTTTATAACCTGTATCTTCCAACTGGATAACCTTATAGATGAGGAGAGGTGAAGAGAGCTGGAACTGCTTATCCTGGAGAAGAGAAGGCTCAGGGGGATCTTAGTGTGTATTAATCCACCTGATGGGAGGATGAAGATGAAGGACACAGACTCTTCTCAGCAGTGCCCATTGACTTGACAGGAGTCAACAGGCACAAATGAAGAAACAGGAAATTCTATCGAAACACCAGAAAACACTTTATTGTGAGGATGGTCATTGGCAACCAGAAATCCCTGAAGATTTTCAAAACTCAATGGGACATGGTCCCAGGCTTTTGACTAAGCAGGGTAGTTAGGCTGCATTATTTCAAGAGGTCCATTTCCACATCAACTATTCTGTGAGTCTGTGATTCTGTAACACACACTAGGAGACACTTCCAGTCCCCTCTATGTAACTGGAGTGTGGGAAAACTGTGTTCAAATACTTCCAGAACATTGCTTAATTTTTCCACTGGTGATATTAATATATAACAACATAAAAAAAGATCTTCAATGTTACTCAAACAATGGCAAATATAGTGTTTCTAGTGTCAGTATCTACACCACCATCATTTTTATATTTTTACGTTCATTGTACACAAGATACAAGATATGGCTCGGCACTGTGACTCTGAATTGCCTCAGAAAGATATTTACTTTCACTAGTCCAGTAAATTCAAACTTGACTTTGAAATAAAATTTCATCACTGTCTAGTAATGCTATTCTGCAAATTCTCCTAAACAAAATGGAGGACCAACATTTTTGTTCATGCTCAGAGTCCTGAAGACACTTCCAGTTTCTTGCAGACTGAATATTTTCTGTCACAAATCAAGTTTAATAAAGTGATTATGAAGTTCTCAGGTGTCTCCTGTTCTGCCCTTAAAACTTGCAGGTAACTTTCAGACATGTCCTCCTTCTGATAAGAACTTCTGATGAGTTCATACAATTTTTTCTTATCTTTTTCTTTCTTCTCAGGAGCTCCTGAGGCTTAGCTGTGGGTAAACCGCACTGATTACAGCTTCAGTAATCCATCTCAGTCCACCCCTGTCAACTTGATAAGTCAAACTCCTCTTACTTCTCCTTTTGTTAAGGGTACAAGTCTGTTAAAGGCTTAAAAAAAAAAAAAAAAAAAAAAAAAAGAAAAGAAGATGCTGGTTTTCAGCCTGTGAATGACAGATTTTTCACAGAGATTTGGCTTTTAACTTCCTTCATGCTTTTCTGAAACTGATTTTTCTCAGACTGATGTTTCCGTATTTTGTCTTTTCTAGTTCCTAGAGTGCTTCTCTTCTGCTGATGTGTTGAGGTGCACAATTTAGACTTTTTTGGTCTTGTCTTGTATTTCAAAACTT
The DNA here is from genome assembly GCF_037157495.1 of Lathamus discolor. Classification (NCBI taxonomy): domain Eukaryota; kingdom Metazoa; phylum Chordata; class Aves; order Psittaciformes; family Psittacidae; genus Lathamus; species Lathamus discolor. The sequence goes on along the minus strand of NC_088888.1, from coordinate 71,525,595 downwards.
CAAGGGTAAAAATAATCTCCTTTAGTTGTAGAAGTCTACATCAGGAGGAAGTAACTGTGCCCTAGCTGTGCTCCATTCCTAATAACCCTGGCATTTGGAATATTAAAATCAAGATAAGTAAATTGACCATAATATTTTTTTGACATAACATCAGATTCTATGATAATAAAAGTGAACAAGGCTATTCCTCAGGTTTGTTCTACAGATTTCTGTTTCAGGGAGTTGAATGTAGATTTTACCAGAAAGTCTCAGGAAATTTTTTTTTTTTTTTTTGATAGAATTTAAATCAGATCTACATGTTCCTGATGCACAGTAGGGAACTGCATCTTTTCTGAGTATTTTTGGTTTGCAAAGTTCTTCAGTGTAATTTTGTTCACTTCAAGGTATTTCTTTATGTTCAGTTCAGACATAGAATAAGATGGAATTTCAGGTCCCAGATTAGTTTTATTATCTGAGACAATATGATCTTTATGATGCCCTGAAATATATGCTGAGAAACTATAAATGTAATGCTGCTACTTTGACATGGAAATGTGAAATTGAAACAAAGGATCACCCAGGAATGCTATTTTTCTTACAATGTATTTATTTATCTATGAAATATTTTCTTTCTAGTCATGTACTGCTAGAAAAAATAACGAAAAATACATTTATTGTATCAGTTGTCCTTTACAGTAAATTTCTTAATTAGAAACTATACAGAAGTGCCATCCATTATGCAAGCTGAGAGTAAGTATGAATAATAAATCTAAAGTTCTAAAATTCAGATCAAATGGACTATTAGTAGAATGGAAAAGACCACTTAAAAATAAATGGGTAAATACATTTATTTAGCTATAGTTAATTTGGAAGAAAATAGCTAGTAGTCTGTCAGGATTTATTTCTGGAAGAGGAAGAATCAAAGAGATCTTGGTGGTTTTGTCAGAGTAAAAATATTTTCTTACATTTCCTGGACCAGGAATTTTCTTCACACAACCCCTGTGAGATGTAGATGGAAATATGAACACAGAGTGAAATAATCTGCAATAATAAATATTTTAGTATTTTCAATGGATTTAAAGGGACCTTTATGTTTATAGTTAAATGTGTGGCTATGTGCTGAGCTGTGCTAGGTAAAGAAAGAAGTTCTTATAAAATACGTGATAAAATATAAAAGACCATTCTCAGTATTACGTATTGAACGTTATATTACATGAAGCTTCTCCAATGCTGCATTCTGGATCTGTGTGTTGGAAAGTAATGTCAGAAAGAACTAAACTTACAGACTTCCCTAACTAGCTGCACCTCACCGTCCAATTATACACTTATTCATTTTAGAGATGAAATTTTACTTTGATGAAAATCACAGCATTGAAGCTGAAAATAAACCTTTTTTTTTTTTTTTTCATTAAATTAGCGCACATACAATGGCGCACATAAGTAGCCCTGGGCACCCTGAGACATATGGCAATGGAAGTCAAAAAGAGAGTAACAAATGTCGAAGAAGATAGTACAACTGCTGTACAATAGACAATAAATGACTCTAAGCAGGCATGTCCTTACCAAGTACAGTAATCAATAGACTGACTTTGCAGTATATCTTGAATGTCAGCAGACCTTTGCTGTTTCAAATCAAATAGGCTACCCGTGATAGTACCTCAAAGCTGAGGGACTTAGTTTGAAAGTAATTTCAGTAGTCCTATTCTTTTGTATTTTTGTCTTCATTTTTTAACTTCAATTATTTAAATAATATAACCAGGCAATGTTGCAAGGAAGGATGTCCAATGTGATTTGAAACTCCAGAGGCAAAACCGATCTGTAGAGTTCTATAATAGGTATCTTTGTCTTATCAGGAAAAAAAAAGACACAACAAAAAACCACCAAAAAAAGCCCCCAAAACACGAAAAAATAAACACATGAGACCTCTAAGGGAAAAAAAACCAAAACCAAAACCAAACAAAAAAAAAAAAAACCACAAAAAAACAAAAAAAAACAACAACAAAAAAAAAGAAAAAGATATAAAAGATCTTCAAGGTGATAAAAATCAAGCAATTCCCATCTCTCACACCATTTTTAGTTTAGCACACTAAATAGGCGTTTTTTCTTTCCCTATGTGATTTCAGCATCTCTCCTTACCTTCACATAATCTACACTACCATAAACTTTTATTTCTAATACTTGTGTTAAATTTTAGTCATGTCAAGCCCTTGGACAAATCCACACTAATTGCATTGCTAAAAATTCAGAAATAAACATGGCTATCCATGTGTTTCCAATCTCTAAGCATTTGGATGAAATCTTGTCCTATACAGAACTAAATGAGAGGCTCAGTTTTGATGTCTGTGAGGCTAGTAAGTTCAACTGAGTTTTGTTTGATACAAGACTACGAGGGTAAATTCTGAAAAGAAACCTGGAAAATCCCAAACTTCTCATTCTGATTAAAAATCTGTGATTTCATAGTCTGTTGCACACTTCCTTCCTGTACAGCCTATGGGGAAAGTTGGATAGGAAACAAGCCTAAGCTTCAGACATTGACATCAAGAATCCAGAAATTAATCCTATTCACACCAAAGAAGTAGAACTTCTCACCCATGCTTGATTTAAAGTAAGAAAAATTAATGTAAACATTGAATTAAGGAACAAGCATTTTTAATAAATTTGAATATATTAAAGCTTTTGAATTAAACATTATCATTGATTAAAAATATAAAATAGGGCAAGAAATATAATTAACCAGAGAAGAGAATTTGATGCTTAATATTTTCCCTTTATAAGATAAGGTTTTCTTTTATTAAAATATATTTATCTGGATATGCTTTCCAAACAGTACTTTTTACAAAAGTAATTCTGATTTTATTGTTTTAAACAAGACATAGGTGAAATCATAATATACTGGGCATATTATCATATATGGACTGATATATTGAATTATATATATTATATAAAGATTTTTTTTTTAAATTACACTGTAATTCATAATATCAAAATTTCAAATTAGTAGTCTCTATCCCTGAGATAGGTAATTCTAAATCTTTAAATTAAAATTCTTTCAATCTTTGGTGTATTAAGAAGCAGAAATGTAAATTTGAGTGCTAGTGCCTACTCCCATCTGTGATTATTCAATGAACATGTCTTGCCAGTCATCAGCCTTATCCTGCAAACCCTATGGGTGCATTGCTCTCCATAAAGCTAATGAAACTGTTGAAAAGTTGCTGATGTTAATAAAATGCAGGATCAGAATCAGACCCCTAAGTCCTCCACTGCTTTTGGTGTGTGGTGGAACTTCGCATTTAATCTCTCATTGAAAGCTAGATGGGATTTGGATTGCAGTATGTCTACCACCATGTGCCTATATAGATGTTGGCTTATGATATGCAAAGAGAAAATATCCATAGCCAGAGCAGATGTTAGAAAGGAATAAAGAAAATGCAACTTCTCTGCAGCTGCATGTGCCAGTCATCAGAGACTTGGGGTATTATGCTATAAACTGACCAGGCCAGCAGAAAATGGCTTCTCTATACACCTGTGATAAGGTGGAAAGAAGCACACACTTCACAAGACAGCTCTAGGAACTAGTGAAACTTACTACCCTACTTCCACAAAGTCATTCTGTAAAAGTCTTTCTGAAATATTTTGTTTGAAATCTTTTATCAAAGACTACTCCTGAAATTTGTATTAGTAGTATGTATTTTATATAGTAAGTATACAGGTTCCTTGTAAGTAACTGACTCCCATCTCACATGTTTGCAGTAAGGTGAGGCTTATCGCTCTCTAAGTGCCATAAACAAGATCTACCTTAAACACTTAAGAAGCTTAGACGAGCAAAATAGGGCTCATATTATATATTTAAAGTATATTACAGTTTTGGTATAGTTATTGTTACACAAATATTAAAATTAGGGTCCTGAGTATGTAAATATTTTCTCAAATAATAGTTGTTTCAGAATAGTCCTACACAATCGTTTTGTAAACTCAATAAATTATGATGTTCATGTTTTAAGCATGAAAGCAGAAATTAGAAAAATAAGACATTAGTCCAGTTAAGGTATTTTGCATATCCATTGTTAAGATGAGACCTAATGTCATAGATTTCAGGGTCTGGTCAAGAATATAATACTTTTTGAAAGTTGTTTTCCTTTGCTTAGATCAAAGATTGTTAAATGCACAAGTAGTTGTAACTGCTATTTTATCAGCCATAAACAGCTTTCCTCTTTTTTTGACCCTGTTGCAATTTTGTTATTAAGAACAGTCTGCAAGTTAGACTGAGTAACTAAGTAAGTAGACTGAGAAATCTTACCAGTGCCAAAATCCACCTCTTGGTTTTGGCAACTGAATCAAATTTCTTGTGTGCTATCCATGAATCAATTTTAGGTTTCACTGATAGTTTTATCTAGATTTCCACTTACTGAAGAGGAAGTTTTGACAGCTATCTCACCCACAGACACCTGAAGGTTTGGAGTCTTAGTATTTAACTGATCCCACTCAGAATGCCTAATTCTCAGTATTCTTTATCTTTCTTGCTATGTGTCTCTGATGCATTAAAATGGATTTTAAACCACAGCAGATTTAAGTGTTGTATGATAATCTATGGTAACTTTGGGTTCATACTGATTGGTTTTTGCACTGTTTATTCCCCAGTGTTGTTCTGGAAATCTCATAGTCTTTATAAAAATCGTCATAGTAATGCTACTATCATTTTGAAAAATAGAAGAAAAAGTTTTAAAGTTATTTATGCTTCCTTATGTCCTGAGTTTTATATATAACATTTGTTATTTCAAAACAAAACCAAACCATAGTAGGTCTTCATGCCAAGGTCCTAAGGCTAATTTTACAAAATGGCAGTTAGTTGTTTTTAAGGCAAATAAAATTCCTCAATCACTTGCCACATTAGATGTCCGAGTCTAAAATTCTAATTTTCAGGAGTCCTCACAATATTTATATTGAACTATAATTTACATTATAGGTGATAGTAACACAGTTGAGTGTGTGAACATCGTCATCTAGTACTATATTAGATGTTTGAGTATCTGTACTTCTATATGAGGCCAGCAAATATGACATGGAACCTGATGCCTTTCAAGACGGGCAGCTATAGGCCAGCTACAGTACCCTAAGACACCTAAACTACTCAACTGTTTTTAGGAAATTAAATTTCCAATTATCAGATTAATTATGAAGCTACAATATCGACCAATATTGCAATGATGCCACAAGAGAGACTTCACATTAGAGTCTTCCTGAGTTTTGCTTCACTGTGCTGGAAATAGCAAAACAAATTTTATTTTCCCTACTTAAGCAACATCAGCCTTTATACTCTTAGTTTTTGTAGACAAAAAAATAGAAGCCCTAAGGAGCAGAGGCTTAATTTAATTTAATAATATGGTTCTACCCCTCCTCTAAAAAATATAAGTGCTTTAATAATCTGACTCCAAAACACACTGCTTAATATTGTTCTGCAACATTTATTGATTCTTGAAAGACACATACTATTAAAACACTATTCCAGTCCTGCCAAGATTAAGTTTATCCTATACTAATGTTTTAGTTTGATCGTTAGTGTTTAGCAAGTTTGAGGTCTGCATTTTAATTTATTCTGGTTAGCTTCATAGCAAAGCAGCTAAATCTTCAAGAGTTTGCTTAGTGGAATGATTAAGTTACAATTTCATAGAATCAAGTAGGTTCAAAAAGACCTTTAGGATCAACTAGCCCAACCTTTACCCCAGGACTGCCAAGACCAACAATAAACCATGTCACTGAGGGCCTCATCTACATGGTTTTTGAACACTTCCAGGGATGGTGATTCTACGACTTTCCTGTGAAGCCTGTTCCAACACCTGATTGCCCTTTGGTGAAGAATTTCTTCCTAATATCCAATCTTAACCAGCCCTGGCACAGCCTGAGGCTGTTACTTGTTGCCCAGTCACTTATTACTTGGGAGAAGAGATCAGTCACCTCCTCCCTACATCCTCCATTCAGGTAGTTGCAGAGAGTGATAAGGTTCCCCTGAGCCTTCTCTTTTCCAGACTAAAAAATCCCAACCCCCACGGTTGCACCTAAGACTTGTGCTCCAGACCCTTCACCAGCTTCACTGCCCTTTTCTGGACCCATTCCATCACCTCAATGTCTCTTTTGTAGTGAGGGGCCCAGAACTGAACACAGGATTCGAGGTGCAACCTCACCAGTGCCAAGTACAAGGAGATGATCTCTTCCCTAGCCCTGCTGGCCACACTATTTCTGATATAGGTCAGGGTGCCGCTGGCCTTCTTGGCCGCATGGGCATAAGCTGGCTCATGTTCAGCATCTGTCAATCAGGATCCCCAGTCCTTTTCCACTGAGAAGCTTTCTAGCCACTCTTCCCCAAGATAATAGCATTGCATAGGGTTGTTGTGGCTCAAATGCAGGACCTTGCATTTTGCCTTGTTGGACTTCATACAATTGTCCATAGCCCATTGATACAGTGTGTCCGGAGCCCTCTGCAGAACCTTCCTACCCACAAGCAATTCTAATAGGATTTTGCAAATTGACAACCTTATATAAAACCTTTCCTGTAAGCAGTATAGAATTTAGTCCAACTTAGACATAATAACACAAGCAACATGAGCAGCTGAACTGTGGTTATAGTGAAAAGTATACAAAATATACTGAGAAGTATGGCTGCATGCTTCAGCTTGTGCAAATCAATGAAGCCCATTAAAGTCAGTGGATCCTTACTAATGTACATTAGCTAAAACCCTGTTCCTGCATTTTTTTTCTCAACAGGACTGACCATCAGCATTGTTTTTATATTCTTATGAAATCCTATATTGTAATAAAGTACTTACGTATGTTTAGCCAATCAATTTGCTGGGTAAATGGAATAGCCTTAATGCTGTAATTGTGCAATTAGAGTCATTTAGTCTGTGTAGAGCTAGCCACTCTTAGATTAGCAGATTGATAAGGATACAAAGAGAAGGCCAAAACATTTTTTTTAAACTGAAACTTTATTTCATTACCATGTAATTGTGTTAGGTTTTATTTTGTTATTCCATATTTCAGTGGGTATGATAAATACGAGGTGCCCTGAGGTGATGCTTATGCTATGATTTGCCTTGTTCAGGGTTTATCTGGGATAACGTTACTCTCCCAAGATTTAGTTTTGGAGCACAATATTTGGAATAGCCCAGATATCTCAGTAACCATGGAGTTAAATATATTGTGCTTTACGTATATAGTTTCAGCACTTATGACTTTATGTAACATAAGGTTTGGTGCATTGTCATTGCTAACTTCAGGAGGAAATGCAAGCTGATTTAAAGCAGTACTGTTAAAGATCTTGCTCATCTTTTTCTTGCTTTACTGTTCTTAACAGAGCTTGATGCTAAACCTAAGAAAGCATGGAAAAGGATGTCTAGAAAAGACATAAAATCTTCAGCAATTATTTTTATTTCTATCAACAGCTCTCTCCTGTGTAGTAGGCTTATACTAAAAATATAAATGATCTATTGTATGTTAATGAGGACTGGAATTCACCTTCCTGCTATATTTATCGGTTCTGCCTTTTTAGTGGCATACGTACAGTACAAGAAGGTTATGTCTATAGTAGGATATTAAACAATTCTTGGATAATGGGATACAATTACCATTTCCAATAAATTGTTTGAAAAGTACATGGCATGCCTCTAGCTTGGGCCAATTGGTTCTTTGCAACACAATTCTGTGACACTGTTTGGGATTTAATACCAGCCAAGAACATTTCTGAGTAAACTTTAGATTTAGCCACTCACTTTTTAAGGTAAGAGAATTTAGTAGAACAGACCAGTGCTGTTTTGTACTGGTTGGCACAAAACATATCAAAATTTCCCAGGCACTGTTTAATTTATTAAGCTAGGTACAGCCTATGCGTCCTCCCTATATTGTGTGGGGTGGTTATAACAAAGGTCTACCTGTGCCAGTAGGGTATTTGTGACAGTGGCAGCAGTGAATGTTTAAGGAGAGAGGACAATAAATTATTTTCTAGGTATATGTTCTCAGATTTCTGAAACCTGAAATCTGGCTTCTGAAGCAAGAGATTACACCTTTACATATTTCAGATGTACAGTGTCTTCCTGAAACCATCCCACAGTGTCCTGTGTCAGGACATTCTGTAATGAACATGCACTGTATGGCTAATATTTTCTAGAGTGGTCCCTAACAATTTGATTGTGTTCATCTTTGTCTCCTATGCCAAATGTTCCATCCCTATTCACCTGCGGATTTGGTTGACCTTGGCAGGACACCAGGTGCCCCTCAAAGCAGCTCTATCACTCCCCCTCCTCAGCTGGACAGAGGAAGAGTAATATAACAAAAGGCTTGTAGGTCAAGATAAGAGCAGGGAGAGATCATTCACCAGTTACTGTCATAGGGAAAACAGACCTGACTTGAGGAAATTAGGTTAATTTATTACCAATCAAATCAGAGTAAAATAATGAGAACTAAACCCAAATCATAAAAACACCTACCCTTACCCCTCTCAGGCTCAGCTTCACTCCTGAATTCCCTACCTCCTCCCCTCAAGCAGAGCAGGGGACAGGCAAAGGGGTTGTGGTCTGTTCATCACACACTGTTTCTGCTACTCCTTCCTCCTCAGGGGAGGACTCCTCACAGTCTTCCCCACCTCCATTATGGGGTTCCTCCCACAACAGGCAGCCCTCCATGAAGTTCTCCAATGTGAGTCCTTTCACGGGCTGCAGTTCTTCAGGAACGGACTGCTTCAGTGTGGGTCACAGCACCTACCAGCAAACCTGCTCCAGTATGGGCTCCTCTCCCCACAGGGACACAAGTCCTGCCAGAAGCCTTCTCCAGCATGGACAGACTTCCCAAAGGGTTATAGCCTCCTTCAGGTACGTCCACCTGCTCTGGCGTGGGGTCCTCCACAGCCTGCAGGGGAATCTCTGGTCCAGCATCTCCCCTCCTCCTTCACTGACCTTGGTGTCTGCAGAGTTGTTTGTTTCACACAGTCTCACTCCTCACTTCTGGCTCTTGTGCTGCAACAGTTTTTATTCCCTTTGTTACATAAGTTATCCCGGAGGTGCTACCCACTGCTGCTGATGAACTTGACCAGCGGCAGGTTCATCTTGGAGCCAGCTGGCATTGGCTGTGTAGGACACAGGGAAAGCTTCTAGCAACTTCTCATGGAAGCCAACCTTGAAGACCTCCCCTGTTACTAAAGCCTTGCCACACAAAGCCAATTCAACCTGCTCCACTGAATCCACTCTGTTATAGATCCTCTTGAGTTCCCCTTTATTTCTGGGTTTGAAATTTAGCTTTGAAATTTAAGTAATTTCATATGTAAGTCTTTCCTTCCATAATAGAGCACCAGCTGCAGCATAAATGGATTTTTTTTTCATTTATATCCCATATTTTAATTTCTATTTCTGTAGAAGAGAAAACAAGTTAAAAAACTCACACTAACACTAGCTATTTCAGTGTGCAGTGGTTTTAACATAAGAAATGCAGCACTGCTTTTCTTTGCTACGGTTAATTTGGGCATTAGAATTGCAAAAATGCTGCGCACAAAGTGGGAAAGTCTAATCAAGTTTAGAACAAACAAAGAAAACAGTATATGGTTTTTGTTTAGTTAATATCTGCTTATAAGTAGGGGTTTACACTAAATTTCAATTACACATTTTGAATTATTTCTACCAACCAGAATTTCTGAAGAACAGTGAGCCATCATTTTTAGTATTTTTCTCCCTCTTCCCTCTCAGCTACACAAGAAAAATTTTGGTTGTTATGCTTTTAATTTGGCCACTTCGCTGTTTATCATCAGGCACATAGAGGTACTGTGACATCTCACTGCTCCTCCACTGGCCCAGAAAGCACTGGTAGTGTAGAAACAATCTACTTCCTGATTTGATAAAATGACTTCATAAAATTACCAAGTTTAATAACTTTAGGGAAGCTAATTGTGCTTCAAGCATATCAATTGTTTAAATATTCTTCCTTAAAAGAGAACTGGTTTTGTAGGAGGTTTAGCAGAGTGTCCAGCTTGTCGTTAAATAGGTAATCAGTGCAATTATTCCATTTAGGGAAAGACTTCATCACAATGAAAATTCTAATGTGGAAGCTATTCTAATAATTTAAGATAATATATGCTCATGTAATTCCTCTCACTAATGCTGCTTTAAAGCACTACAACCTCCTGATACAGATGAATCCTTTCCTTTCCTTCAGGCGAAAGTCTGTGAGATTCTATCAATTAGGGTTTCTTACAAAAATATTTAAATAAAAAAATTTAAAAATACAAATCAAAGACACACTCAAAAAAAAAAATTAAAAGTCATGTATCACACAGAACAAAATAAGGCTACAGTTTTTTAAACTCCTTTGCTCCTTACCTTTCAAGAAATAATGTTAGCAAAGAACATAAAAAGGAGGGGAAAAACACATATATCAGAGGCAGTGGATGGCATTTATTCAATGCCCAATAACTCCACTAAAATTAGGATTTATTTGATCTGAAGAAAACCTGAGCAGGTGTTCTTTGGCTTGTTTTGTTTTTCCCTGCAAATGGAGATTTCCTTCACTCTGACCATCTTTGCATGCAAGTCAAATCTATTCTATCTTTATCTTACAGTTAACAATTTGATGCAACAAATTCATTGTAAGGCTTGCGTAGGACAAAGAGATGACTACTCTTTCTAATTCTGACATCACAGAAAAGAGCAGACTGATTTGTCCAGGAGAAATAATACTTAAGGGAGCATGGAAGCTATAGATACATATTTTATAGACTTAGTTATTTGGATATTTATAGATACTCTCTATTCTATTTCTGACTAGGAAAGAAAATCTATTTTGTGTATTTTCTACCTTCTTTGGTTAACTAAACATGTAAACAAGCCCAGTGTCTTCATATAGAATTCAAAGCTCCAAGAAACTTGAAAGTGGGAATCATCAGTAGTAAGCAAAGGAAGAACATTCTCCAAAATAGGTCTTAAATTCTGCCCACATCACCTGGCTGAGCTTTAGCTAACATTGACTAGACATTAGGAAATATAGCTAATAATAGTAATTATGGGACATCTAGCAAAGACATAATCATATATGGAAATCCTCTGGCTTTAACTGAAAGGAAGATGTAGGCATTTTCTTGGTCTTCTGCTTGCCTTAACAATGTGTTTGGAGATAAAACAGGGCACAAACACATTTAATGGAGACAGTCATATGGCTGAAATTCCAGTGTCTATGGACAAAAACTGTTAGAAACCAGTAGAACTCAGTTAAGTGGAATGAACAGAACTGAAAAGTCTTCTGTCAGGGAAGCATTTGGCCTGAAGTTTTTCCTTTCTTTTGTAGTAGTAAACCTGAAATCATTGATCGTATTTCAACATGTTTACTCTGGGTCTCCTGGGTACACTATTGCATAGAAAACATTTGCTGTATCAGATTTTTCAAAGGTCAGTAACTCCCAGTGTATTCTACCCTTGAGACCTGTGTGCATAGATTCTGAAATTATAGATGCTGAAAATTTTCATTATATTGTCTTGCTTAAAGTGCTGTAAGAGGTCTATTAGTTTATTTTCTTTATCCTCAGAATTTTGAATATTCTGAGGAGAAATCATCATGTTGAATACAGCAAACTATTTAGATTCTTTACGTCAAACCCAATTAATACCATCCTCTTTACTGCTAGTACAGTTAAGGCCATTAAATTTCCATATTAATTCTATAAAATTTTCAATTATTAGGTTGCTTAGTTATGAATATGCGCTCATGCTCAGTTGTAAGCAAAATGTTTTCTTTTTTATAGAAATAACTAAAATACTATTATCAAGGAACTCCACAGTTTCCAACACTGATATGGTTAATTATTAATCCCCTGTGGAGTTAATTAATACAAAAATACGTTTTTACTAAACTAGAACGGTGTGCTCAAAACACTCAAAGGAGACCCTTAGCTATATCTGCCAGTCCCAGAATGCTCAGCTTGTCTATACTCAGGTGACACAGCCTGATTTCCAAAAAGACTAAAGCGCAAAATCTTTCCCTCCACATATACATCAGAGACATAGTAGACTGCAATCTGGCTGTCCCATTTACTACTCATACTTAGAAACTGAGCATATATGTCATGATTCATATCTCTATTCCCTTCCTTATAATACAGGCTTTCTCACATAATGCACCTTCTTTCCATTAAGAGCCAGTCTTCAAGCTTCCCAGATTTTCTGGAACTGAACTGGAAAGAAAGATAGTATAGAGCTCTACATTTCTCAGGGAGAAGCAGCCAGTCAGTTGGATAAGTATATTTTTGGAACAAAATTCCTTTAGAGCTGGAATCAGAATCAGACTACTATATGTTTTAATGACTGAAAATTAAGACTCCTGTCTACACAAAGAAAAGGATGCAGTCAATGAATTGTTTGGGTCATTATTTGTTTTCTTACCAAGTGCTCAATAAACTTCTCTATTGATTTTTTTAGAATAGTGTATCTAGTCTTTGAATTTAGAATAAGCTCTTCTATAAGTGAAAAAAACATTCCGTTCCTTGAATGTTGATGGAAATCAAGTATCGGATCAGTGTATGGGAAAATAAAAATCAACTTTAATTTTGAGTAAATATTTGTGAAATTTTGTACTGTAAAGTAAATAATTAGTAAATGTGAAGGAGAGTTTTATTTGTGTCAAAGAGAAAAACCTACAAAACCCCAGTGTTTCCTATAGGATTTTAGTGATACCTCAGAATTAGAACAATAATAATATATGTCAATATAGTTTATATACTACAATACATATGGTAAAGTAAGATAGAATACAGATGGACATTCTTTTAGTGCTCTGGGCTTCAAGCAGTTTGAGTCATGCTATCAGTGCTTTTTCAGCATAATTTTTTCATGTATAAATATCTAAAGGCAGTGCACAGTGGGATGTTGTTCAAAGCTAACCACATGTTAAATGGAGAGGGTATAGCATATTTTTTTTATTGAATGAAATGTCAATGCATTGTCAATGTATTATAAAGAATTATGTTCTTCTTTGAATTTAATGATGGCTAAGTGAATAAGAACTAAAAGCTAGGGGATGTGAACAGGAGGGAACATAAAACCTGATGTGTAATATTTGCAAAACAAACCTAAATAATTTTGGCTGAGAAATAACAATTTTTTTCCAAAATTCATTAATACCATTACGAGATAATCAAGGGAGGAAACATCAAATGACAGAATCCATCTGCTGAAGCAGAGAGACCTGTTGTGAAACCTCATAGGAAAACAGTGCTGAGGACACCAAGTGTGCATTCTGCACATGATCGGGAAGGGAGATTAGCTCTATTCTGAATGACCATTAATGGCTGCATGATTCTGCATGTGCTCCTGGTGTGTGTCTTTTGATTTAGTTTCATCAGAAAGGCATCAGACAGGCATCCAGCTCATACACTCCAGTACCTCTCCACAATGACAGCAAAAGCATAGAAAAAATTGGAACAACTGGGAAATTTCTTTCTCAGATGAACTCCTAATCCAAAATACAGCATTAAGATAAAGTACCCATGCAATAAATAGAGGGCAGCTCCTCCATAAAGAGAATACTGTCAGAGATCAGATTTGGTTCATTTTATCTTTAAGATGTTCAGAAGTGCTTGACTGGCTTGAATCTCTTTGGTGAAATCAAACAAGGACGTTAGGGCAGGGTTCCACTCCCAGACTTGGAGCAAAAGAAAAAGCATCAGAGCTTTATACATTCAGTGAATAAGGGAAAAGCTTATTGAATAATCAGAATCCAGGTGGCTACAGGAAATCAGAAGAACATTTTTTTTTCTGTAAATGCAAAAGAAAAAGCTCATTAACATTTGTGTTGCTCTAAAATTTCCTAAGCTTAATTGAACAACTGATCCTACTTCTGGGAACAAATGAAACAAAACAAGAAATATTTACAATATAGAAGAAAAATTTTTCTTTTTCTTTTTATTTTTCTATGCATGAAATTAGAATAGAATTTTTAAAACCTAATACAAATAAATATTAATTTGGTAAATATTTTTGTTCACAAGACCACTGAAGCACAATGTTTAATTAGTACTGATGCCACTGTAATTTCTAGCTAGTTTTAGCTTGCCTTTATATGTAATCTTTCAAGATTCTCTGAACAGGGAAAATTGCTTTAATACTCACTAGTTGGTATATAAACCAACAGTTGGAAGCTCTAGGAATTAAATCTGTGTAACTGAATAATTCAGAAATTTGAGACTGATACTGAAGGTCTTTTCCAACCCAAACCATTCTATGATTATATGATTTTATCTTGTCCCTACTCCTTATGTGACCAATATGATCCAATCCTTGTTGACAGAAGAATCAGCATGTACTGAGGTCATTACAAGACCAGTCATCATCTCTTCAGTCATTTATATAGCAGATTTCACTTGATATCAGAACCCAAGAGATTAATCTCACTTCATTCAAACAACAACAAGTTGGTTACTCAAGTCTAATGTAGTCCTTAAATGCTCCTCCTACAGCTGGCAGAGATAAAGAGGCATTTACATGGATTGTCTAAAATCATTAAGGTGAACTGCCTTCTGGAAGTGCTATTTTGCTCTATTTACTGTAAAGGGAGCATACAGAAGCTGGCTTTGGCTAACACAGCAAAAGCTGAGATATAAAAACTGAGAGGAGCATTTCAGATTTTTAGTGCAGATCTTTGTTTTCTTAATGGCTGTTAGGCTGAATTGTCACCAGCTCCAAGTCATCCCTAGACTCCATAGAAGCCCAGTTATGATCACTACTTTTGGGTCCATTTTCAACTTGAACAGCTTTGTTTTCATTAGTGAAGTGCATATTCTTGTTTCTGGTTTTACCTGTTCTTCTCTTCTTTTCCTCATTTTTTCTTTCTATCTTTACAGAGGGGAGAAAGGGGTACATGACAGAGAGGTGGGGAAGGAGAGGAGGAGGGTGTGGGAGAAGAAAATCACATTATAAAATTATGCTTTGTTACTTTGAGCTATTGTTTGTATATGACTAGTTTAATCATGCACAACATTCACCCTTCATTACACAGAACACTGTTAGTAGTAGATGCCTCTGAGCACAATAATGCCTAATTTGCATTAATCTTGCTTTGCTCAATTCTTTTATAGTGATACAAACATATGGTACAAATTATTCTCCATTTTTAAACAACAATAAATATATGAGTTACACTCCAGTACTAAACAGCACTTAATTTACTGAACTCCTCTAAAGTAACTAAAAATGTTCTCGTTTCCACAAGAAAATGCAGAACCAAAATGTCTCAAAACAGGCAGCAAAACAGTGTCTGCATAATGATACAAAAAGGTAATTGAGCATAAACAAGATTCCCCAAGCCACAAATAAATAAATAATTATCCTGCAATCCTGGGGTTTTATTTTTTTTTTTTTAACTTCCCACTCCTCTACTTTTTGTAGGTACTGTTTATCCAGATGCAGCCCAGAAAGTTTCTTTCATTTTGTTAGGGTTTCTAGAAGGCAGCTTTTAGCTAAATATAGCTGTCATAAAGCTACTACTGAAAGTGGCATCCATTCTGTTTTCCATTTAAATTCTCCAATATATACTACTTTGTCATTTATTCCAATTGTTAAACTTCTACTATAAGTTCTTGTAAGTTTTGTTCAGTCTGCATTCCTCCAACTTATTTAAGAGATGCTAATGTTGTATGACTTCTGTGTATTAGTCCAAGAGCCATACATAGAGTTTGTGCAGAAAGGAGAGAGCCACCTCAGTGTCATTCTGTTCAAGGCAATGTAAAACCTTTTGAAACTCCCAAAGGGAATAATCCAACATCTGAGTTGCGGACTCAGATCAAGGAAACAAGCTCTCAGCCCCACCCTAGTTTCCCTCTCTTATCCAGTAATAAAAGTCTTCACTTCCTCCTGTGGTCTGAATACAGTACTGAAACAGACCTAGAAAGATCATTACAAAGGATCTTATAGTAAGCATTATGGTCATTAGGTCAAATGGTTATGTCTTGTCTTAACCTTAGTCCTATTTTAATACAGCAAATGTAGCATTTCATTTTATGCAGTGGCACATCTTTAAAAAAAAAAAAAAAAAAGGCTGAGGATATCTAGGGTATCTTAGACCCTTATGGATATGCTCCCCTGTAATGCAGATGTGGATTAGCACAGTCTGAGGCAAAGGAGCAAGTTGCACCTACATATTTTGCTGGGCAAGTTTTCTAATCACCAAGGAAAACGGGACTGTCAATTCATTTTTATTTTTATTTTTCAGCAACATTTCCAAATAAGACTTTGTTTCCTCTTCATTTTCTAGATGAAAAAAATACATAGGCATGTATCTACTGGGTAAGGGTTTGAGTTGAAGGTTCCATGTGCGATTACGTTTGGGACTACAGCCTCATTGAAAATACCTGGTATATGGACTAATTTAGGTTAACCTTATGTTAGACTTTTTATTAGCTCTGGAGAACTGTGCACATGTTTAGCAGCATGCCTACACTGTGCCATTATCTCTGAACTCATGCCAAACGACCTGTCTCCAGACTTGAACGTAATACAATTGTTTTAGTGCTGGCACTGGAACCCCCAGCTAAGTACAGTAACCAGTCACAGAGATAACTTAGCAAGTCAAAACCTTATCTGGGATGTATACTTACATCTGTCCCAAACATCCACCATCAACATCTGTATAAATGAGTTTGAATCTTTTCCTACTCAATGATACCTACATAGGAAAACTGCAAACCACTGCAGAATTACTGCTAGGGCAATTGCTGAAAGGTGAAGGGCATTATTCTGCATACTGTCCTCTCCTCCCCATCCTATATTGGCTCTGAAGGAGAATTTTATCCATGAAAACTGTCAAAATTCCAAACTGGAACAGCTTTCAGAGGAGATTAACCTTCTTCATGGCACAGCAATTTTCCCTCCTGAGGAAAGCCATATTATTTCAGTCTAGAGAAGGTGTCTATTACTTTAGAATTTAAGAACCCACATGTTTCTTCTCAGAGAGAGAAGCAATTACTTTAACTGCTGTGCTCAGCTTGAAAATGTTTTGGTAAAAATGCCTCTCTTAATCATATTTTGACATCTATATTTCAAATGGAGCTAAGTATATGAAAAACTAAAATCTAAGCTAAAAAATGTGCACCTATAATAACGATCATGGAACTGTAAGCTACAATGTATATTTTATTAATATTTTTCTGTGTGGAAGTACATTTTAATGTACTATTCTAAATTAAACCTTGGAGGGCCATTTTCATTAAAATAAACCCCATCAGTTTGATAAAAAAAAAAAATCCTATAAACAGCACTTACTTTTATGAGTATAAAAGTAGGTATGGACCTTGATTTATTATTCAATAACAGTTCTCCATTAACAACTGGACAGTTTTACAGCTACAACAGGGAAATCCTCAGTGTTTTTCTAAATCTGACAATGAGGATTCACCTTGTAATGTTAATTTACTACTGTGAATGAAGTGTTTGATTACTACAAGACAATTTTTATTATCAGGTAATATATTTTTTTCTTTTGTTTCTTCTGCCAGTTAAAGTACGTGCAAACACTGAAGCAAAATAGCACTTGGATTTCTTCTACATTCTCCTATCTCACTGATAGTAAGGGAAAAAAAAGAATAGCAAAATTGTTTAGCTGAAAAAAAACCAAACCAGCTCAAAGGATTTGCCTTTGGTGTGGATCATAGAGGAACAAAATGGCTGGGGTATAGCAAATGTACTGGAGCAAGGCTCATATGCACTTGTGTGCCTTCCCAGTCCCTCCTACTGCTTCAGGAGCTGGTGCAGCACCAGATGAGTACAATCTCCCCAGGCAGAGAGGGCAGTCTTCTTTAAATCATTGGCCACCATGAACAACTGCAGTACCACTGAGAGGAAAGCCTGCAGGAGAGACGTTTACTATATCACAGTATATCTTCATGCTCAGTTAGCTATCAGTGTGAAGCCTTCCTAAGTTACCTAGAAATCTCCTACTTGGTCAGTTCATTTACTTCTCTCATGCCTTCCTTCTCTCTCTCCTATTCCCTCATTTCCAGGGAGGAATTTGATATATACTAGGAGATCAGAACAGTCCAGGGCCATGTGTAAAGTAATTCTGGTGGCAGGACTGTAGCATACATGCTCCTCTTCCTCATTTTCTTGCCAGCCTCATCCTGTTGGAGTTTCACTTTCAGGCAGCTCTGGATGGCTTCCACAGGCACAACTACTGTTGTGACTATGGATACACATAAATCTGTTTTATCTTTTGAGATGAATCATTTAATTAAAGAGGATGGAAAAGAGGATGGGAGATTGTTAATGACTTGAATATTCTGTTCTACACTACAGTTTGCTGGAGCCTGTGAGTGAGTTAGTGTAATTCAGTCTCTAAGTGATTAACTCAGGAATTTTCATGAGTAGTAAATTCACTGTGAAAATTAGGCCAAAAGGTAAAAAGTACGTTGTAATCATCATCAAGTAGGAATAAAATAATTCATAATACAAAGTTTATGGCCAAATAGACATTATAAAAAGAAGCATTGACATTAATTTGAATGCATCTTCCCCTTTCTCTGTTCTATTCAAAGACAGTAACAGGCAGATTAAATCAGTAGGAGAGATATAAATGTCATACTTGCAATTTATTTTAGTGCCATTGAAAGAAGACATCTGAAAACAAACAATCTACAGAGACAAGCAAAGGCTTGATCTGTGTCAGTGATGAGGAAACGGGCCAACCATCTACAGAAGAATTTGCAAAGCACAGTTGCTGGAGAGCTCAGCACAAATAGCTTTACTGGTGTTTCTAAGAACTCTTTGAAGCTCTGTTCTATCCTCCCTAATTTTTTTTCCTTAGTTCTAAAGCAAAGCTTGTATGATGACAAGGTAATTCAACTGCAAATTATGCAGTGTGTGACCATCTCTCTGTACCTTATTTGGTACCAGCTCAGAAATTACAGTGTGTGACCTGTGGATAAAAACAGCAAGTGACATAAAAAAAAAAAGAAGAAGAAGAAATGAGAATAGTGCATATCCCCAGATTTCCAGACTTTGAGGTGATTTAATACTCACAGTATATCTCCTTTCCTCCTTAATAACTGATGCCATATTAGTGACTTGAATTAAAAATCACCTTCTGTGACCCAGATCCTCTGCAGACATTTAATCTAATAGATTTGTTGTGCTTGTAACTCATCTCATAAATCACATTTCCAAAAAGACAAGCTGATTCTGTGTTGTGCACAACATAAATGGCAGTATATTTTGATGAAATATTGCTGTATTTGACTGGAAATGCTCCATACAGGTGCTGAAGCTGCTGGCTACTCTGAATACCACTTAAAGTAATTCTGTTGAATTACCCCACTGCTGAAATTATTTGTAGAATGATATGATTTTTGAGTCTCTCCTTGCACTAAGCAGAACACATGAGGATAACTCTGACTCCAGTTTTATTCTTAAAATATTCATCTGAGTTTAGGAACAATAGTAAAGGCTTTGGAGAGACTTCTTAGTCAGCTAAATAAGTCCACCCTTACTATGTTTCAGTCTTGCCTTCTAATACTGCCTTTGGCTCTACCACTATTTCTGCCTTGGGCAACTCATATGATCTTTGTCTCAGTACAATGGAAATCATACAGTCCAATCAACTACTGCAATGAGAATTGTTGCACATCTTTATTTAACATCACCACATAAAATAGAGACCTATAAAACTGCTAAATAGTTTTATTATAATTGTGTTCCCACAAGTGCCTAAGCTCCCATAAATAATGATCATAGATGTTATATGAGCCAGAGAGGTGTAGTCAGAATTGTCTTTTATGAAGCCAGGTTGCCAGTTTATTTTCATTTTTATTTTGACCTGTTTCTTAGCTGTAGATTTAAAATAGTAAAGCTCAATCCATCCATCAAACATAATGTGCTTTCAATGATGGATTTTTTCTAAACCTTTTTTTCCAATCTAATCATAATAAAGAAACTCTGAATTATAGTATTTAATGAAATCTTCATTTTCACATGATTAGGAAAAAACTGAACATCAGATAGCGCTTAGTCTTCCTCTACCATGTTTTGCTTTCCTATACAAAAAAGGGAAGAAGGTGTCATATTCGACGGAGCTATTAAAAGTAGAAATTTGGATTATAGAATGGTAGCTTAGGAAAAAATGATTGTCAGCTGCAATATTAATGAGACAAATCCAGAATTTCAAATCCCTCTCTCTGGTAGTCACTTTATTAAATATTCATCTGTTGGCTGAGTTCAGAAGTGATCTTGATCCTCCCAGGGCTTTTGCCCTGCAGGTTAACAAGGCTGCAACTATTAAGACCTGGTTCAGCAAAGCACTTCACCAGTCTGCAGGGGAGTGGAGGTGATAGAACACATGCAGTTCAAACATCCCCTAACCCCACTTGCTCAGATTATATTGATAATAACATCAGTCTTACAAATTAGACATAGAAAAAAGCCACTGAATCATGCCGCCTATCTCTGGCAATTTGTGACTTATCACATTGGGATATTCACACTGTGCTATTCATTTTTGGTTTGCATGTTTCACGAGATGGAAATGTTCAACTGAATCCCATTTAACAGTCACCTATTGAACTGCTAGGAAGTTTTCAGGTTCTTTTTCTTCAGATGTTTAACCTACCTTAGCTTCTATCATTTTTTACTACTGCCCCTATAAATCTAAATGATGAAGCAATTGAAATCAGTTTTTCTGATTTTTTTTTTAAATACATGGAAGGCAAGCATAATAAACATAACTCATTTTTTCAAGCATCATAAAAAATGGATAATGAACTTGACATAAAGTAAAACAAGCTCCTCTGACAACATATAACATGTAAGATAAAATTACACATGTAATTATTTTTATATATAATATAAGTCAAATTAATCACCTTTATCAATACTTTCTGCACATATCCAAAGGAAACTGTGGGAAAGCCAGAGGGTTTTTAACAACATTTTCATAGGTTTACTGTCTGCATATAAAAACATTACATAAAAATAATGTTAACTAAAGTGTGCTTTTTATTGCACTTATACCTACTTATACTTTATCTTAAATAGTCAAGAATTTTATATATGTATGTTTTCTTACATTTATAGCATCCTCTAATGAAAAATGACTACATAAATGTGTAAAACCAGTATGAATAAGTTCTATAATTCAAGAAAAATTACCATACAGCCATAATTATGTCTTCAGCCTCTTTAAAATATTTGTATCTTTTCTCTGAACACTCTCTTGTCTGTTAATATCTTTTTTCTAATGCTTTGCTCAGAATCACATGTAATTTTCTAAAGACAGTCACACTTTGTTCATACACCAATGTGTTTTTAATCTTCCTGTCACAAGATCTGATTCTTTTTTTTCACATATGCATTAGAAATAAGTTGATTTCTTCATACCACATGGGCATGGAAAATGCGTACAAATGACTCACCCATAAGTCCTTCTGTGTTCACAAACAATGGGTTCAGCAGGGCGCCTTTCCTAGTTGGCTCACTCACCAGAAGTTATCTTCCATACACTCCAGGAATCTCCTGGACTTTTTCTTCTCCACTGTTTTATTTCCAGCAGACATCTAGAAGTTTAGGAACCCCATGAGAACAAGGGCTGGTGATTGTGAGACTTCTCCCAGCTGTTTGTGAAATATTTCATCTGCATCTTGACCCTGATTGAGAAGTCTGTAACAGACCTCCACCATGATATCTGCCTTGTTGGTCTTCCTCCTGAATCTTACCATAAACAACTCTATCATCACGATCATTAAGCTCTAAACAATTAAAACCTTCCCTAACACACAGGGCTACCTCACCACCTCCCCTTCCTTGCCCATCCCTACTGAAGAGTTTATAGACATCCATTGCAACACTCCAGATGTGAAAGTCATCCCACCATGTTTCCATGATGGCAACTATGTCACAGTCTCCTTGCTGCGCAATGGCTTCCAGCTCCTCCTGTTTGCTGCTAATACTGCGTTCATTGGTGCAGATGCACTTCAGCTGTGCTATTTATCCCACCACCTTTCTGGTGCCAGAAGCCCGGATTCCTACATTACCATTTTCAGGCATTTGTGTGGTTTCTAACACGTCAGTGACCCTTACACCTGTGCTGTCACATGGCTTCACATTGCCCATCTCTACTGAGAAGGCAGACCAAAGGACCTCACTAGTAGCCCATCCCTCAAACATTGACATACTGCTCCAGGCATACGTCTAGCAAGCCGGGTTTTATCCCTTTTCCCCTTCAAAACCAGTTTAAAGCTCTTTCAATAAGTCCTGTTAAATCCTATGTAAAGATCCTTTTCCCCTCTGAGATAGGAGTACCCATCTGTTGCCATCAGGCCTGCTGTTCTGTAAACAGACCCATGATCAAAACCCCCAAAATTCTGCTGATGACACCAGGCTTGTAGCCAGCTACTGATCTGCTGGCTCTTCCTGTTCCTTGCTTCATCATTCCCTGTAACTGGAGAGATGAAGGAGAACACTACTTGTGCTCCTGAACCCTTAACCAGTCATCCAAGTCCCTGGAGTCTCTCTTGATTGCCCTCAGACTTCTTGTAGCAACTTCATCACTGCCTACCTGAAAAATCAATAATGGATGATAATCTAAGGGCTGTATCAAGGTAGGAAGCTTTGTCTTCACATCTTTAAGCTGGGATGCAGGGAAGCAGCAGGCTTTCCTAAGAAGTGGGTCTTGGGCCTTCTGCTCCCAGAAGTTTTATTTTTGTTCATTTTTATAATGATTCCCTTTCTTTATTATATTACTTCTGAGGGGCTTCAGTCAAGATCAGTGACCTGCTGTCAGGCATACTGTGAGCATACAGGTATTTTCTGATGCTGTTTCTAAGATAATTAAGTTTCCTTGTATTACTTCCCTGTCCTCCAAGCATCTCTTTAGTATTATCTGTGAATGTAATTAATGCTATTTACTTCTCTCCTGGGTTAGTGAAGATATTAATCCCTGACTTAATACAGATCCCTGCAGCACCATGCTACACACCTCTTCCCATCTGGGTATATTGCTGACATTATCCTTTGTTTATGCTTTTTCACCCTCTTTCAGTCTTTCAATGAGACAGTGTTTCTATTGAAGCTAATTTTAATTAATGTTGAGAAAGATTTTAACATGTATTGCAAACCAAATATATTGCAGCTATAGTTTTTCATACCCTCATTTTTCCTTGTAGTTCTAGTTAAAAAATAAATCAGATTTCTCTTCTACCACTTGTTCTTTCTGCATCTCTTCTGCCTCATTCTGCTAGGTACATTAGCCTGTAGATATTCATAGTATGTTTTTTTTTTTTTTTGTTATGAGCTTTGCTATTTGAGGAAGAACAAGGACAAAGCAGAGCATGACAGTGAGCAGGATGGCCCCAATCCAGCAAAGCGATGAAACACATGGACATCTTTAAATGCAGACATAATCTCACCGGAGTCAATAGAAATACTTGTATGCATGAAAGTAGTATCTACTAGCTCAAGGCTGCTGTGCTGAATATATAAAAGGATCGTGTGCTAATCGTCTCATATTCCCTTTTGTATTTAAAAATAGTTTCACACTAACCTGTCAAAGCCCCCTTCCTTCTTTCTGATATGTGAAGCAGTGGTACGATACTTTTTTGCGGCATCAACACAGTAGGATACAAAATATTCAGATTTTCTGAGCTATATGCTTTTATATTTCCCCCCTTATTCCCTAACCTGCTCCTTATCAGAACAGGAAATATTTTAATAAGATATAAATATCACCTATTTATATTGTTAGCTTATTAGCACTATTTATTTACTCACAAAAAAAAAAAAAAAACAAACCCAAAAAACCCCACCAGAATTCAGTATTTCACTCACTTTTAAAACATCATTAATTTCACCCCTCCTCAGGACATATTTTATTTCTTCAGTAGCAAATGCAATTTTGCTTTGCACCCAGCAGCATAACAGTTCTTGTTGACAAATGCTAATTATTTGTGTAGGCTTTCTGTTCCCGACATTTTTGGCTCTGAACCTATAATCAAAGCAAAAGTAGGGGGGAGGAGAGGGGAGGGAAATTTTCCCCAAATAGTAGAACAGCTTTATTTGTGAATGTCATGGGAAGCTAGGAGGAGAAAAGCAAGCAAGTAAGTAAATGCGTTAGCCCAAGGGAAAGGACTTCTAAGGATGTGCTCTTACACCCAGCTGGGACTGGTCTCTTCTTTAGCTCAATGGATATATTAAAAAAAAAAAAAAAAAAAAAAAAAGGAAAACAACCCCATGGCCCCACACCCCCAGAAGACACAATGGGATTTTAGCACTCAGAGGTAATCTCCCCACCACAATTGAAACACAGCTTAACTAGCCTTAAATCAGACTATCTAATCAACTGAAATCCAATGAAAAATAGCTTCTGTTATGCCTTAGAAGCAGAGTGTGGATGAGGAGATTAGCTGGGGTGAGATTAATCACTTCAGAAAAGAGAACTTTAACTACTTTTTAATAGCACACAGTTCAATGTGGTTGGGAATATGGAAGCTCAGATAAAGCCTTTTAAAAAGTAAGAGCCACCAAAGCAGTTTGGAAATACTTAGCTGCTCAGATACAGTAGTGGGCAGAACTCATTTTCATCTGTGGTTATCTGGGGTGATTCCATGTTATCAATCTATAAGTTTCATGCTAGGCAGAAAGAGAAAGAAAGACACAACAGCTTTTTTGTCATTAATGGTTGTCATTTTGATAAAAAAAAAATAATAAGAAACACTACAGTTTAATGGGTAAATGCAAATGACCTCAACATTGCAGTTTTAACTTCAAAGAGGAGTAAATTTGTTTTGAAGTTTATTTGGTAGATTAATAACTGTCAAGACAAGCAAAAATTCTGAACTCCCAAGGGCTCTGAAAATGCTTCAGAAAGAAAAAAAATCAACAATTACCACACTTGTGATCAAACATAACAAAAGTTAAGGCTAATAAACAGCTTTTCTAATGTCAGTCTAAAATGTGAACCTTTTAATGTTATGTGGAACATAACATTATCAGTTTGGAATTTACAAGGCTTGTTGTCTTTGATTTTTCTTTCTTTTTTTTTTTAATGAATATTGCTTCCACATCTAAATTAAAAATATTCTCCTTGCACAATAACCCATCCAGATTAGGTTTTACAAACAAACTCCTATCTGTGGGTGAAATTAACTCTTACGGTAGAAAGCTTTCTTCCCCACATTTCTCTTGATAGGCAGAAGCAGGCTTCTAACTCTCAAAAGGCAATTTAAATAACAATTGAACCATTGAGCAGGAATGACATTTCATATAGACTCTTTGATTATCATGTTCCATGCCCCTAGGAGCTACAGGACAAAAACAGAACACAAGATTACCCTTCCTTACACTGCAAATTTTTTTCCTCAAAATGTTTCTGATTAAAGACATATAAAATGTATGATTTTGCTTTTGAACTATTCAGACACCTCTTCAGTATTAAATGCAGATACATGTGCATTTTTAAACATTCCATTGTCATTGATGTTTTTTCAGTATCATATTGTAATTGGAAGATACTGGTGTCTGAGTAAATTTATTCTGATTTGTACCTCTTGTGAATGTCTCCCGGTAGCAAAGTTATAGATGTTTTTATCTTCTCCCTCACTGATACATAGTGTCCTGCAAAACTTTGAGACAAGGCAGACTTGTAACTGCTCCCTAGCAGCTCAGCGGTCAATGTGCATTCAGAAGGGTGTACTTTGTCTGACTTGCTTTTTAACATCAGACATATATAACAAGACAGAACTCATTGTGTGTTTGCTTCAGAAAGAGCACCATGCTGTCAACATGACAAAATCAAGTACAAGACAAGCTGGACACTGTAAAAATCATTTACCTTCTACTGTATGTGAAGACAGCTTAAAGCAAGGAATACAAGTTTTGACAAGGCATTTAAATACTCACAACTAACAACAAAGTCAAAAAGATTTAATTCTAAGGTCCAAGCTGAACAGAAAAAACTGGGACAGATCCTGGCTGCCTCTGCACTCTTTCCTACACTGTCGGAGACACGCAAAGGAACATCAGCAAGACTGTGAGGGCAGCTCATTGCTGACCTCTGGCTCAGCCCTCATTGATGGAGTACAGCAAAGAAAGGAGCCTGGCTGTAGCATTGTAGAAACAAGTGAAACAATTCCAGAACTAGCATGACATCTGAATGGGCTCATCACCTAAAACTAGCATAAAAAAAAACATAAATGTTTTTTGAGGCTTTTAAGTGTGGTATACGCTCTCTGTCTACCCTCTGCCATCAAAGTGGAGAGTTCATCAGTATGAATGTCACTCCAGGAAGAACATACGGAAATATAAATTAAATATTTGGCAACATAGACAACTGCATTTTATTCTGTTTTCTGTCACACATGCATTCTGCATGGGAACTCATACAAGACATATAGTCTTCTAGCATTTTATTTTTGTGTATTAAAATTATTCAGTACGGTTGATTGTTTTGGGACATAGATTCACCTCACTCCACTTGAGACATTCCAGGTATCTATGTTAGATTCTGTAGGTTCCACAGCTAGCTGATGGAGATAACCTTATGAGCTGAGAGAGAGAAATAATAATTTCATTCTCCTAATTTAGATCTCAGATTGGATGAACCATATTTTGGAAGAGTCTCATTATCTCTCTCCCTGTTATTACAGAAGAAGCCTTGAGGTTAGTTATCCAACTTTGGCAACAGAACTAGACATCTAAAATTGGACCAGGTGAATTTAGACCACAGTGTCTGCACAAGGGGTATATATTCTAAGTTGGAGAGCTTTTATGTAGATAAAACAATACTTCCAAGGTGACTACAGTGAATGTGTTAGGAAGTAAATAAAGCTTGGCTTATTTCCATTTGCCCTTCAAAACATATTTTGAGCTCAAGCTACTGGTCTTTCATACATGTATATACTCTATCTTACACAGTATTTTTTCAGTTAGCTAACTTTATATTATACCACTTTATACTGATTCTTCAGTTCATCCACCATTTTTCAAGTAGACCTTTGGTATTGCTATCACAGTTCAAGAGCTCAGAGGGGAAAGAGGTGGCTTTCTACTGCTTCAAAGCAATTTGTATCATTATTAGTGAATGGAGGAAATATGTATGTCAAGACCCACACATAACTGAAGCCTGATGTATAGATATATTTCAATAGATTATTGAGTCCTACACATAGGACATATCCTAAATCTCTATATTTATGACCTTAATACCATTCAAGGAAGTCTTGTCTTCAGTTTCAGTGGAAATGTGATCAGGCCTCATGCTGATCAGCTGCAAGGATACTTCCAGTTTTGGGTAAATATAAAGCAAAAGCTGATCACTTGGATATTATTCAGACTGAAGGTGTCCCTAAGTCTATGGAGGTTCACAGATGACTAACAGTTAGTGTTTCCAGAGATTGTTTAAATTCACATCCATGGAATTGCTTCCATGTGGAAAATTAAACCTTTGCACTGATTCATTTCCATGTTTGTTTGTTTTCTTGTTGTTGTTGTGTTTTTTTTTTTTTTTATTTATTTGTAAAATGCTCATCTGTAACTCCTTAGCCATGCAGTTAGGGCACTCCAGCCTTCCATGTGTTTTCCTTTCCAAAGACTGACTGCAACTATTTTGCTTAGCATTCAAAACTTGGTACATGCAATGCTGAATTCATTCTTCAATAAAATAATGAACTTGGCAATAACACCTGGAAAAGTAAGCACTGCATTATGAGTTACTTCTTTTACAAAGTGCTCACAAAGCAGTCCAAGAATGTAGGCCTAGTATTTTAGCAAAAAATTCCCAACAAAAACCAAAAAACAATAAACATTCTTTTTTCTTTTTGTAATGGCAGGTTGATTGCTTTAGATTTCCTTGGAAGTTAATCTTGTTTCATCAGCGAAGTGCACTGAGTAAACATTAGTTACTTTAGAACAAGTTATGAATGAAACTAATCACAGAAAAAGACGCCTTTCTTAGTGAAGAAAAACAGCTATTCATGTATACATCTACCTGTGCCTCTCAGATCATCTTAAAAATATCACAGCTGAAAAAATCTCTGAAGTTAATGCTGTTTCTTTCAGTTTGTTTCCTTAGGAGGCTGCCGCAAGGCTAGTCCTCTATGAGATATTTGTTACATTTTACTGGACCCTTCGAAGAGATCTCAGTGAAATGCAGCCATAGCAATGTAATTTATACACTTATTTATCAATCATTTATTTGTTGGCATTTAAAACCTTGCATTGCTTTTTACAGTGAGGGCATAGGCAGCTCCAGGTCTCAGCTCAGGTAATTACCCTCCACCTTCCACACTTTTCTCCTTCAGTGTTTGTTAGAGTGAGATTCTTTTCTTTTCTTTGTTGTATTCTTTAATATCTTGCTGTGCACAGTGGAACTGCTCCTATGTCTCATTTTACACCTTACTGAGCTGTAGTAGGGAAGTCACTGCCAGTCCATCTCCTTTTGTCAAGTGGTTCTTAGGCCATTTCTTGTTTATATCAAGTCAGCACTTACAGATCACTTTGCCAGATGTAACAGCTCTTAGTGTTTCTCCACAGGATACTGCAGAGTCTAAACACTTTCTGGGCTTATCACAGGAATTTCAAGATTGTCTGTATAAACTATACCTATTCTGTAGAAAACTTGTTTCTTTGAAGCCTAGAAATGAAAGTTTGAGTTTTGTCAATGCTACTGGAGTTATAAACCCAGTTTCTGTTGCTCCCTTTCTGAATTTTCATGGACAGAGGATCAATAGCACAAACACAATCCAGCTGAGAAAACCCTTAAAAAATATATCCAAAGACAGTACATTCTAAACCGAGCTGTCCATTAGGCACCCCACTGAGTCGGCAGCTCACTGTCACAAGCTCTTAATTGAATGTAGAAACAGCAACATCCTCTTTCCAGAAAACGTCTTCCTCTCATCCTTCTTTTTCGCTTCTATATTGTCATGTGAACATTCCTGTAATTCTTTTCCATCCTACATTATCCACATTATCAATATTTCAATTGCATTTTCAGAAGATGCTGAGAATAAATTAAATAACTTGCATTCATTGAAAAGTCCCTCATTGTTTTCTACGAAGCATCTGCAAATGCATTAGTAAAGGCATTTCAGCTAGAGATGCTGACAGTCCCTACAGATACACTGTGACTACATTTATATCAGTGAATTGAATGTGCTTTTTTGGTTTGTTTTCTGAGCAAGAGTCTAACTGACATGGCATGGTCCACATCCATACTATGAAAATCTATTTCTCAGAATGCCTATTGGCATGTTTTTGCAACCTCAAAGCTCTTTGTGTCTAGGGAATGCTTGAGAAAGTGGTAGCTTATGCCAAAACAATGCTGGCGATTATTGTATGCCCTTAGTGATGCACAAAATAAAATTCTAACACCTGGGAACATTTATTGACACTGCCTAGCTTACTACCTTAGACACAGAGTAAGTTCTGTAGTTTTTTGCTCATTAGGTTTTCCAGATACCTGGAAAATCTTAGCATAACCAAAGGTATACTGTAAAAAAAAAAAAACCAACACCCATATTTAATATGTATCACTTGGTAGGATTCTGAAGATAAAAGAGCTTGCATGGTTTCAGGTGATAAATTTATGGAAAAGAAGTCCATGGAGGATTATCAAATACACAGAATGATACATTGTTTGTAGTAGTAGTCCTTGAGCTGAGCATAGTTTGAGAACATTAACAGGTGGTATTGTGGTACTTTCTCTGCTGGTATATCCTTCATTTTTCACTCACTTTACGTAAAATAAATATTGGGCTATGTGTAGTTTTGGTCTGAGAAAGTGCAGATACTCCTATATTACCTGCCTTTCTTTTCATTCTGTGTGAAAAGTAGCATGTGTAACATGGAAAGAATGGCATGGATCCCATCCCTTTGTCAGGCTGTTGATACCACACAGGTTATTGGCATTTCGTTTATAATTCAGCCCTTTCCTGTTATCAAGGAGAGAGTTGAAAGATTTATTTTTTTTTAATTTCTGCTAGATAGTTAGACTAATAACAGCTATACAGAATTTCGATGGAAATGGAGGGGATAAAGTACAGAAATACTTTGATATAATTGAATCATCTGCCAAAGGTGGACTTACATAACTACCCAACAATTCTTCCACTAAAATCCATGTAAGAGAAAAGGGAACCAAATGTTTCTAGTGAAGTTGCATCACCTCATACAATGTATCTACATATTTCATTATTTATATACATATACATATACATATATATGTGTATGTATGTATAATGTGTGTATATATGTATAATATGTATATTATATATGTTTTTAAAGGCTACCATATAATTCTGGACCTGGCTCAACCTCAGCATGCTTGTGTGTCTTTCAGGAATGTAAAAATTATCAGACTGTAACAGAAAAAAAAAGAAACTGAGCAGGAAGGAGAAAGGATAACCTCCTCCAAAATATCCTTTATTGGATCCAAGTCACGATGCTCGTGGTGGTGGTAAGTGTAAATGTCTCCTCTAAAATAAGCATAGAATGGAAAGGGGAGATAAACCAGAGTTTTCTTTAGGTGAAGAGGATATTAGATATATACCCAGTGCTGACTCTTCATGGTATTTTAAGGAATGAACTGTCCTAGGTTAGGTGTTCTCTTCTGAAATAAGATCAAGTTTTTTGAACTTTATGCTTCTTGCTTTTATTCTAGCCAGGACTTAGAGGACTGACTCATCACAAGGCAAGACTTCAGAGTCTTCTTGGAATACCAACTGCCTCGGGTTCCTCAGCTTTTCAGGATTATGACAATATCTATAGTTCCTTTGAGAATTTCGCATTAAAATTCTCAGTTGTACCTTGTGCTTTTCTATTGATCTTATCCGATAGTATATAATTAAAATCACATTTCAAACAAAAAAAAGATATTGCTCCTGTAACGTAATGAACATCTGCAGGAATCTTTAAAAAACAGTTTTAAATACCTTCAATATCATTAACATTTGTGTGTGAATTGCAGCATAATATAGGAAAGGTCACATCTTTGGAGGAATTTTAAAAGTTCTTCATAATATCACATGCTTCATATTACTTCATAGGAATATGAAAGCTATTCCTGCAAAGTTTACAATCAGCCAGTTAGCCTTTTGGATTTGCTGCTGAAAAAGTCAAATGAGCAATCTGCTTATTACAAACAATCTCTATGCAATGTTCAAACTTAAAAATAATTTAACAATCTTTCTGTCTTACAGCCACATGGTTGCATATTCTTCATTTATTTTTTCTCCAGGTAGAATGTACCAGTCTACATCAGTGTGCTATTTAGTGCAAAAAGCAACAGACTAATGGCTTTGCAGAAAATAATCCTTTGTTTACTTCATTATGGTGTAACATAAAAAATATTACTTACTTTCTCCACCCATCATCCTCAAACCCTAAAGTGTTAGAACTGTCAAAAGGGTAATGAAACAGACTAAAAAAGAAATATTGACTACATTATAGCTTGAGAAAGGAGGAAAATATATCTACTTGTATAAAAAGTCTGAATCTAGTTTAAACTTTCATGATTAACGTCTAAATTTTGACATTTACCAAGATATAAAACAAACATTTTCAACTCTACTAAAAGCCCTTCTAAACTGTTCTTCATTTATAGTTTAGATTTAATTTACCGTTTTTACAATAATTTAATTATATTTTCAGTAATTCTTGCTTTTGGCACCAAAACAGCATGGGGTTGATTTACTGGGTTTTCAGACTTGTGCTTTTATGTAAACACATTAGTATTTTCACAGCATGTTTTGAACAAATGGAGCAAATTCTGCTCCTCTTGCACCTTTACAAAAGCTATTGACTTTGTGGAGAAACAGAGAGAAAATTTGACTGAACTGCTGGAGTAAGTTAAGAGGAGTCAGGATAACAGATGAAAAACTTTTGCCTATTCTGGAAGGTGAAAGAGACCAATTTCACATAGCACTGCAGAAAACGAAATGAGCCAGCAGTCAAGACAGGTTCTGTGTCTGACAGATTTTATCTGTTATAGCTTTTATTACAGCTGGGTTTAACAGCTTTCATAGTTACAGAAAATTGATTCATATATATAGATAGCACAATGTGATGCAAATGTGTTGTACATAACATCTTTCAAACTGATCCCTAAGCATTCTCACAGAGATAGGCAAAATAATTACAAAATAAAAAACTAAAAACAGAGGGAGAAGAAGGAGAGTAAACACGATAGGTAAGGGAGAGCATTTTTTTTCGGGGGAGACTGGAGATTATAGCATCCCAACGAATTACAGTTTTCATTTGTTACAAATATTCCTGCTGTTCCTAAGGACTTAATTCATCTGCATAGCTTGACTCCTTTATGCCATTGCAAAAGGTAGCAGAAACATCTTACAGCTCTATTTCACCTTTTTTAGCAAACAGGATGTTTAAACCCTGAAAGGTAAAGGTATTGGCATGTGTTTAGTGAGAAACTGACATGCTGGATCTAATTCTGTGTTCTGTTAACTGTGAAACACCATTGAAGTCAATGTTACCTAGATGTAACTAGCAAGAGATTTTGTCTTTTACTTCTAAAAATCTGCTAACAGTGTCAGAGAGCAGAAACTGATCTGAAATCTGTTTAACTTCTCATCTTCTGTTCTTTCAGTTTTCCTCAGAATGTGTCAAAAGACGTTTATTTCTGAACCTTACCCATCTTCCATAGAAATCTGTGAAGAACTCCTTTTTCTACCAGTGGTCTATGTAATGGCATCTTACGCAAAGATAAACTGACCAGCAGAAATGTTTGCTGATATGTATTTTTTTTTTTTGTAAAATCATCAGACCTTATGCTTTTGGGTGCCAGTCCTGTTAATCTTATCCATTTCAATTGGATCAGCAGGACTACACTTACAGACATGGAATGGTTCATTTTCAGTAATCTTCCTTCTCTAATTGCAAGTTCCCTGCTACTGCACTGTGGGTTCTAAATAACTAAATAATTGGCACATGGAATATGTCTGAATTTATGCATATAAGTTCACATTCAGATAAATATCCCTTCTCCAAAGAAAATTTAAGCATTCAGTTGACCCAGTAGAATTCAAGAACATATTTAAACATTTTCTTATAAGACTGGACACAGCAGTTTTCCTGCATCACCATGAAGTTGTTGTATTTGGGTCTAGGAATAGGCTGAATTCTGCCTACAGGTAACATTTCAGTTCTAATTAAGCCAATTTTTCACCATCTGTAAAGGAGTAGGTGGCCATTTACAGGCAAATGTGTAATTTGTGTGTACAATTAATGAAATTATACATACACATTGTATTGAAATGAATCATAATTTGTATACATATGAATTTGGGAAAATCAGACCCCCATGCTTCAGAGTATGATGTACACTATACAAAATGTGGCTGAACCCATATCAAGTGAGGAATTTTAATTTGGTGATTTCCCCAGTTGTGTACTTAATGTTATGCTAATGTTTTTTCCATTAATAGCTAAAAAGATCCATTGCTTCTCTTTTCAAGTGACTTGCTGCTAATGGAAAAGATCTTTTGTTCCATAGCAAAATTGTACAGCTCAGGAAGAATGATAGCATGCTGGCTCTTTACACTCTGGATGCTAAGAAGCTCAGGCAAAATATTTTGCTGAAAAATGCAAGCCTGGCTCCATTCATTTCATAAGTACTGCCCTCTTACACTAGCTGTGACTTTGTCTCTTTATTTAATGATTCATTGCACCCAGATATTTGCAAAACAGCATATATTTGCATGGAGCCAAATGTTAGTCGTCTTTGTAAAGAGATCAGTTTTGAACAATAAGAATACATTCTTTTGTCCTGGGGCATCCCTCCAGCAGCAACTGTTGAGGTGATATAAATAAATCACAACAGTATTCCAAAATGAAATCAACAGAAACAAATTCTTATGTCTCGCTCTTTTTGAAAGGTGACTTTGAACCACAAAATTCTATGTTGTTTTGAACAAGGCCTCTGTTTATCCACTGAGCCAAAAAGGGTGGGAAACTATTCAGGAACTACTATTGATTTTAAGCATTGTTTAGACCAAAGAACAGATTTCAAGTGACCTTCTGCTGTGATAACAATACCTGTAAGCCTAAGAAACAGCTTTGTTTAAAGGAAGTCAAAGTCTCAGGTATGAAACACAATAAATAACAATTTAAGTTTAGTTTAAACCAGTAACTAGCAATAACATACCAGCTGATATATCAAAAATACCTCTACTGAATCAGCAATTTTGATGCTTTGCTAAATTTTAAGTAATCACAAGTAGCTAATACAACCATTCAAAGTCTTGGCTTCAGTTTGTTTTCAAGCAATCATTACACGCTGTTTTTTTCCCTTTTCTTTCATTTAAGACTTCCTTTACAGTAGAAATGAAGCTTATATTAAAACTCAAAGGCTATACAGTTACATTCAAGAGCTTCAGCCCTGACAATAAAAAGCTGTTGTCACAAAGCCATGGTCTTATTCTGCATGTATATTAGCCCATCAAACTGGTCTTTAATCAATAACACAGCTGAATTTCTTCCTAAGTACCTTAGGAAGGGAATTTTCTCCTGAGTCCACATGGGCTCTGTGAACATCCCTTTTCACAGTAGGTGATGATTTACTATCCACAAGACTCCTAAATGTTGCTAGGGAATCCTGTTGGAGTACAGAAATACAGCTTTGTTTCAGAATAAATATCAGCTGTGCAATAATAAGTTAGGAGATATATGAAAATTCATTTTACCTCAGCTCTGTGACTAGGTGACAGCATAGCTCAGCAAAAGTATAGTAACATGTAAAAATCATTGTACAGCTGAAAGTTTTCCCTAAAAATGGGTAGAGTCTGGGTTTGGGCCCAGGATAACCCATTTCACACCAAAGAGTTATTGGTTACCGTGTCTTGATAGAGAGAAAGTCTCAGCATCACCTCATGATCACCTTAAACTTGCAAATCCACATTCTGCTTCTGGTTGACCTTGATGTAATTTACACATTTTATTAAATAAGTTGAGCATCTTATTCCTAGGTGAATACTCACTAATCTCTTTACAGATGAGGGAAAGGGGAATAGAAACCGTCTTCTCTATCTCTGACTTGAAAGAAAAGAGTGACCTCTGCTGAAGCATGTCACAGACCTCGCGTGACAGGTGACAGCTCCATGCTATGACTTAAAATTGCTGAAGCTAAGAAGCTGGCATTTTCAAGATGAATTGGAGGGAAGAATTGGAAAGATGTGTACCTTCCTTAAGCTTTTTTTGCCATGTAGTTTGGATATCACCCTTATGCAGCAAATTGTCTGCTGAAAATTTCTTTCCAATTCCTTCAGATCCCCTTAAACTGCATAAGGAGCATTGGGCCAGTTTCCCGCTTGTGCTCTCCCCTGTGTAAGATAGCTGCTGAGCTCTGTAATTTCTGCATGATTTTGCAATTGTAGCTTCCTGTCTGCTGGCTGTGCGTGCATTTACAAACATACGTACAAAATTTTTTTATCAGTATTATTTATAGCTAAAATTGGTTTAGGTAAAAAAAAAAAAAAAAGCATAGATTTAGAAACAAAAATTCTATATATTGTTGTTTAGCTCATCATGACCTAAAACATCAGAGAATCTTACATTAGTACTTGTAAGGAGGAGGATGAGAGATTCCAAACTCTTTTATTTTTGTTTTTTGAACTTGTTAACTTTTTTTCCTTCAGTCTCCATGACAACAGTGGGGATCTGCTCCTGTCACAAATTTTTAGTGTATCACCCCTGTCTGTGCGGAAGCAAATTTCACCCATGCCTTCATTTCAAATCATTATCTTGTTCTATCCTTATTTTTCCTAGAGACATGAAGCCTCATGATCTTGCCTCCATGAGTTTTACATGGGTGTCACCCTTACACAGGCAAGTTCATCTGACTCACAGTAATGAAAAACAGATCAGAAATAAGGTCATGCTGTAACCAACATCATGACAGAGTTCTCATCACTCAAAATCTATTCCACAGCTCTTCCAGCTCTTTACCTTCATGTATAGCCTCATGCTTCTTCATGATACACCAAGGTAGCCCACACATACACATTGGGAAAAATCAGATCACCTCACCTGAACAGCAGCTTCAGTGGAAAGAGGAAAGTAGTAGGCATTCTATATCCTACACCAGCAAAATATGGATAGAGTTACCCCTTTCACATCAAGGTCTACCTTATTCTTAGCTGGTGAGAGGAAACCCTAGCCAGTGACAGAAGATTTTGCCACATTTTTCATTGCCCAGCACTTTTTCGCACAATTTGCATATGTGTTTGCTTGAAAATCCAGTTGGTGAGAGAGGGAAAGACACTGTATTATTAAGCACCCAAATTATTGCTCTGCCATTTTGTTCTACAACTGTTTTAAAGCTATCACATGGTTTTTGAAGAAGAAAGTGGGCATCTGGTCTAAACATGAATTCATTATTAACTTACAGACTGGAGGTATTAACTTTTGTAGTTACAAATGTATACATAGTTCTCAGTCATTAATTTACTTTTTTGTTCAATTTGTATCACCAAATATTTTCTACTAACCACCCAGTTTTTGACAGCTACCCAACAACATGTTCTGCAGAAAGAATCTATAAATAGGACCAGTATCTGGATTTAAAATATTCACTAAAATTGACCATCCAATGATTTAAAGAGCTACTGTTCTAACATACATCTTGGAGACAGCATATAAAAGATACACAATGTGTTTACAAATATAGTGTAACTCAGGCCACAATGACTTTCTGCTCAATGACTTCACTTTGGACATGATAGTGAAAACCCTACCCCCACTGTTCAGCATTGCACCCACAGCTTGTGAAGCTAGAACTCATCAAGCTGCTAGAGGAGTGCGCAGTCCTCTCCCCTAGGAGTTTCCCTGGGAAAAGGGAAACCTGCAGTATAAAAAGGAAATTAAGAGATATAGAGACCTTATTCTCTCTTGTATGAAAGACTTAACATCTGCCTATTTATAAAATTAGAAATAGTAGATGATTACTTACCTTTCATGAGTTATCTATCTTCGTACTACTAAGTAGTTCTGGAATAGCAGGAAAATTAAACAAAACAAAGACATTTTATTAATAAAAGATATTTCAACATATGAGCTGATAAAGCACGAAGGCTACCAGCAGTGCCTAAAGCTGCCTTCAAGTCTTTACCTCTTAAACATAGCTGTCCCGAGCTGTATAGTGACTTTTCTCAGGATTCTGCATTTTATCATGTTGTATGTTTTCTTTAAATTGCTTTGCGGGCAGAATATTTTCATTACAAGAGAGTTCCAGTTTTAATTTATGCAAAAGTATATTTTTAGTCATTGTGATTATAATATGATACTTTGGAACATAAGCATGTGTTCTCCAGTAGCAGAAGACATGGAGTAGATATACAGCACTTCTTGTATACTAAAACTCATTATTTTGAGTGACTATCAATATCTTGATTTATGATTTTAAAATATATGGCACTGGCAGAATTCTAAGTCCATCAATGATGTAATGGTCGCATCTTTTATTCGATAATATTCCTGATTTTATATTAACTGTTTCACTTCATTGGATAAGACTGTTGAAAGGACTGCAAACTTCTTGACACCATGAGAACTTTAGCAGATTAGTAATTAATAAACCTGATCCCACATCTCAGCGGCAAAATTCCTGTTAATTTCAATGAGGGCATGATCAGGCTCAAAGTCAATTGGAATTATTGTGAATGTAAAGGCTACTTTTTTCTTTCAGCTACTTTTAGACACTAATAAGGTTGATTTTAATGGAACTTATTACATCCTTACTGGAAGCAGAATTTGACCTCAGCTGAAAAGATTGCCCCCTTCTTTCACTCTTTTTTGAAAAAGAGCTACATTTTCATAATAGTGTCCGGGTAGGCGCATAAATCTCATTACCCAATAATAGGATTTGTCTACATACCTCCTGCTCAGTCTTTTGGAAACGTACATGTCCCTCAGCATGGGTTGGTTTTTTTTTTCTCCTTGTTTCCATTTACATGTGTCCACATGAATACAATAGATTATATTCTATCTAGCAGTTTTAGTCAAGCAAAAGTAGCCAAGTATATAATCAAGGAGGAGACAGAGGTATTCTTAAAGGACAAAATCAACTTTGGAAGCTAAACTCACTTTTGTTACAATTGAGACATTTGAGAGTAAAAATAAGCCAGAGTTGAAGAAAAATGTCATAAAATAGCTCAAATATAGCAACAAAATACTGAAGTAATGTTTAATTATAATCTGCAGGTCAGATATCCTATGCTTGGATTCATCTGCAATAGTGAAGTTGTCTTAAGTAAGCTTGAGATACTAACATTTTAAACTGGGGATATGAATGACAGTTTACATTGATCCTTTTTTTTTTTTTTTTTCTGAACTGGCTCTGCTCTGTATTTCTTTCAAAGCAGTAAAGGAAAATAATTGAAAATTACTTTAATTTTTACTGCCTTACTTTCAATCACAAGTTCTTTAACTGTTCTGACTAAAGATGTTATGGGAAAGATATTTATTCAGAATATAGAATAGTAACTTTTGGAAAAGACTTCACATTAAGGTTTGGAGGAAAACACACACACACACACACACACACACAAAAAAACCCCAAAACCCCCAAAACCAACAACCCACAACTAGCTAACCAACCAACCAAAAAAGCCCAAAAATTTAGGATTAAACTATATGCAGTAATATGAAATAGAAAAACAAACTGAACAGCAAAATAGATCTTGATCATTCCTGTGCTCTGTAAAACTCTCTGGAAAGGCTCATCATTTGCAAGATGGATGAAAACCAGCTAGAAATTTGGATTGTCAATAGCAGTTTGTCCTTTGCTTTATTTCTTCTACTTTTAATATTTCATTTTATGTTTCTTTCTTTCTCTGTATAAAAATAGTTGCTTAATTCACAGAGTGAAGCATTTCACAGTGAAAAGTCATACTAAATTTACCTTTTGCTTAATTAGCCTTCTGAAAAGTTAAGGTCCATCTATCTCATGTGTTGAAAAGTATGAATAAGGTGTGAGGTCATTATTTGGATATAAGGTTTTTCTCCATGTGCACGTGTTATACACTTGATGCAGAATGCTACATTTTCACTGTCTTTCCCTGAATACAGGCAAGTGTCTGAAGTGTTGTTGCTATGCATTTTGGCCATAGCAACAAACACAAAAGCCAGTGTGTTTTTATTTCTATTTTCCCTTCCAGACAGTTTGCTTAGTAAAGAAGACAAGCTGGATATAGCACTGTCAAAATAAGTGCAGTATTTCTTGTGAGAGATTGTCAATAAATATATAACTAAAAACTTGACTTCACTTTTTACAGTAATTACTTTTTTAACTTCCTTACCTGTGCATCAAAAGCATATGAATAGCTTGACTACAGCCTCTCCACCTTCTTGCTTAGCATTTTCGCACAATATAATATTTTGAAAAATGAAATATTTGACATCTCTCACAGGAAATACTGCACTTATTTTGATAATGGTACTTAGTTTTTTTTATATAACTAGACAAAAGGTAGGGGGTGAACACCTTGTCTTCAGTATCTAGAAGAGATCTATGGTATATGTGATCACTCTTTGCTTCACAAAATATTTTATCTCCCTTCTCCATGATAAGCTACAATCACTGTTGTACTGTGCTTAAATTAACCTACATAGAACTTGTGGGACAGTATCACAGTCCATTGCAAAGATATAAAAAGGATATTGTTGTGGCTGAGGTGAGGACTGTGAGGAAAAATATTCAATAGATGTTTCCACAACTTCCCACACAGTTCTCAGCAAGTCATGCAAAGTCATTCAATGTAAAAGGGAAGTCTGGCTTCCTGCCTCTTGTTCACTTTAAAAAGGACGATAATTTCTGTTATGGAAGATCTTACTAATTCCCTAGACAATCCATTTTTCCGACTTGTAAAGTAAGGAAATTATAAGAATAACTCAGAGATGCACCAAACATTTATATTTCTTAATAGCCAAAGATATCCTTTGAATTTTTGATGCAAAAGGTCGAGGAACTTAGCAGCTATTATAGTAGTACTGATTTATTTACTCCTGTTAATTTACATAAACAAGCATTTGAGACATTTCCATGAACATGACTAATTTAGGATGAACTTATGTATATAATTTCTTTTTTTCTTTTTTTAAAGTTTATCCATTTCAAGTATCTTAAGAAGAAATGTAGTGTAGCATTCATTGTTTAAGAAAATACACCATCACAAACATTAATTGGTGTCCTTTATCTGTGGTGGACTCCAGCCTCTAAGTTTTCCTAGTGCTTACAACCGCTTCACATAAATTAACCATAATCTAAAGATTTTGTCTTTGTTATGCTCAAGTGGTGAAACCCCTGCCTAATCTGGAAGTATGTGGTATACCAACCTGCAGCAGAAGATAAGCTCTTCAGAAGTTCAGGAAACAGTTTGAGTCCCATAATTTCCAGTGTGCTGTCCACCCTCAGTTTCAAATGAACTTGGTGGTGGTACTCTTCCTCTTTTAAGAACTAGTATCTTAATCCCAGTCTCTACAACATTTCTTTCTAATAGCTGTCAGAGATGTTAATAATGACAGAACATAAAGAATAGTTTTTTGTTCATCTTTTAGGAAGAAATAGAAATAGTTTTTTGTTCATCTTTCAATGCCTCTTTTTGTATTTGATTGTATGGTAAGGTCCAGTTTTTATTTAGGTTTTTTTTCTTGATTGATCCCAAAACTTTAAAATATGACACGCTGGTGACATGACATCACAAAACTGCTGGTTGCCTTGGGATGTTTGCTGTTTCCTCCATAGTTACTTGCCTCCAAAGAATGGATCCATTTGAGTTTATTTTAGAGCATTTTGCTCATGGTTTTAAGTCAAGCCTTTTGATACACAGAAAACAAGACACAAGATCTTGGTTGTTTCATTAATATTGAGGCTTCAGGTAGAGTTAGCAGTGAATGTAGAATCATAGAATAGTTTGGGTTGGAAAGGACCTTAAGATCATCCAGTTCCAACCCCCCTGCCATGGGCAGGGACACCTCACACTAAACCATCCCACCCAAGGCTTCATCCAACCTGACCTTGAACACCGCCAGGGATGGAGCACTCACAACCTCCCTGGGCAACCCATTCCAGTGCCTCAACACCCTAACAGGAAAGAATTTCTTCCTTATATCCAATCTAAACTTCTCCTGTTTAAGTTTTAACCCATTACCCCTTGTCCTGTCACTACAGTCTCTAATGAAGAGTCCCTCACCAGCATCCCTATAGGCACCCTTCAGGTACTGGAAGGCAGCTATGAGGTCTCCACGCAGCCTTCTCTTCTCCAGGCTGAGCAGCTCCAACTTTCTCAGCCTATCTTCTTACAGGAGGTGCTCCAGTCCCCTGATCATCCTTGTAGCCCTCCTCTGGACTTGTTCCAACAGTTCCATGTCCTTTTTATGTTTAGGACACCAGAACTGCACACAATACCCCAAGTGAGGTCTCACAAGAGCAGTGTAGAGGGGCAGGATCACCTCTTAACTGTTCTGCAATAAAAAAACCCAAACCAAATCAGCTGGGCCTTCGTGTTAGCAAAGAGTTAATGTGCTTTTCATGAAATTTTAATGTACCTTGGAAAGATGTAGATTTGCTT
Source organism: Lathamus discolor (assembly GCF_037157495.1). NCBI lineage: Eukaryota > Metazoa > Chordata > Aves > Psittaciformes > Psittacidae > Lathamus > Lathamus discolor. The sequence continues at coordinate 71,484,041 of NC_088888.1, read as the reverse complement.
TAAGAGTGCTTTCACCTCACCTAAGGGTCAAAAAATAGTGTTTCTTAATGAGTTATTCATAGAATCATAGAATAGAATCATAGAATCGTCCAAGACTTCCTTTAAATTCAGGAAAGAAAAACAGGCATCTCCAAAGATCTCATTGTAAGAGAGATATCTAGAATAAGTAATATGAATTCTCCCCTTAGAACTGTATGTTTTTCTCTGCTGAAAGTGAGAGGAACTGAAGATTGAACACAGCAGATTGAACTTAATGTTCAAACTGAAATTATTTCTATTTAGACATCCACAACTAGATAAAGTGAATCCTGCCATTTGTTACCCGTTTCCTGTTTGCAGCAGTGCTTCCTGTAGAGTAAGTGCTTGCTCCACCTGTGTTTATGCTGAAGCACCAGAGTTCCTGAAGCAGCAAACAGGCCCTGTGTGTGCTCCCTGCTTTGCTTGCGCTGGCGACTTGGAAAGCTAGGCAGGCTGTTGCCAGCCTCAGAGGAGAGTGTTTGAGCAGTAGCTCCTATTAGGATGGAAAAGTCTTCAGAAGACTTTGTCTTCATTCCTAACCCTCTTCTGGGAGAAAGCCCATATCTTCAAAGTGTTTGAGTTGCTTTTCCATCTTTATTATATATATTTTTTTTCTATCTTCAGTTTTTCTATTACTGCCAACAATCTAGATTTAATTAAACATTCTCCCAAATGGAAAATTACTGTGAAATATAAGTAAAATCATTGAGGTCTTCTCCCATGTCAGATTACATGTTTTATTCAAGAGATGGAATGGATAATATCCTAGAGACGACTACATACTCTCAACTCAGCACCTGCCTTGTTCTTAATTCATTGCACCACAGTGTGGAAACTTCTCCCTTCCACATACGAAATAGATGCTAGTGGAAAATTGTAACAGGATGGATTCATCAAACTTGCTATGAGTTTATAACTACCTTGTATTGCTGAGGCAGTAAAAAGGAGCTGGAAATAGAGCTGAAAATCTGACTTTGGTGTACTTCTTTTTACAAAGTAATGTGACACTTCCATTTTCTTAGTTCATTAATTACTCTCTCCATTCTGTATTTTAGTCTTCTATTTATCCTATATTATTTTTGCCATTTTCTGTCACCTTGTATCGGTGTTGTTTTCTCAACTCCACTATCTCAGCAGTTCGTCCTTCAGATGACTGCATTTTCTTCTGCTATTTTCCATCTTTATGTTTACTCTATTCTCTCTCTGACTCTGATTCTTACTTTTCCCCATTCCCTGATGATTCACGTGAGTTTTCATCCTCTTTATCTGAATGATGCTCTTTCTGTCTTTTCTTTACAAATAAAAATGTGCATACCTCAGTTTCCAATTTTTTTTCTCTTCCATTTATTTGTAGCACCTCTGGCATGCTCAATTGAAACTGCTGTAACAAAACAAGAAATACAGCATACAGAAACTACTGTAACAAAACAAACTCTCCAAGCTTTTTTCCCTACACCTATTAATAAGAAATATAAATTTCTTATTAAATCAAACCAAACATGTCACATTTTTTCCTGTCTACACAGAAAGCAGAACAGAGTGAAAGGAGGGAAAGTATAAAAGAGATGCAACTGGCCATTAAATATCCTATTACAAACACTTGCATCTAGAAATGTTTCAGTACAGTTAACTATTTCTTATATAAAGTTAATCTGGGCTTATATACTTAACATTTTTCCATTGTGTCAAAGAATTCATGAAGAATTGCTCTTCAAGAGGAAGAAAATGACCAGCCAAATAAACCAAACAGAAAAGTCTCATATGAGTCAGTTAGCTCTTTTGATTTAAAGCCACCCATGCTTCAAAACCACAAGACTTTTTTTTTAATCAGAACTTTCCTTAATATTTATAAAAGATTTCAGTTTATCTACTCTCTCTCTCTCAAAAAAAAAAAAAAAAAAAAAAAGGAAGAAAAGCCAAATTCAGCAACTTCTAATCACTTAACAAACTTTCAGCCTTATTAAAGCCTGTACTTTCCATCAAGGATTCCCTGTAAAATAGGTGAAATTCTCTAAAATCTAAGCATTACTTTTTGTTAGTTCTGTAGAATGTTGCTGTTGAAAACTGAGGTATAAATAAGACTATACAATATAAATAATGATTGTTGAAAAACCCACCATAACTAAATTTCAGAATTGAAATATGAAATTAAAACCTACATTTCTGCTGCCACAAACCAAAATTCCTGCTTTGTTCCATGCACTTCCTCAACAATCTTTGTCCCTTTTGCTACTTTAAATTCCTGCTTCATTGTTAGGAAAACTTTGCTTACACTGTAGGATGCAGCTTTGTATTTGGCCATAGAAATATGGCCAATGTCATCTGCATGATATTTGCAAGTTTAAATAAACTCTCGTCATTGATGAACACAAAACCTGAAGGTTATTTCTGGAAACAGAACAAAACAAAATAGAGGAAGATAGAAAAAAGAAAGTAAAATGAAAAAAATGGAAAAGAAAGATTTTTGCCAAACGGATGGGATTGGAAGTTATCCTAAAAAAGTTGAGCTATGGCCCTGCCCAGGCTTAAGGCCACAACTAAGAATGCTTTTGTCTGCTTTTTTAATTTGGGTTTGCATTTTTTTCAGTTGGGATTTTTTTGTTTGCTTGGTTTGATTTTTTTTTCTCTCATTTGGATGTACATAAAGAGGTGCAAAAATAAGGAAAAAAGAGGGACAGTCAAAAATTCTTTCTAAGTAATTTTAAGTATTTTCCTCTGGCACATTCTTTTCCTATGATAGTTACAATAAGACAGTTAAATCCTGATGTACTTATATGGAGACATACAGTCCTACAAAGGAGCATGTGAAGGAAGAATTCCTGTATCCTATCAAGACATATAGCTCAAAAAAAATTTCTTTGAAGAATCGGGATTTTAGGTTCTTGACAAGACATTGATATTTGAAATGCAATTGATTTACTGAAGTCCATGATTGCAATCTCTACTTAGCTCTTTACCATCTTGAGTCTGTATATGCTTAACTCTCCAATGGTAAAGGTCTGTAGTTGCCTAACATTCTGCATTGGGGTATGTCTAGATCTGCTACTATCTTGACAGAACAGACTATCTCTGCATTTACCTCCTAGCTTAGATACTTTTATTCTCAGCCCTGAGAGAATAATTTTTATAGATACATCTATATAATAGATCAACAGACAGATGACAAAGACAGAAAACAAAAGAAGCCTACATTCACTATACTACCTGTGTGAGACTGAACTGAAATCACATTCCACCACCTGTTGTCTAGAAGACGGGTGTGAGAAGCTAAGACTCCACCATCCACTGTCTCAAGGATTGGTGTGAGAAACTGAGAAACACTGTCTCAAACACAGTGTCCATTGTCTTAAAGATTGCTGAGAGACATGCACAGTTGAAGAGCTGGCTGCAAGATCAGCAAAACTGGATGCACACGATCAACCAAGAATGTGCAGTAAGTGACACTAAAAACAGAGGTGCTTCCCCTCAGCACATAACAAAAGCAGACAAAGGTAATTACCAGTGTGGCCACCCAGCACCTAAGACGAAGACTATAGACCCTCAGGATGCTGCTGGATCCATGGTGGTGACTATCTGTTCCAAACTGTTTGCTTAATTTCTATCCTCTTTTCCAATCTGTCTTATACCTACTGAATAATTATCTTGTTTAATAATTATTTTTTTATAAAAAACAAATTGACTGATTGTGATACTTGACCTTGTTTGCATCTTAATTTCACTCTGGGGATCACAAAAAAAATATTTCCAACACTGGTTTTATCCAGTCATGCCTTTTTGGCAACTTTTATAACAATAAAATACAGATGTAGAATAATGCTATTGTACCTCACTGAGTGCTGAAAGGATTATTTTAGGTAATGCAGGTGCAGTGTTAAGACAGCAGAAAAGCCATTTGTACATGCTAACAGTTATTCCTGGTGAAAGTTGATAAGAATTCTTCCTGATGTTCCCAAGATCTCCAAGCATTTTACAAGTTGAAGTGGAATCCATTTAACTGAAAAATATTTTTGTACACAACAATTTTGCTCTAGGTTCCAATCTAGAGCTTATTAAAGTAAATAATGTTTCCATTGACTTTCTTGGGCTTTGACTCAAACTCTGTGAATAGTGTTTAATTCTAAATGAACATTTCAGCTCTCCTTTTATATTCACCCAGTCTGGAAGATCACTGTGTCTGCCACTTCTAAATTTGATAGCCAGGAACTCAGCAGCCTCCAACAGTGTCCTACTTACCTTCTAAATGAAGAAGATGCAGTGCCTGCTGCAGTTAGCAGCTGCTGCTGTTGCTCTACCTCCTAATTTCCTAACTCAACCCTTGCTGAAAATGACAGAGGAGGGGGGTGCGGAAAACTACTTTGTAAGAGAGATGAAATCTCAGGCATATACCAGTGTTTCTGCACTGACTGTAAAGTACCCTCCACGGTTTGTTTTCTGTCCAGGAAATTCAACTCTGCAGTATGGAATGGAGTGTTGGAAAGGGCAAACAAGTGATGTTTATTGTAATATACTCATATATATAAAATTAATGGACCTATGATTCCAGGAAAACCCATTAAAAGACCCATAGGTTCTCTGAGGTTGATTTAAATGTAAATATATATATCAACATAGGCTTACATTAACATGTGAGACAAGAAGACATTCATCATCTTCCAGGTGTTCTGCTTTCTTTTCTAGGCATCTATGTTTGTCATTCAGGAAAATAAATACCCTTTTACTGACAACTCTTATGCACATTTGAGTACTGGAAAAAAAAAAAGAGTCATGTCTGAAATCAGGCAAAAATGTGTGTTTTCAGAGCAAATTAAATTTAAGTATCCTAGCTCTACACTTCGATGCACTAACTATTTGGTCAAATTAAAGAGTTGTATGCAAAATATGAGGCAGAAGTGAAAGAAGAAGGGATTTGACTCCTCAAGAAGTTCTCTATGCTGAGGAGAGTCAGCATAGACTACTGGTTTAGGAAAGTCTCCTTGAACTCGGTGCAGAAAGAAATGGCTAATTTTGCAGATAAATATATTGGAGTTTGCAATTAATAACAAAAGTGAGAGTCTTACTCATCAATTATGCTTTATTGGGTATCTGGGATGATGATTCTGCATGTCTGTTGTCTTTGTTCATTTAATTTTCTGAGTAATACCTTCCTCTAATGAACCTTTCACTTCATTTCTTCTTCTTCCATTTTAATTTCTTCTCTGGTTTACATCTGATAGTAAATTATGATAATGTGATGGACAGAACAATCTTTGCCTCCAGCTCAATCTTTCTACCTCTCTACTATTAATACAAATGCAGATAAGCTGATAAGCACATATGAAGCACAAAAAAGGAGGGGTTACATGTATGCACACAAAAACTGATTAACACATCTATATGAAGTGTATACAAAATAAAAACATCTAGCAAAAAATTGCAAAACAGCAAAGTTAAATAGATTAAGATACTGTTTTAAATAGATGTCATATGCAGAGCACGCTCCATAAACTGCAGAAAGGCTTCCTGAATAAAATATGAGGACATGTAGCTCCATGACAATCTTGGTTAGTAAAAAAAAAAAATCTGAAGAAAATTTATAAATAGGCCATACACTATCTCCAAAGGGATAAGCAAAATAGCCAGCAGTGACAGTATTTGCTTTTCATGTGTGCAAATACAAGGCATAACAAATGTCAGCTACTTATTTGCAAATTAAGATATAAAGGAAATGTCTGTGACAGTACATGCAACAGTTCATATCTGAAGTTTGGCACAGTGAACTGACAGCCACAGAGGAACTACAGTCGCCTAATCCTTTCTTTCTGCCTTCCAGCTGCCAGAGAAGAGGGTGGAATTTAATAAATATGTGATGAGAAAAGGCTGTGAAAGGCTGGCATACCTTCTCTGCAAGAACTCATCTTCAGAGATAATTAACTAGGTGACAATATACAATGTGCCATTAACAAGAGCATTCAAATAATTTCTGGACTTAAGTACACTTTTAAGCTTCTTATCAGATTTTCATTTCTGAATCCATTCAGCTGTCAGACTTACATCCTGGCTCTTTATTGACACTCACACGGGAATCCAAGCCTTCTAATTTTCTATACGGATTCATTTCAGAATCAATTAGAACTGGTGGTAGCCTTGTCCCTGTGTACTAAGGGGATTAGCTGGGCACTTGCTCAGCTGCAGCTACCTTTGAATGTACATTCAACTCTCTATCAAGAAAGAGTTGTTTTCCAAAGGGCTGTGAAGGAATTGAAGCACTGATGTCAACAGATGGCAATCAGTGGAACGATCTCCCAATTTTCTTAGGAAAGGAAAAATGATACTTCAGACTACCTCATAGGTACGAATCTTATGTAGTACAAGGAAGAGAGAAATAAAAGAGAAAGAGAGAGAAAAAGAGAAAGAGAAAGAAAGAGAGAAAAACTGGGGCACTCTTATGACTGTGCCCCAGTTGTGCAGAATAGGCACACTCTCTTAGCACCAAGGGCTCCTTTATCCTTTTCAACTCAGTAAGTACTTCACAACTCAGTTTTTGCATCTGACCTTTAGCCATATTTCTACCCACATGGTATTAAATTCTCTATTACTTGTCTTAGCAATTTCAGCTTGCCATCCCAAAACACATTGCTTTTGTCTTCCAGTAAACACTTCAGAACGTAAGACCATGTGGAAAATTTGTCCACTCTTTTCTGTTTCCAGGCAGTTTAATCTTTATTCAGTAATTCAAATTATTGAGAAGGTGCTCTGGTAGATTGTGTACTGGGGACTTTTTGCTTAAAGCAATGTTTGTGATTATTATTATGCACTTCAAAACTAGAAAGTTCTTTTTAATCCATTCTGAGAGCCTAATTCTACAAGGTTCTTGCTTATAAGCAGGTAGCTTATACTCAGCCACTTCAGAAAACATTAGCTGCTAAAGTCTGAATTCAGGTTTGTGAGATTACTCGCAAAAAAACTGTCAATTTCACAAACAAATAAATAGCCTAAGAACAATTTACTTGTTGTAACTGATTTTAGTAGCTTTCACTTGAACAACATAGAAAACTATAATACTCCTTTAAGAATATATTTCAATGTATTTAGTTTCAAAGTGAAGGTTATAAACAAGGAAGATGACCTTCTAGGTGCTAGGACCTGTATCTACAAACCACAGATGATATATCCTGAGGATCTGGACCTCCAAGGGAGGTTAGAAGATAGGATATGGCCAAGTGTGTCACGGTCAGGTCATGTACGGACTCTCATACAGGCTGTAGTGGCCTTGACAGGTGTTTCATTTCACTGCCTCCCCAAAGAATACATATCTGCAAACAGTTTCCAGCCTCCCTAAAAGAACATCCCTGCAGGAGCCCTGGTCTATGTTTGGCACAGTAACTACATTTGAGCTGCCTGTAGGCAGTCTGGGGGCCAAGAGCCCAGGTCACTGACACACATCACAGGTGTTCAGGCAAGAACTTCGACATACCGTAATCTTTGGCAACATAATTGTTCCCACTAGTTCCTTCATGCTGAAAGTGGAACACGTATTTAGGTTCTTCATTCACTCATTGTACTGTTAATCTACTAATATGGGTAATGTGTTCACATTTCCCCCCAAAATTCTACATTTTTGTGAGGTACTTTCAACCTTTAGACACAGGGACAGATCCAAATGCTCCTGATTTCACTGGGAATATAGAAAACATATCCTTCAAGATGGGTACAGAAAATGATAAATTATTCACACAAGTGCTATGTCTTCCATTTAAGGATTGTTATATTTTTACTACTAAGTATCTAAAGCTCAACCTTTCTTACTCTGCTGACAGTCTTCTTGGAGCCCCACTTATCTTACATAAACAATGGCGAGATCGCCATACTCAGGTAAAGCATTCTTTTTATCCCTAAATCAAGAGGAAAGAAATTCAATACATAGTCCATCCGTGTATTTTTAAATGCAAATTGATAAAAATAGAGCAGCTTAGATGTTATAATTCTGTATTTTCTTAAGTCCTGGAAAAATAAGAGTCAAAGTGAACATGTTTATTTAGTAACACTGCTCAAAAGCTCTCTTCAATTCTCAGCTGGAATCCGTGGGCTCCACATGTTTTCATAGCTGTCATATTTCTAAGCTAATAATATCTAATGTGCTCAGTCCAAATGAGAATGGATCTGGAGGTGTGATTTCACGATATTGTTTTCTGAATGACAAAGAACAAAGAAAATAAAGTTCATGCATTATTCACATCATAAAAGATGAAAATTATTAATGCAATAAGGATAAATCACACACACACACACACAAACACACACACACTGGTATGTGTCTATTTCAACAGTAAAATAGTACTGAAATGCCTATCTTTCCAAGGTAACAATTTGGGTAATTCTGATATTCAGTGACTTAGACATACAATTTTTGAAGTTTCTTATATATACTAATAATTTTGGATACAACTTCCAACTGGACAAAAAGAATGCTTTATTCTTAACATCTGATTCCATGAAATTGATTGTAAAGTAATATGACAGTAAACTGAATTTAATACTGCATAGAGTAGCACCTCCAGACTTCTCTCACATAGAAATGTACAACAAAACACAGTCACACATCTATGTGAGTAAGCTTCAACCAGTACAAACAGTCACGAGTCTCTTAATTTCAGTAAAAACATTTTATGTCTGCTAAGGAACAGATCTACTATGTTCATTAAAGGTGACAGAATAACAAGCCTTGAGGCTGAAGATATCTATTCCCAAGAACATCTAACGAAGTAGGGCAATCCACAGAAAGCTAGCTCAGCAAACCAATAAAATAATATATTCTGCCTGTGCAAGGATGTGTGGGTGCATATTTGCGTAAAAGAAAAACCTGGTAAGTATTCTTTTTCAATAAAATGAAGTTAATAATCTCATTCTTGAAAAGTACATATGTTAAAAATAAAACAAACAAAAAAATTCCTACAAGGTGCTCTCTTTATGCAGTGATGTTACTTCTGCTGATGAAGTCATTAGCAATTTAGAACCTGGATTTCAATTCAAGCATTTGAATAAGGAAAGCTTTTTATTTTCCATCTTTCATAAATTTTTGTATTTAAAATTACTTTAGAGAAATAGTACACTGAAGCCTGACTGAAGAATGCATTTGAAGTACTATTTGAAAATTTCCATATATCAGCCTGGGAAAGTGAAGACCCAGAAATCAGATAGATAATTTCTATTAGTATTTAATAGAAAATAGTAAGCAAGGAAATTACTAAGGAAATTTGCCAGTGATAGATTTAGAAGATTTGCAAGCACCAATGAGGACTCATTAACATAGGCAGACAAATCAGAGATTCAGCTTGAAAAATTCAAGCTCGAGAATCTGTGAAGAAATAAACCAAATCCTACACAGATTAAAAAGAAAGACATAGCCTGGAAAGCATTAATACTGGGAAAACTGGACAGCAAATTAGATTTATTGCTGCAGTAAAATAAGAAAGCTAATACAAATTTTGTACTGAATATGCATTACCTTACAAAGCAAAGGTCTAATAGAACTTCTCTTTTTAAGGCACTGGTAAAATTTCACTTAGAGCAGTAATTCAGCCCTGGGCATCAAATTTCCATAAAGATACTGACAAATTGGTAGGAGGTCAGTGAGCTGTACAAAATAAAGAAATAAATAATAAATAATCAGTGGGCTAAGGTGAATGATATATGCTGGATCATTCAAGGAGTTAAACAGAAGACTGGCCACCTAAAATGGCTTTTTCCCTGACATGAAAAAGTGTCTCTTATGAAAATGTTAGCCTTTTCCCGAAAACCTTCCTCGTTGGGTCCCTGTATGTAAAAGCTTATCAAAGCTGCAACCTGGGAGAAGAGGCAGCTGTAGTTCAAAAAAGTCAACGTATGTACAACAGAGAAACCACAGATACATAATACATTATTCCATTAAAGTGAGAAAGGAGACTCAGAAAATTGAGTGAAAGAAAATCTGTTTGAAGGGGGCTGTGTTTTTATTAAATAGCTTTTGGAGACACCTGAACAGGAATTCATATGAATGATATACTAGGAGTAGTCCTAGGAATAAAAAAATCTAAAGAATCACCAGTTTTTCTTTAAGATTCTGGGGTAGGCAGTAGATTTAAGACAAATAAAGTAAGTCCTAACTTTTTCCACCACCACCCGTGTAGTCCTGCTTTGCTAGGCTATTTTGTTATTATTATTATTTAATAAGTTCAAAGTCACTATCTTCAGATAACTTTGTTGAGAATGTCAATTGAGACCTCCTAAAGCTAGGATATGACACCTTATTTCAACCGTTTCTTACAACAATCCTGATTTAATTTACCTACGCTATATACCATTTTTTCCCACAGGTTTGAGATCTAGTGCGTAGGCAGTTCCAATATTTAATTCCAAATTTGCAGCCTCAAGATAAGGTTTTCTCTTTTTTGACTTCTACAAGCCAGGCTCTTCAAACCCATTCCCTGTCCTGTCTGTAACTGAGATGGGCAGCTCCCACTTTTCTGTGAGGACTAGAAGAGAAGCAATAAATACATATGAAAGAAGATTAGCTTTCTTCTTTCTTGTGCTGCGTACTGTGGCAGTGCAAGAAACAGTAACTGCAAAATCTGTGCAGAGCTTGCATATCCTGAGATGTAACATTCTTAGCAAAGAAGAAATCTTCAGGGCTTTTAGCTATTAAGTAAATGTTAACACTGCTTTATTTAGTATGTCTGAACTGAGGTTTTTCTCACATCCAATTTGCTTAAGCTCAGTTATTTTAAGAGGTAATGCAATTATACACCTGTGAACAGGATCTTGTAATTGGAAGCATAACTTAATTTAACTATGTGAGATATTAATAGCTTGCTTTCACATCTCTTTTTGTTATATATTCTTTATTTGGAACTGGTGGGTTATATATCTTTGTCAGACAGAAGTATTTGGCAGCTTGTCACAAATTATTTTTTAAACGTACTTGTTTATTTCTCTCACAATGGATACTTTTTACTGTCTTTGGAAGATACTATCTTTGGTTCTTTCTTAGACATATTTATTGTGAGATATTTAGTTTCTCTAAATTTGTTTTCAATAAGATTAGATTTCATTATGATTCATCAGTATATGTCATCAAGTGTTCAAAAATCCAGTCATCTCCACTTTCCTGATGAACAATCCATCTTTATTTTTGACTCACTGTACCTCTGTTGCATATCTGAGGAGGGACAAGTAGCATTTTTATATTATCCTTTCAAGTGTATTATTTTTTTTTCACAGAGAATTGGCATTGGTTCTTGTTATTTGTGTCACATATCAAATAGTCCCTATGACATCCGCTTCCTTAGTGTCCATAATTTTAAAGTAATTTAATAAGATTCTTTTAAAAGTGTTTTTAGAGGTTACTTGCAAGCTTATACACATACCTTGGCATTCTTAACAAAGAAATACTATTTTATCACTTATTTTCATTGTGAAAGTGGATGAAAGTATTTTCACTAATCTTTGAAAAGAAATGGTTTTCGAATTTGCCAACTATTTTAGATTTATATATTTAGAATAACGTAGCTTATATTTTGAAATGCCCCACAACTGTTTAACTAGATAAGGTCATTGTGATTCGTAATGATATCCTATGTTCTTAATTAAAAAATATAACTACAGGTTTTATCAATTAAGATATAAATCATATTATTTCATATTTATTGATTCAAAATCACTAATAATTTTTTATTAATTAAACAATATTTTAATATCAGTATGATATCAAAAGCCCATAAACAATTCATCTGATTCTTAGGGTTTTTTTACACAGAATCACAGAATCCCAAGGGTTGGAAGGGACCTCAAAAGATCATCTAGTCCAACCCCCCTGCAAGAGCAGGGTAACCTACAGTACATCACACAGGAACTTGTCCAGGCGGGCCTTGAATATCTCCAGTGTAGGAGACTCCACAACCCCCCTGGGCAACCTGTTCCAGTGCTCTGTCACTCTTACAGTAAAGAAGTTCTTCCTGATGTTAACGTGGAACTTCCTATGTTCCAGTCACATTAAAACTTTACATTTTTACATTACTTTTACATTAAACTTTACATTACATTTATTGGCATCCATTGTGAAACAATTCATAGATTTCATCTCATGAGTCCCATTCCTGCCAGTTGTCTTCTAGATGTAACATAGGTTCACAACACCTAATTTTGACACAAGCGTTTCAAATAATCCATGGCATCTTTTGCTAATTTGCCCCAACTGATAATTATGATAATTTAAAATATGCATTCTATTTACTCTTTGATTACTCTAAATTTCAGTTCCTTACTGCTTTGACACATGAAGGTGCCACAGAATCAGTGAAATTAATTCTCATTTATTTTTCCTTTCTTTGAGTTAAATGTTTTTTGGCAAAGAAAATAAAGCATTACAGAGCTCTGTTTCAATGCTGCCAGTTAAGGGTCTGTTTGAGTAAATTTTTGTTTTCTATTTTATTATTTCCATTTCCTTTACTGCCAACCAAGTGTGACAAAAGAATACTGCACATCACGCTAATCCAAGATGTTTCTATTCAGATAATGTAGCAGCATGTACCTGTTCAGCAGGCAGTTGAATATGCTTACAGAATTTATTCTCTGGATTATCTGGATACATGCATCTTGGATGCTTTCTGCAGTGCATTTTTCCACTGTAGCAGAAATAATTAATTTTTATACAAAGATGTTTCCAGTATAGATTCATGGAATTGTGCAAAATCTTTAACATGAGAATTTTCTGCAGCTTTCAAAACTATAACTTTCTAATCATGGCCTCTCTCTCTCTAAATAATAAACTCATTTAACTGGTTAACAAAGAAGTGCTACAAGACCAGAACATGCAAACTAACGAATAATAATTGACAAAAACATATATTACACCATATTTGTTTATTTCAAACATTAAAACTGATATATTTTAATTAATAGTTTCTTATTTGACCATGAGGGGCTTGTTTTGGGGGTTTGTTTTTCTGTGTGTGTGTTGTTACTGCTCCTTTCAGTATTATTTTCTTTCTATATCTTTTTGTTTGTTAACAGTTGCATTTCTACCAGGATTAAACAGCTAATACCTAGTAAACAATTCTGTACTTATATTGTGTTACAGTGTCCTGGATCTGGCATTTTTATATGTTAATTCAAATTGTTCTGTAGGATAGCTGCCTATCCCTAAATTAGGCAATTGTCTGGCTATTACTTGTGTCAACAACAGTGACTGCCCAAATTAGGTGGGGTGTACTTTAGTGTTAAAAGAATAAGGTGAAATGTTTTTTCACCTGCATATTAGTAGTGTTATTTTGGAGTAGAAAGATAGAGAATCATAGAATAGTTAGGGTTTGAAAGGACCTTAAGATCATCAAGTTCCAACCCTCCTGCCATAGGCAGGGACATATGAAGATTGTTTCTGTTGGGAGAATAGAATTTAGGCTTTTTTTTTTTTCATAAACAATTGTGATAAGAAAAGCAAGCAAGACATTTTTATTTAGAATATTACAGATAAACTAAAAAATATTTATTTGTAACAGCAGCTCTGGAAAACAATCATTCTGCTTCACGGTAATATAAAAAATGTTCAATTCTGTGATAATCTTGGTCACTAGTCAGGTTTGGGTTTTTTTTGTTTTTTTTTTTTTTTTGTAGTTGGTTTTGGTTTGTTTTTTGTGTTTTGCTTTTTTTTTTAATAAAAGGTCATTGTTGTTTAATCCTGGTAGTCAGCTAAGTACCAGACAGACATTTGCTTAATATCCCCATCAGTGGGATTGGGGAAGAGAAATGGAAGGGCAAAAGGTAGATAACTTGTGAATTGAGATAAAGACAGGCTTTTAAGGAAAAGAAAAACGAATACCAAAAAAACCCCCAAACACCAAAAAGAAACCCCACCAAAAAACACAAAACCCCCCAAACAACAAAACAGGAACCATAAAAAAACCCACCCAAATGAAACAAACAAATGAAAAACTCCAACAAACAAAAGTCCCAAAACCCCCCCACCACCGCCAAAACAAAAACACAAGGAATAAACTGATGCCTTTGGCAGTCCCCAAGCAATGAGAAGCCCTGGCAAACTTCGCTCACCAGCTTTATTTGCTGAGCTTTATTTCATCTGGCATGGGATAACCCTCTGTCAATTGTGGTCCGCTATCCCAGCTGTGCCCACTCCCAAATTCTTGGCTACCTCCAGAAGTTGCCTACTACATTGTTTTGTTCACAACTCCTGTACATAGCACCACACAATCTACCATGAAGAAAACAAACTCTACCCCAGACAAAAGCAGAATATTTTTTTTGCATATAGTGCTTTCTTTCTCATTCAGAGGAACTTTACAGTTTTCCAGACTGGAAATCTTACATTTTCCCACAGTTACTCATAATCTTTGTTTGCAGTGAAAACATAAGAGAAAACTCGCATTTTAGAAACCCTGAATTATGACATATATAACTCACAACTTGAACTCTTTCAGGTATTGCCTTCTCTAGGGTGGTAGGCGAATAAAATTGATGTAGATGTAGAACCAAATTTTGAAGCCAGTGTCTCCAGAATTGGTACATGAAACACTACCAGGAAGTTTTAGTTATCCTAAAGGAATAGAACTTCAAACCTGGAAAGCTAGTAACTTAAACCAAGTAAAATAATGAAATAACTGAGCAAATTACATAATCCTAACATATTTCAAGGTCTCTAATCTGTTTTAACTTCACCCAAGACACTTAAACAACAGCTGACAAGTTGTAGCCTGAAGAACTTTCTGAAAATAGAAGCTAAATACAGCAATCACTTTAAAATTGCTTGGTAAAAGAAATCTTGTGCTGATTTTGGGGACTCCTTTCCCTCAGGAAGTCCTAGTTGTCAGGTATTTGCTCAGCCGTAGACTGCTGAGAGCCAGTAAGAGTGGAGCCTTAGCAGAGCAGCTCAGTCTATCTGCCTCATTCACCCTCCAAAATCGCAGCAATACTGGAAAAGCTTCCTAAAGATGCTGTAAACGTACACAGTTCAGGTTTCTCAGCCTTGACTTTGCTGCATGGCAGATACAGAGACTGTTGCAGTAATCTTATCTGTATGTGCTGTCACCATTCCCTCAGTATCTCCTGGCTACATCAGCCCTCTATCACTAATAAAGATGTAAAATCCAGCCAGGCGGTAAAACGCCCAACTGCAAACTGCAATGACCTCCTTCATGTCTGTAGGCAGGAAGCCAGACAATCCAGAGCAAAGACAGCCACAGCACTTTCTGAAAGTTGTTCCTTAAACAGTCCTTCATTGCTTCTATGATAGAAGGGAAGGGATTATGTACCTAAAAGTTTGACTGTTGACCCCAGGTGTATCAGAGGTTTTGAGGTTGTTACTAATGTCATTTCATCAGTGGGGTAATCTATCCTCTGTCATGTGGCTCTAGTTGTATAGGACAATACAGATTTCTCTGAGCATATCAGCTCTTTTCATTAACTGTAATCTAGTGTATCTAATACAAATTAAGAAATGTAGCCTGCAATACTCTTTTAATATTAGGTGATCTGATGGATTGTCTCAATCTCAACAGGATTATGAAAAAGCCTGACAGACTTTTCTTTGCATTAAAGTTCTGTTCCATTGATACTCTTGATTTGTTCATACTTAAATTCATTCAGACAGGTCCCAGGATTTCTTCCCAAGGACAAAAATTCCCAGTGCGATAAGATAATGACTTTCCACAGTTGGTTTTGACTATAGCGTAATATTTCAGACCACTCACAATAACTGCTGAATAGCATCATTGTTACTTAAATAAAAATGCTACCCACTGTTTTCTCAGAATCACTTTTCAGTTGAAATTTACAATTACATCACTTATCACAGCAAGAAATCCATTTTACTAAAAATAATAGAAAGGGGCACACTGTATGCCAACTTTGTATAGCAGTTCATTTGAGACAAGTGAATTCAAATTATCTGTGAAGAAGTCTTGTACTAATTGCACTTTCTGTTTTCCTAAAATTCATTTTCTAGAAGTTAGAAAATATATCTAAGACTAAACTGACATTTCTGACAATTTCCAACTGTTTTCTTAGACTACTTTTAATAAATAAAAATCATGGATTCAAATATTTCATCATGAACTCAATGAAAAAAATAGACTTAAAAATAGACTAATGCATTAATTCAGCATGTACACTTTTTAATCTTAGAGTTTATTTACATTTTTCTGCAGTCTGAATATTTCTTCTCAAGAGAACACTCATATCAAGAAATCAAGTCCCTTAGCAAGAAAACTGCATTAATACAAGCTTAATTTTAAGAATGTTAGTCCATGGTGGTCAATTATTTCAAAAAGGTTCTATTATTTTGGTATTTTCTGTACTTATTAGTTTAATAATAAATTTCATAGAAGTTTGAATGTTTTAAACGATATCGAAATCATAGTAGATGGTGTATTCCATACTTTTCTTTGGAACACTTGAGCTTAGATTTTCCTTAACTTTCTCATTGAAACTTAATGAATACTCAAAAAAAACCCTCTCAGGGATTTTTCTGAGTACATTCACTATCTACAAATAATTGGAAAAATCCCTTTATGTTTTCAATTAAAAATTGTTAATTTGCAATCCTGGTCTTCATAGAATTCAATTTTACAAAACCAATTTAAGTACGAGCAAATATGTACAGGAAAAGGAGCTGGATTATGGCCAAGAATGGCCTAGATGTGGGATTTTGAGAAAAAAAAACACAACCCAATAAAAAAAAAAAAAAACAATCAACTCAGATTGCTAATATATGGACAGAAAGATTAATCTCTTTGGGTTAGCATACAGGTCGGTCCTGTACATAGGCCAGTCACGAACAAACAAAACCACATGTATCACTGTGTTTTATTACTATATATTTGTTATTTTCTATTATGTTATGGTTTAGAAAAGTTACAATAATTCAATAAAATTGCAAAAACAACACTTTGTGAATTAAGCAAGCTTTTACACAGCATGAACAGCACAGAATTCAATCCCCTAGGATAATATTCAGCAACCTAAATTACATGACCATCCTCCAGATTCCTGCCTAAACTCTATATACTTGCCAATTTCTGCACAAAATTGAGGTGAAAGACCTAACTCTGTAGCCAAATTCAATAGACAAGCACGTTTTATTTTCAACAGAATGGGTGAACAAGCAGCATCCTGCAGTAAAAAAAAAAGAAAAATAAATAAAAAATAACATAAGATCACGTCTTGAAGGACTATGTAATAACAGGTGAACACATACAGGGTCAAGTAAGATCTCCTACACAACCATAGCTTCAATTTATCCTAACTTCTTAGTGTTAGGATCCCAATACACAAAAATAAAATAAAATAAAATAGAATAAGCAAAATTAAATTAAATTAAAAGCTGTTGCATGTCATTCTGTTTTCAGAGTCTGGCTGACACAACCCTATGGCCACTGGTGCAATTGCTTCAACATTGCTTCCTATTGCTTGAATGTTTTTGTGATATATTGTCACATGCCCAGCAAAAGATTCACAAAGTAGGTCATACATTAACAAAAGTGAAACACAGTAAACCCTAAGAAAACTTATAGCCAGCTAATTCTGGAGGTCTGGTCTCAAGTTTATGACCTAAACTCAGGCATTTGGTTTTAGTAATTACGTCAGGAGCTAGAGCTTCATCTATTCTTAGTGAAGCAAATTATCTTAGAGGAAGAAATTCTCTGTCGAAGGAGTCCACATGCCTCCAGTATATGTACACAAAGAGATACTCTAAAGTGGTTAGTTTTCTAATTTAAGCATAAGAATAACATAGGCTAAATAGGATGACTTCAGAGACAATCTTCAAGTTAATTCAGAATTCAGAAAATTGAAGTTCTACCACCTCTGCTCTTTTTGGCAGACATTATAGTGACCGATAAAATGTAGAGCAGGTATTTGGTTTGAAAGATAAGTGGGTGAAAAAGCCTGTTTAAAGCCTGTAGGTAGTGTGTGTTTGGGAGAAATCACTTCAGTTGTGGGGTTATCCTTCTGTCTTCTTCTAGCCTACTAGAGCACTCATGATACCTGAGATCCTAGGGGACCTAACACTTGGGCATTTGATATTCCTTACCAAGCATACTTTAATCTACAGCCTTGATAGAGCCTTGATACCAAATAGGCTTGGTATCACCTGTAGTCTTTAATTAACTTGGACATGTCCTGTCACGCTCATAAGGAGCAGCTGAAGTGGATTGTATTGCTTCAATACCTTACAGTTACAGAATCATAGAATCATAAAATCAGCTAGGTTAGAAAAAACCTTTATGATCAAGTCCAACCATTACCCCAGAACTGCCAAGACCAAAACTAAACCATATCACTGAAGGCCACATGGTTTTTGAACACTTCCAGAGAATGGCCAACCTCCAGTCTTCAGAGACCTGCCGACTATACCAGGACTGTTGACAAATGATGGAAAGTGGCTTAGCAAGCTCATCTGCCACCTCCTTCAGCACTCTTGGGTGTAACTTATCCATCCCCATAGACTTGTATACATCTAGGCGGAGCAGGAGGTCACAAACCTGAATTATAGGGAATCAATCAGTTCCCCATCTCTGTACCCTAACTCAGTACCCTAAGTATGGCTGATGTGACTATTAAAGACAGAGGCAATGGCAGCACTAAGTACCTCAGCCTTTTCCTCATCTTCAGTCACTAGGTATCCGCCAGTAACCAACACAGGATGGAGGTTCTCCTTGGAGCTCCTCTTATTGATAATATATTTGAAATATATTTTCAAATATATTTGAAAAAGTACTTTTCATTATATTTTACGGCAGTAGCCAGATTTAGATCAGTCTGTGCCTTTGCCTTTCTAACTTTCTATGTAACCTAACAACATCCTTATACTTTCATGGGGTAACTGTCACTTCTGCAAAAGGTGACAAATTCTCTTGTTTTCCCTGAGTTCAAACAATATCTTCCTGTTCAACCAGGTTTGATATTCAGCACATAGGGCAGTCGATGCACTCCCTGACATACAGTGAAACCCTACCACCTCTTTTTCCTTCTGAAGAGACTGTAGCCATCCATTGCAGCACTCCAATCATACGAATAACAGTTATGTCATGCTACCACAGTGAAAATTTGCTTTACAGATTATTTAGAAAGAATGCTTTAGCAGACTGTGGATTTTGTATTGTTTCATACAATACTGTGGATTTTGCATTATTTTACTTTTAATCCCACCACCATTTGCTGTTTTGTATGAAATATGTAGATGCATACTGCCCTAGAAATGAACTGCTTGGATATTCTGAATTTTTATGCTGTTACTCACTGGTCAATTAATTCCACTTAAGGTCACAGTTATGCTTTTTTTATTACTTGTGATTATGTTTTTGTTTGACATTCATGTTACTTTGTTATATCTCATAAAAGTGATTAATGAAGGACTCCTAATTGTAGAATACAAGCTTTTCATTCTTGACACTCTTGCTGCATAAAGATTTCCAAGTATTTGAAAGCCTATTATAAAATCCAAGTGAAATTTATTCCATTTTGAGGTACAAGATTTAAGACTTAGCTAAAAAAAATAGAATCTATAGGCTATAATGGACCAGAGTATTCTCCCAGCCTTTGAAACACCACTTAACTGAGGGAGAAGATTTCTCTATCTACTATACAGCATCACAAGCAAGCATGGGTATTTTTCTTGCTCATTCATGATCTACATTAAAGAGTAGTCTAAAACCAAAAATTAAGCTTAAAACTTAAACTCTTAACAATCTGGTCTTGTACTATGTATTATGACTTGAACAAAATATTTCCAAATGTACTTAATGAGGCCCAACTGCCATACTCATTTAATGAGAAATATTTATTGGCATGTTTAGCTACAACTTTAGTTTTAAAGATGCCCTTTCCTTACCCTTTTCCATACACACATGCGAGCTTAGCTTTCCAAGACATTTCCCACATCAGTTTTTTTTTCATTGCTACTCTCTCTAAATGTAACTACATTAACTGAAGGCAAAGTAGGTGAGAATAAGAAACTGCATCTGGGACCTTTAGTTAAACGCAGGAATAAGGTTGGAATGTCACAGGCTAAAGATATCAGATATAAAAGAACAGAAAACCTCAGTAATCTGCAGGTCAATCAGTCAGAAAAGGGAATTAAGTTTGGGCTACATTTAAAGGTTTCCTGATGCAGTTATGCTACTTAGAAATTTTACCAGACCAAGCAGCATTTCTACAATAGCCTACTCTATTTAGAACTTGTCCAGCCTGATACTCTTAAACTTTACTCCTGATGGATGTTTCACACAGTACCAAAGCAGATCCCTGTAAGTGTTGATTCAGTTTGAGATACCTGATATAAGAACTTCTGTGAATGACCATGGCATGCAGCAATTGCAAAAAACTGACTTAGCTCCTTGATTACTTGGAAGAACTGCAGAGCTCCTGCCATCTGGTTTCACCACATTCTGCTACTCAGAAGAACTTAGAGGAAAAGAGTCTGCCACCCTGTACACCTGTAATTAAACAGAATAGAGCATTTCTGAGTATCTCCAAGCCCACTTAGCTTGGGCATTGCCAGTCATGTTGAGGTATGAGGGGCACCATGGCAAACAATATTCACCGTCTGTGTAAAAAATTATCAACAGCAGATGCAAAGTCCCAATAATTAAGTTGTAATTTAAGGGGCCAACTAGGGGGAAAAAAAATCACAAAGTGAATTTTTAGTATTATCATTCTTTACATAAAACTAAACTGATGGGTATTAGTCTGAGCCTTGTATATGTATGAAAAAATTAACCTGCCCTTGTGCAGCCTGCATAAGAGTCATTCAGGAATGAAGAAAGTCAGATGAAAGAGGAACAGGTAATGTTTTCATTGGTTCCCATTTTAATCACATCATAAGAGTTTCAATGGTTTTTCAAATTAGAAAGTTTCACAGAACTTAGAATCATAGAATAGTTAGGGCTGGAAAGGACCTCAAGATCATCTAGTTCCAACCCCCCTGCCATAGGAAGGGACACCTCACACTAAACCATCCCACACAAGGCTTCATCCAATCTGGCCTTGAACACCGCCAGGGATGGAGCACTCACAACCTCCCTGGGCAACCCATTCCAGTGCCTCACCACCCTAACAGGAAAGAATTTGCTCCTTATATCCAATTTAAACTTCCCCTGTTTAAGTTTTAACCCGTTACCCCTTGTCCTGTCACTACAGTCCCTGATGAAGAGTCCATCCACAGCATCCCTATAGGCCCCCTTCAGGTACTGGAAGGCTGCTATAAGGTCCCCACGCAGCCTTCTCTTCTCCAGGCTGAACAGCCCCAAATTCCTCAGCCTATCTTCATACGGGAGGTGCTCCAGTCCCCTGATCATCCTCGTGGCCCTCCTCTGGACTTGTTCCAGCAGTTCCATGTCCTTTTTATGTTGAGGACACCAGAACTGCACACAATACTCCAGGTGAGGTCTCACAAGAGCAGAGTAGAGGGGCAGGATCACCTCCTTCGACCTGCTGGTCACACTCCTTTTTATGCAGCCCAGGATATGGTTGGCTTTCTGGGCTGCAAGCGCACACTGCCGGCTCATGTTCATTTTCTCATCGACCAGCACCCCCAAGTCCTTCTCTGCAGGGCTGCTCTGAATCTCTTCTTTGCCCAACCTGTAGCTGTGCCTGGGATTGCTCTGACCCAGGTATAGGACCTTGCACTTGTCATGGTTGAACTTCATAAGGTTGGCATCAGCCCACCTCACAAGCGTGTCAAGGACCCACTGGGTGGCATCCCTTCCCTCCAGGGTATCAACCAAACCACACAGCTTGTTGTCATCAGCAAACTTGCTGAGGGCGCACTCAATCCAACTGTCCATGTCAGCGATGAAGATGTTAAGACCCGTCCCAACACCGATCCCTGAGGGACACCACTTGTTACTGGTCTCCAGACAGACATTGAGCCATTGACCACAATTCTCTGTGTACGGCCATCCAGCCAGTTCTTTATCCACCGAGTGGTCCATCCGTCAAATTGACACCTCTCCAATTTAGAGAGAAGGATGTCGTGTGGGACAGTGTCAAACGCTTTGCACAAGTCCAGGTAGATAACATCAACTGCTTTACTCTTGTCCATCAATTCTGTAGCCCCATCATAGAAGGCCACCAAATTGGTCAGGCAGGATTTCCCCTTAGTGAAGCCATGCTGGCTGTCACCAAGCACCTTGTTTTTCATGTGCCTTAGCATGCCTTCCAGGAGAATGTGTTCCAAGATTTTGCCAGGCACAGAGGTGAGACTGATTGGTCTGTAATTCTCTGGATCATCCAATTTCCTTTTCTTGAAAATGGGGGTTATATTTCCCTTTTTCCAGTCGTTGGGAACTTCACCTGACTGCCATGATTTTTCAAATATGATGGCCAGTGGCTTAGCAACTTAATTCGCCAGCTCCTTCAGGACCCAGAAATGGATTTCATCAGGTACCATGGACTTGTACACGTTCAGATTTTTAAGATGGTCTCGAACCAGATCCTCAGTGGGCCCAAAGTCTTCTTTCTTGGAGTAAATCAGAATGGTGAGGAGGGAAACAGAATGAAGTAGACACATCCTACACCTGCACTGGAGTCAGGCAGGCCTGAAGCTTTCCTGGAGCAACTTTGGTGCTGGCATCTACTCCTAGAGCTTTAGAGCCCTTTTTCAATGACCATGCCTGTTAAGTATGCCCTACTGCCTTTCTCAGGTACTCCACGTTCCTATCTAAGAACTACAAAAATGGCAGAATATGTCCTCACAAGTGACATTTGATATTTTCAATCAAAACTGACTTTTAAAACAGCATGAACTTTCATCTTATTTATGGTTGGGTTTTTTTTTTAATTGCATTTGCTTCCTTTTGCAATGTATCTCTTACAGCTAAAAAAATTGACGAGTCCTGTGGAGAAAGAAGTGGAAGTACCTCCTGGCTCTTTAGTTCTTCCAGCTTCCACTGTCCATTATAACAAGCTCTACTGAGAATAAATTCTATTAAGTTTATAATAAATTGTGAAGAATCTCCATACCAAGGCAGGAGACCACAATACATCCTAAGGGAAGAAATTCACTTAGTGAATGAATTCTAGTACTTTGAGAGAGTATGACTATTAAATTACATTGCAACACATTCAAAATATTGTGTATTACATTCTTGCTTGAACACCTGAATTTGCTTTTATCGAAATACCAACCCTTCTAAGGAGAAATCAACTTCTGTTAAAAAATACATCAGGAAAAAAAATTTTCTTGGATTAATCTTTCTAGCAAACCAAAATTCCTGACTGGATTACCTTTGCATTATTTGAAGGGATGCAAGGTGCTATACTCCTTCTTCCCACTCCTCCAGAAAGTGTAAAACATGTGAAGTTCATCCTCCTCTTCCACTACAGTGGTCTTTGTAAGTGTGCCAGCAGCACAGAATAGGTAGACAGTAGATTTGTTTTACACTACACCTCTGAAACAATTTTGTTATTGAAATTGTGCATGAAAAGCCTGCATTGCCTGACTAGTCCTGATATTATACTCTGGCACACTGAGCAATAAAGAAATGTGAAACAGGTGGTTCTTTCCTGAAAAAGACAAAAAAAGACAAAAAGCTCCTCTGGGAACAGTGACATTGGTGAGACTTGATACATCAGACTCCCTCTCTCTCTCCCCATTTTTGTATAGAAATTCTGGTAGAAATATGACATAAAGCATAGAGGAGTCCTCTCCACATTGTTGTATTCCTCACTGTAGATTAATAGAAGCCTGTTTATGCACAGAACCAGAACCAGTTGACGTATTGGCCAGGATAAACGCCACTTCAGTCAGTGAGTGTCTTCAGGACCAACATGTCTAGGCACTTTGCATCTTAGATGAAAACCTCAACATTCAAGGATGACTTACCCTTCTGTCACCTTTAGGCAGAGTACTGACCTAGAATAGAGGATTTTGGCCTTTGTCCTATTGTCTTCCATTCTTCAGGGCTTCCCATGCACTTATTTATTTCATGCCATAATTAATTAAATAAGTTAATTGCTGATTTTGCTGCATATTTTACTGTGAAGGTGACTGAATTTTGGAACAAGTTTCCCAGAGGTTGTGAAGTCTCAACCTTTTGGTAGGCAAAAGGTTTTGAATCTTATGGTAGTCAAAACCCAACCGGACATGGTCCTACTTAAGCTGATCTACCTGACCTTGCTTTGAGTGAGGGCTTGAACTAGAGAATCTCTAAGGTTCCTTTCTCTTTCTCAGCTGCTCTGTGGCTCTATAGCTTCTTGAGCTGAATCGATTTGATTTCCCTGTTGCACTTGTTTCAACCATTTAGTTACAACTAAAACCAGTGACAGTCATGGAAATCTACAGCCTTAAAATTTCAAGAATAGCTTTTCATTTCGTATAATTTGGGTTTATTTTTGACTTTTCTTCACAACTTTCCCCACACTTTCTTCCTAACATCATTTCCCAAATTTTATTGGTATGAAACTATGCTTCACTGGAGAAGAACTGTAAAATACTGCAGATCCTTCCACAGTGCTCCAGCTATATTTCTTTATTCAACCTTCAAAATTGGAATAATTTCAGCTATTGAAAAATTCTACCGTAGCTACTGAAGTAATACTGTCCTGCTCACAGTCCCTCAAAAAGACAGGCTTTTACCAGGTTAATTCAATGCACCAAATATTTTAGATAATTTTATTATTAAGGACAGCTAATCTTTCACTTGGAGTCATAACTGCAGAAAACAACTATGCTTTCTAATACTGGTAAAGCTTGAATGGGTCTATTCCAAACACTAACGACTTTCTCATGGTGTCAGTAGAAATGAGAAAATATTAATTGTTTCAATACTGCTCAGAGGAATTGAACACATAAAGTAACTTTTGAAGTGTTTTTCCCTGCTGCCTTCTGTTATCTGCCCATTACTGCATCCACCTCACTACAGCTGCTATGCATTTGCAAATTTCATCTGTTTCAGTGCCAGGCTAAAACTAACAGTCCTCCTACCTGTGCCCGTTCTTTTGTCACTCAAAATCCTTGTAAAGTCCCAAGTCTCCTATATCACCTAGAAGCATACCCCTTCCACCTGTTGTCTCTATTTGAAAATTAAAGAGAATACCAAAGACAGTACAACAGCCCAATATGAATTACATCTCTGTACGACTTGTCATCTCAGTCCTCTCCAGTAATGCATAAAGACCTTCAACTACACTAACCACAGTTTATGAAAAAAAAGGTCTAGGCATGAAAGCAGGAATCGTTTCTGAAAAGTTACAGAATGTATTATTTCCTACCATAGCCAGTGAGTATTGGATACTCAGTGGCTGGTTGCAGTATTTAGGTCCTCAAGTAGAAAATCTTAGGTAATAAAAACTTTGTTAGTTCTTATCCTCTATTATTCCATTTTCAAAATTAAACATCTATCAGATTTTTTCTTTTTTTTTTTTTTTTTTGTGAGCTGAATATAAAATGTGGAAAGATTGACTTCAAAATCAATAGTTCACCTTAAATCTTAAAAAAAGTTTGGGTGGTTTAAGTGTTTTTCTCATGATTATTAATAATCTGGAATTATGTATCTTTTTTCACCTTGTGTATGCATCTTTTCTTGTGTATGTATTTTTTCCACTTTCCTTTTACATATCTGACACATTTAAAAATGAATTAAAAAGAAATTAAATTACCCTTTGATGAGTACCATGTTACAGTATGAGAACTCGTAACAGCAAGGTTATTTTAATGTTTGAATTCTAATTCTATTAGTCAAAGACGTTTTAGCTTAAAAAGAAAGTAAAGAAGAATCTTTTTACACTAAAAACTTAAAAAATAGTTCTGAAGATAATGTTAGTGTCTGAGGAAATAGAAATATGAAATGTAATACTGTTCCCAGTCTTTGAAGCCTGCTGTGGTTATGGTGAATGCTATTTTTTAGCCTAATTTTCCTGCAAAGCTTTCAAACTGCACACTGAACATGCATGCTGTGATTGCAAAGATTTCTCTTAGCCCAAAACAGAATTGACCAAACTACTTCTGTGCAATGTATGTTAGAGCTGTGAATCTTTGTGTATACCTGGTCTATGTTCATATAATACATGCAGCTGGCTATTCACTGTTTAGAAGGCCCACAGAACACAGAATTACGTTATTGTCTGTACAGTATGATTTGGCCTATCACTGTGTGGGGTAGCATGGCAGTGACAGTCAGTAACATGGTTGCTGGTGAAGGAAATTGCTCCCCAGACTCCACTGCCTGAATCAACCAAAGGCTGCCCCCAACTGCAGTTCCAGAATGGCATGGGCAGTAGTATGTAGGTCCTCTGTCATATCTGTCATCTTAAGCAGATATTCTAGGCAAATGGGCATCCCGTTGGAAGCAAATACCTACACGTGAGCAACGGAATTGACCTCTACGTCTTTGTTGAACATTATAGATGTTTAAACATACCTCTAGAGCCCTACATATGGACTTTCAGAACCCAATGTTGTTGTCATAGGCAACTATCTAGTACATTCAGGACGTGCCGTATATAATGCTGGAATGCCATATATGGTGCTGGGAAATATGATTGAGACCTAAAGGAGAACCACTACCATTCCTTCTAGTATAAGTCTGCAGCCAGATGGCCATCTGCCTTGATACACTGCTGCAAAAAGGTACTAGAGACATATCTGGACAGCTGAACTGGTCCCATAAACTCAGGAGGAAAACAAGTGTATGAAGGAGAATTTAAGTGTCTAGCAGTTTTCCTTTCTTCCTGAGTTTGTGGGTAATGCCTAACACTTAGATGCTTAGAGTTAAAATCTCCATATAACACTGTAGATCACAAAAGGAATGTAAAAAAACAAGTTTTGAGTACTTCTTAGCTCTTTTTCATCTTTCACTTCTTTAAACTTTTATTCTTTTTGTAAGACTCCACATGAACAGCATATTTTAAACGTCAATGATTTGTCAAGAATTTCAATGTGTCTTAAAGATATTAAGCTACTTTTGTCTCCCTCCTCTCTACCATTATGATTAATGGCAGCTTAGTTTAATGATTTCAGAGCTTTGTACAGAACAGAGAGATACTGAAATCAAGTGAAAAGCAGATACACTATATCAGAGTTCAGGGAAAAACAAACAAACTGTCCTAGGTTCAGCAGTAGCAGTCATTTTTCTCCTTCTTAGTAGCTGGTACAGCGCTGTGTTTTGATTTTCGGCCTGGGAACAGAGCTGGTAACACAAATATTTTAGTCTGACCAAGGACTTTCTGAGCCTCATGCTCTGCCAGGGAGGAGGGGAGGCCAGGAGGAAGCAGAGACAGGACATCTGACCCAAACTGACCAAAGAGGTATTCCATACCACAGGACGCCATGCCCAGGATGCCATGGAGAGTTACCTGGAAGGGCTGGTACTGCGGGGTTGGACTAGGTATCGGTCGGTGCTCAGTCGGGGTGGGGCAAGTTATAGGTCAGCGGGTGGTGAGATGTTGTATTCTTTTCCCTTGTTATTTCCCTTGCCATTATTATTATTGGTGGTAGCAGTAGTGGCTTGTGTTTGTGTTATACCTTAGTTACTGGACTGTTCTTATCTCAACCCGTGGGAGTTATATTCTTTTGATTCTCCTCCCCATCCCTTTGTGAGTGGAGGGAGGAAGGGGGGGAGTGAGTGAACAAGCTGCGTGGCTGGGTTTAAACCACGACACAAACAAATAAATAAACAAACAGCTGAAACTCTCCAAGCCAGTCAGTACACAGGATTGTACAAAAATATCCTGAAATATGTGTTGTTATGCATATATAAGACTAGACATTGAATTAAACATAGTATAATCTCAAGCCTTAGTCTTTGGGTTACTTGGAAAGATCAGGTTTAGTTTTTACTTCAATGCTAAGGAATTATTTCAGTGTCCTGGGTTCAGCAGTAGCAGTCAATTTTTTCTCCTTCTTAGTAGCTGGTGCAGTGCTGTGTTTCTGACTTTCAGCCTGGGAACAGCACTCATAACACCGATGTTTTTAGTTACTGCTCAAATGTTTGGTCTGACCAAGGACTTTGTGAGTCTCATGCTCTGCCAGGGAGGAGAGGAAGCCAGGAGGAAGCAGAGACAGGACACCTGACCCAAACTAGCCAAAGACGTATTCCATACCACAGCACATCACGCACAGGATGTAACTGGGAGTTACTTGGAAGGGCTGGTTCACTGCTCGGTTGGGCTGGATTTCAATGGGTGGTATTGTATTCTCTCCCCTTGTTATTTCTCTTATTATTATTATTGGTGGCAGCAGTAGTGATTTGTGCTATACCTTAGTTACTGGGCTGTTCTTACCTCAGTCTGTGGGAGTTTTGCTTTCCTCTGATCAACACGGCTGCATATATGAACCAGGGCTCAGAGCATCCTTGTCAACAACAGGAAGATACTAGTTAGTTCACTAAAGTCTGTGAGTGAGACTGGTACCTATATTAGAACTTTTACACAACTTCTAAAATCCACCTGAACATAGTTGACTGTTCTAACATCTGAAAGTGCTTGAGCAGAATTCAGTTATTAGCAGATAACTGTGGAACAGAATTATTGGCATATAAAAGTGTAACACAAAGTGATCAGACTGTGTGTTCTTAAGCACATTACTGACATCATGCTACTTATGTACGATCCTCATTTTAGACTAAAATGCAGTTACTTCCTGCTTCGCTTTGAAAAATTTAACAATGAATGCTTTAAAATTAATCCTAATTTTTAAAACTAACATATGTAAGGATAATCACTTGCCTTACTAATGGATTTCAAAAGTAACCATTTTCTTAGCCCTTTGAATAAATTAAAATGGCCCTTATCTTATTAATACGAAAATCCCTTCTCTGCTTTGTCTATCTGGTACATCGGTAATTAAGGATTTAGAGGCCTTTTGCCTGATTCTTCTCAGTAAGGTAGGGCATCTGTGACTACCTTTGCAAATTCTCTAGATTACAGATATCAATGCCCAATGTTTACTGGTTTCAAAAGTTCTGGAAACAACAGTAGAGATCAGTTCAAAGGAACTGCGTTTCATATTCCCCATTCATTGATAAATTAAAGCCAAAAAAGGAACTCGGTCTCTGCTAACACACAGGAGTATGAGTAGGCTTAAACTAAAGATCTGATATATTATCCACTGTACTAATGTCTGAGAAGCTGGCAAGTTAGGTCATATTGTGTTTTTTGTACATATCAATAAGGATATGGTAAAGAACTAGGGATTAGGTTCACAGGGAACACTGCAATGACAAACTTTTAAGTGTCTAGGAGACTAAGTTTCCAGGCTTTCCTACATAATGCACCAAGATAATACACTTAGGAAAAGTATCCCCCAATAAACTATCATACTCAATAGAAAGCCCTGAAACCACAGATATCTAAAAGGCTGTATATAGAAATGCAGCAGCTGGATTCAGCTGGCACTAGAGGTTCAGGGCTCCTTATAGGTCTTGAGTTTCTCAGTTCAGTTCAAATTGATGAATATACAATAAAATATCTTGGGAATTTTCTTATTTTAACTAGTAGATATAACTACTGAAAAACGCTTTTCCTTGAAGGAGAAGCTATTATTTATATCCAGCATTCATATTTCCTCCTCCTGTTCTCCTTCCTGCTTGTACAAGATGGAGATTGGTTATTGTTTTAAAGCATAATGAGATTGCTGGAGGTTGTTCATTGGTAGCTGGTCCTCTATGTCACAGCAGAATTTGAACATCCAGTAAGTTTCACAAAGTTCAGGTTTTTACATTTCATTACTATTTGATCGTTTCCAATCATAATATTCCTTGATGAAAAATAGTCAGCAATAAGAGCAGTGGAAAAGTCCATAATGCTCTTGCCTAATCAGCTGAACAGGTCTCTTTAGGTAGAACCAGTCCCGTTCCAGCACTCCAGTGTCACGGAAGCATATGTTTGAAAACATCTCACCCATGGCTCCATATTCCTCTTTTCTTCTTGCCCTTGCTTAACTTGATTACAATCACATTCCTTCTGTGATTTCTTTTTTTCACTCTGACTCCTATGAATAGGAATGCTAATCTCTTTGTAAAAGAAGCAAGTGAAGAATCAAATGATCACTATTAGAGGGGTCTTGCCTCCAGCCAGGAGGAAGAGAGGGACAATCAGGTTTACTGGACTTTGTGGATCAGATGACCTGACACCTCAAGTCCCACAGGAGTAAACACATGCGCACAGTGTACTCTGATGCCACCAAGTTATCAAGAGGTAGATTCCACTTGTATTTCTGGAGTGACAGGAGGATCCAACAACTAACTAGATATCAGCTAACTGTGCTGGAGACCTAAATCAGCCTGAGTGGAATGGAGTAGCTAAAGCACCTCATTGTGACTGGTCCAGAGGCTCCATGCATCCTTAGCATAGACTATCTCAGAAGAGGGTACTTCAAAGACCCAAAAGGGTACTGATGATCTATAATTTCCAACAATGTTTATTGGACTTTAGGGATCATATATCTACTTAAAAAATAATGTCATAGATTCAATAGCTTATTGGTCTAAAGAAATTTCAGATTCCCATTTGTTATGCATATTTGACCTCTGCCCTTCCATTCTCAGTCAGAAATGACATGAGGTTGTTGTCTTTTTCTGTCAAAGTGAGTAAAATTGCTATTTGCTCCATTAATGAGAAATTCAGCTATTGAGCTGATCTTTGCTCCACTGCCACTGAGTTCTGCTCTTTGTTTTGTCATGTGGACCTAGAACTGTCAATAAGCTATTGACTAAAGAATAAAAAGCCAATAATTTGTATTCTCCTTAGAGCATGTGAAAATTGAATTTATCTTCATATTCATTGACATTTTACTATGAAATTCTAGGCTTGAGAAGTTTGTGATTATGAGAGAATTTTTTGACACAATTAATTTACAAATTGATCATAATAAAGAACAACCCAGCATTAAACATATATTAGTCAGTTTATGTAGTATGTCTTTTACAATAGATTAAAATTATAGCTCATCTGATAGTGTAGAATCTTACATCCACACATCAATACCCGAATTACTATTTGGTCTTATTCTGGGTTCTTTTAATACAAGGAAAGAGTGAACAAAACAAGAACAGAATATAGTGTTCCCAGGAAAGTTAATAATTTCAGTACAGCATAGAAGAGCGGGCTTGAAGCAGAAAGGATGACTTCAGAGAACTTTTTTATAGAGAGATTTGCTAGATTTAATTTTATATTTGGATCACTTGTTACACATCCACTGTCAAGGAATTCTGAATTCTGTGCTGGATGATCTCAGATTTGGAGACATACTTAGGTCATCAGTTTTTCAAAGTAGCATTTTTTCAGGTCACTAGACTCTTTTTGAGTCATTTTTTGTGATATATTTTATTTGATACTTCTGTACATGGTCTTTCAATTGAGTCCTCTGAGAAAACCAACACAGAAAAATAAAGGCCAAAAAAACATAGGCAGCTGTATATGCCATGTTGCCAAAGAACATTAAGTACCCTTTCATTTGACCGGTACCCTGTGTCAAATACATATGTTACTAGAAGATAGCCTGCAAAAGCTCTATGATAGGAAACAAACCGTCTCCAGCATTCAAGGCAGCTGCTCACTTGGCACTTAGAGACACAAGGAAGTCAACAGAAATAAACACCAGTACGTATCAGAAAATACAAGTACTTCTCAAAGATTATATGTCAAGAAACATGATACAGATAAACTTTACTGGTGGTTATAAATGACTTGGAATGAGAATCAATATGTTAGTGAAATGATCAGGAGCAGATTAAATAGAGCATGGCAATATTGCAGAAAAAAAAATCATATTCAGAGCATATCCAAGTAAATCATAATATTTTCATCAGTTTTCAGAATATTTTTTCTTGGTCGTGCTGCTGTTGTTGATGATGTTCTAATGTTGATGATGTTCCAAGGCTAGGTTGGATGGGGGTGGTCTAGTGGAAGGTGTCCCTACCCATCACAGGGCATTTGGAGCTGGATGATCTTTAAGGTCCCTCCCAACCCAAATCGTTCTATGATTCCATGATTCTCTGTTGTAGACTCACTATCCATTTTTCTATAAAAAGGATAAATTCCTATTTTCCGATTTCAGGATAAATAAATGCTGCCATAATAAGAATGTGTCTGGGGAAATAATTTTTTTCATTTTGAGTCAGATGAAAGTGAAAATGTTTATCATTTGATTATACAGACAACGAAAATAATCTTTGTAGTTTGCCTTTGAGATAATTTGGTATCAATACAGAATGGAAGGAATGCTGAAATTTGACAAGCTTTCATTGCAGAAAAGTCCCTTTCAGTGTTCCATTGAGGACTGCACTACTGTTGATTTGACCAGATACACGCCCTATAAAGAGCTTCGGTCACTTTCTGCACACAAAACACATATAATAATTTCCTAATAAATGCTCTCCTTGAAGAATGACAGTCATGCTATACACCTTTATACTCTCATATGAAAATATATCTGAGATTGTGTTCATATAAAGAAGCCAGAAGGAATTTTCCACAGCTGTGAAGGTAACAAGTACAATTACTGTAGGTCTATGAAAATTATAGCTTAAGATCTGCATAATGAATTTTATATATCAATTTGAACAAATGAAGAAATAGGTTCTGTGCTAGTAGACATACACGACCTATTACAAAGTTTCATAAAGTTTAAGCACACTGTGGTTTTATATTTTGGGGTCCTAAGAATGAACTAAGAATAAAGCAGGTGTTATGTTTTTCACAGTTCATTTCTGGTTTTTGCCCCATAGACCTTGAATAACCGGAAAATGTGATCCCAAGTCTGCAAAGTCATTGCTTCCCAGGGACTCACAGCCAGTTGTGTTTAATGGCCTGTATTGGCCTGCTCAATAGGAACTGCTCTGCACTCCTAGAACAGATGAACTATCCCTTAGGAAAAATGTAGATTTACATTATTTTTAATAATAATATATTAGCTTTGTGCTCCAGTTTACTAGAAAAGATTTTAGAGACAGCTGATCAGTAGGGGGCAGGGAGGGGTGAGGGAGGAGGGGAAGGAAGGCAGCTTATAAATAGCTTGCCCAACAGGGAAAGATTATTTTTGCTTAATTTTAATCAGTTCCTTCACCTAGAAAACCAAGGTGTATATAAACTTATTTATTAAAAAAGCTTTAGCAACCCATAACAATTAAAACAATTCCAGGTTTTCACAACTAGTTTCTTCTGTATTTTACCACCCTTTTCTAGTCTCCTTAATATAAGAGCAGAAAAAAGAAAAAAAAAATATTGTGACTTAGAGAAATGTGAATAATTATATATTGAATGACAGTTATGCAGTGAAATGCTTAATTTATTTGCATTCCAAAGAAACTTTTATACAAATCTTGTATTCAAGAACTGTGGTGTTCAAGAAGTGAAATTTTGAAAAGTGAGTTCTTAGGGATACAACACGAATTTATCAGAAACTTTTATCTGTGCTTAAACATCTAGAGATTAGTAATAAAAAAAATAAATATTAAATCTCATCCTGTTAAATTTACATAGGAGTTTTCAAATTTGAAGTTCCCACAAGCAAAGGATTCAATTAAAATTAAATCCTCTAAGAAACTTTCATAAAGCTTCAATAAAGACTGAATATGAGACATTTAACATAAGGAAAGCCCATTCTTAAAGGCAGTTCTGGAGAAGTTTTGGTACTAATCTCAATCTTGAACCAGAGAATATTCTTGTTACAAGGCCAGTTTGGTTGAAATTAATGAATTACCAAAGATAACATGTTAGTTTCTTTCCTATCAGAGATCCCAGAACAGCAAGGAGTGCAAAAGATATTACATTGTAAAGTATTTACATATTCAGGCTTTTCAATTGCGTCCAACTGTTACTTTTGCAATCTAGAAAAGAGATAATATTAAATCCATCTACAGAAAACTAATAATGAAATCCTTTTATCAAATCTAAAGGTGAACGTAAAACTACAAGGTTTTTTTCAGTTTCATTGTTTAAATGTTGTGCACAGATGCTAAAATGTAATCAAGGAAAGCTACCAGCTTTTTGTCAGTAACTGGAAAAAGTGATCGACAGAGAAATCTGAATGAAATTGTTTGTTAAATAGTTCCAAACATATATAAACATATAACTTCATTAACACAATAGTGAAGAGCTCATCAAGCTTTTTATACTTTTGTTTCTTAATTAAAACAGGTTCAATCATTTTCTCCAAATGCAAAAGAATGTTTTAAGAACTTAAGGGTGTAAGCTAAAAGTGGGGGGTTTGCTGCATTTTTTAGTTCAATTGAATTATATTAGCATGGATGAAAAGCATGGGTGGGGAGCGGAAATGCAAACAACCTGAATCTTGAGGATAACATACCCTTTTAGCCCATGCAACTAAGTATGGTCCCAAGAGAAATGGATCAGTGCTATTTCTATTATGAAACATGATACACACTTTCAAACCGATTGTAAACACTTCCCAATATGAATCAAATCTCGATGTGCTCAGAACACTACTTTGTGGGTGTTTAAGTAATTTTAAATAGATCTTATTTCCTGATCAATCTCCTCCCATTTTTTGGCATACCCATGTGCCCCGTTAAAGATATGGATATTTTTCTCTTATCCCGTCTTCCCGATTTGCAGCATGATGCGTGAAACAGATAAAGTGGGATGAGATCACCCTGTTTTTGTTATTGTAACTTCATGAAATTGTATTTCAGTTAAATAGATTTGGCATCATTTCTTAGGAAAGCTATTAATCATTCTGTGCCAGGAAAAAAGATTTCAGTAAGAAATTTCCCTTAAGTGAAGTCAGTGGGAGTTGCTGTTATCAAAAATTTGTCAGCAATCTTCCAATAATTATGATTTTACATGGCAATTCTTACAGAAAAAAACAACCTATTGAAAACTAGTCTGCCACTTTGACTAAAAATAATGTGTTGTTATTAATTAGGTGAACTTAAAAATTTAATTTAATGTATATGGCCATATTACATATATGCTTTCCTTAGAATTAAAAGTATTAAAAGTCATTGTTACTGGCTGGTTTACATATTTTTCTCTCTGTGATAATTACTGGTCTATACTAGCCCAATTTCTGGTATTCTTTAGGGCTTTATGGTCTACATCATTCTTCGAACATTCTCATAATTCCCATTGCCATTGTTTGCTAATGACAAGTGTTGGGGTTTTATTTAAACTCTTGCTGAAAAAAAAAAGGTGAGCTTTTATGATCTTATAAGGAATATACCTTTACTTTTTCCTATGTCTTCTACTAAAATGAAAATATAGAATAAGCATGACTTTCTAAAAGACAAAATTTTGTGGAGGAGCCACTGCTGGCTGTTCCCTGATGGCAGATAAGCCAGGAGTCAAGTTGACCAGTAAGTGCACTAACTCACCAGAGATCCCCAGTGCCTGAACGGTGCAGAGGTGGTGACAGTGACAGACTCTGTCAGTCATCTGCAGGTGATAACAGAGAAGGCGAGGTAATGAGTGAGGTCCAGGGTCCAGACAGGACATCCTGCCAGCACATCGGTCTTGCAGAGAACATGACTACAAAGGACTGAGGTCCTTCCGGAGACATGGCTGGATACTGGCAGTCCTGCAGCATTCCTGAGGCAGGGACTGACATCCGTGTCCTGAGCTGAAATGGGACTACAGGAGCATGGGCAGGCAGTGAGGAGCCCCTATAGGATGCTGGAGAGGAAGGCTAAGGTCTGCTAGTGTCTGACTTTACCAGTTTTCCGGCATGCAGGGCAGGTGGTCCTTGACCAACCTCCTACTGATCCCCAAAAGCCTTTTTCTTTCATGCATCACATCACCTCAAATCCTATTCTGAATTATAGTTTAATATTTTATGCGAAAGTTTTGAGTTTCCTTTTGTCCTTCTTAGCAGTTCTCTAGGTCTCAAATCTATATACATTAATAAGATTCGTAATATTCTTGTTCAGAATTTTCTGCTTTACATGCAATATTTGTTTTCCTCTCTTATGAAACCACTGTGAATAGCCAATTTTCTAAGAAACTTGGGTTGTCCAATTTGCTGTAGGTATTGTTGTCAGCAACAAGATTATCTTGTCAAAGAACTTGTCATCAGAATGCAAACAAGTTTTAGTTTTATCTGTACTGACCTTAAGCACTGCTGTCCTTTTCACTTTCTCCACATTTCAATCATATTTGTATCATATTTATCTTATGTTCTCTAATAGCCAAAATACCCTACCCAAAAATGCAGTTGGACAGACAGCACATTTATTTCATTTCAGACTATGCACCAGTTTTTTCAAAAGTCAAAGTATTACTGATTCCTAAAAACACCAGAAAGCACCTTTTCTCTACTATAGAAAACTGTCACATAAACCCAAAAATGATATTTCCTTGTACCTCAACTTTTCCTTTCATTTGTAATCATCTCTGTAAGCTGTTGACAATACAGAAAAGACAGACATAACATTTATACAAAACATGCACCTTTATCCCTAGGTACTGGCTCTGTACCAGTGTTTTATTTGCTAGAATAATTCTCTATTCTACCTTTTATATATATATACATTCTCTATTCTACCTTTTAATATACACCCACACCTCAGCCTCAGCAACAGGACAACTCAAAAATATCTTGTTCAGCTCCTTTCAAATCAGCACTTTGTAAGTTCTAATGTGTACTTCACATAAATACATATTCACACTTCAAAAGTCTCAAGTTTAATTCTTTTTGCTGTAGCTTATGAAGAAACATGTAAAAATCAATTTCTGCTTTTGACATGATTACTCATAAATATGAAAATTATTCAGGTTTTCTTATTACGAAATGCCATGCAAATCAAATACAAACTTCTGTAGAAACATTTTAAATGGAATATTCATATGTATTCCCATGAGTTTTGTATACTCGGTAGCACATGAAATGCCAACTGGACAAAATATATTTAAAAACAAATGCCATGAATCAGTTGGTTTTTTTATTTGCTTACACAGAAACAGAGGCTCAGTGATGTATAATTCATTTGCATATGTCATGAAAAGACAGTTACGATGCATCCTAGAGAGCCGTCCAGCCTCAGAGAAAGGATCCTGACATCAAGGCAAATTTTATGCTGACAATCATTAAAGGCTACCAGTTGCACTTTCTGAGTGAGCAACTACCAATGAGTTGCTTGGAACAGCAGTTTTTATGCGAAATTATATGAGAGTCAAGGGGTAACATACTGCAAGCATGTGACTTATAGACACGGAAACTGTTGACTTGGGAAGACAGCACAAAACCAGAGACCTATTTAAGAGAAAGTTTCTACTTTAAATAGTACATGCCTGATATCAGCATGAACAGGGAGACTAGATCCTTCTCAAATCTAACGTAGAAGCATGGACATTTCATCAGCATAATTCACCTTTACAACCAGCAAACAAGAATATTAAAGGATTAGAGCTAGATAGTAGTATTTATAATTTTTTCTTCTCTGAAAAGGAAAGGAGAGGAAAGGAAAGAAAAAAGAAGAAAAGAAAAGAAAAAAAAGAAAAGAAAAGAAAGAAAAGAAAAGAAAAGAAAGAAAAGAAAAAAAGAAAAGAAAAGAAAAGAAAAGAAAAGAAAAGAAAAGAAAAGAAAAGAAAAGAAAAGAAAAGAAAAGAAAAGAAAAGAAAAGAAAAGAAAAGAAAAGAAAAGAAAAGAAAAGAAAAGAAAAGAAAAGAAAAGAAAAAAGAAAGAAAAGAAAAGAAAAAAAAGAAAAGAAAAAAAAGAAAAGAAAAGAAAAGAAAAGAAAAGAAAAGAAAAGAAAAGAAAAGAAAAGAAAAGAAAAGAAAAGAAAAGAAAAGAAAAGAAAAGAAAGAAAAGAAAAGAAAAAAAGAAAAAAAGAAAAGAAAAGAAAAAAGAAAAGAAAGAAAAAAAGAAGAAAAGAAAAGAAGAAAAAAAGAAAAGAAAAGAAAAGAAAAGAAAAGAAAAGAAAAGAAAAGAAAAGAAAAGAA
Source organism: Lathamus discolor (assembly GCF_037157495.1). Classification (NCBI taxonomy): domain Eukaryota; kingdom Metazoa; phylum Chordata; class Aves; order Psittaciformes; family Psittacidae; genus Lathamus; species Lathamus discolor. Next base: position 71,446,163 of record NC_088888.1, on the reverse strand, counting down.
AAGAAAAGAAAAGAAAAGAAAAGAAAAGAAAAGAAAAGAAAAGAAAAGAAAAGAAAAGAAAAGAAAAGAAAAGAAAAGAAAAGAAAAGAAAAGAAAAAAGAAAAGAAAAGAAGGCATTTGAAATTGTTTCGTGATGAACCAGTGTAAGTTGTAGCAGTTGCATTCCTTCAGTATACCATCAGCCTTTTTTCTCACAGCCTTTGTGCCTGCCAGTTTATTTATTTTTTTAATTTTATGTGAATTTGACTTGCTTCCTGCTGGTTTATTGGGGAACATAGAAGAGTTGGAGGGAAGAGAGGAACTGGTGAGGTTATTAAGTGAAGATATCAGCCTGAGAGGAGCAGTTTGCCAGCTCTGCTATTTAAGCCCTCCAAGACAGGCTGCAGTAATACAATGTCTTTTTCACATTTAGACTCTCCTTCTCTCTTGTAGGACTCATTTTTTGTCTGTGAGGCATTTAATCTTTTCTATCTTTTTTGCTCATTTATGATCTGGTATCCAATTACAGTAACTACTCTTGCTTCATGTCAGCTATATCTTTTCAGTATTTATCATTTTCAAAGTATCTCTTACCACAGACCTTCTTCATATTTTTAGCCTTAAAAAGCCAATTAAAATTCACAGGAGCTGATAAGTCTAACGTTTTTCACTGTTTTTAGTGATTTTCATCACAGTCAGTTTTTATATGCAAATACAGTATTAAGCTTGATATTTCAGAGTTAGGCAAAAAACATGGCCATTATCAGCTTGTGATTCCTACTGAAATTTGCCCCAGGTAAAATGTTTGATTCACTGTAGCTGAAGATCAGAATGATTAGAATATTAAGTTTAAATAGCTATTTTTAATGCTTCATTTGACATCTCAAAACCTGCAACCCTGTTTTTAACAGAGTTAGCAATTCTGACAGACACTACCTGTTATTGTATTTTAAACAGGTACTAATTGCCACATTCAAGCTAGATGAGCTTGCACAAACTGATGATATGCTTTAATTTAATTTATGCTTAATAATTACTTAAACCAAATACCATTTATGCCATTTTCAAGGTGTTGTGGCTGGGCTGCAAGTGTTCGTAGGGTAAAGTCCATTAAACCCAGTTCAGTGTCTTCTGTATCTCCTTACACTGCTGCATTTTCCAGAAATTTGGAATTCCAACACTGATGTATTCTTAACCCACAAAAATGATAGTGATCATGATATTTTTCCAGCTTCATTTCAGGAAATATGCAGTTTGCTACAACATGCAAGAAAGTTCCCAACCCTCTTTGATTCTCAAGAGTCAAAAAAAAAAAAAAAAAGCATTTTGGGGTTCTTTTAAAATAATCTGAGAATAGAAACAAGAAGCCTACAGACTGTAGTTACTTGTCTTTGATTACATACTTAGCATGTATTTTTTAAATATTTAGTGACATACTTCTTCCCATTATATTTAATATTCATTAACGTAATGTATAAAAATAAAAATAATTCAGAAGGAAATATCTATAAAAGGTTATTTGAAACAGTTAGCTCAGTATTCTAATTTACCTTCTAGTATGTAAGTACTGTATCTGAAAACAAAAAGAAACAAAATGCAAGAACAACAACACAACCTAACTAATATTGTAGCTTAGCCTCTAGTGGGAGATTGCAATGAAAAACAGAGACAGTGCTAACATACAAAGAGGATTTTTTGTAGACTGTAAAGTGATAATGTTTCATAGGCCTCTTAGTATTTAGACAAAATTCCTTCTATCGGCAGAAGGCAGTCAGAGTGTGATACAGAAAAAAAACGCAACCCAACCCAAACCAAACAAAAAAACAACCCCCAAACCAAAACATTATTAAAAAAAATTACATATATTTAGTTTACATGGATTTTTTAATTTATTTCAGAAATGGTGAGCTAACAAAGCAGCAGAAAAAAGATATGTATCTAACTTGCAAAGTTTATTTTCTTTCCTGATGAAACTGTAGTTGATAAGGACTTCATTTGTCCGTTCAATGAGTCATTCTCTATCTTATCTCAGTTTCTAAATACAAATCTGGAATAAAATAGGTGAGGCTGAATTAAAATTATTTTTTATTTCACTGACTGTGATGTTAAAACACATTTCATCCAATTAAAAAGGGGGGTTATTTTATTCTAAATATTTTTTTTAAACTCATAAAAAAAAAACCCAAACAAAAAACAAAAATGGGTTTATTCAGAAATTTGTTAGTGAGGAAGCTGGTAATTATAACCATTTGCTGAGGGATTACAAGTCTCTGTTATGAAGATTACACTTGCTCAACCCCATATCTCAGGAAAACATCTTAACTCTATATGCATTGTTTAGGACAGAGGTCTGCTTCTCAATCTTCCCTGTCAATACTATGTCATTCCCCGAATTGACAATAAAAATCTGGACTTTGAATTTTGCCTGTATTTTTTTTTCAACAATGCAGAGAGATGGCATTCAGATAAGGATTCTTTACCCGTTTGGAAGATTCTAGTTAAAAAAAAAGTGCAATAGAGAATAAGTAGTATTAAAGAGTCTCACTTTTGTCATAAACATCTGCATTACAGGTCATGTACTGACAGCCCGCAGTTCCAAGAGCAAACATGCCCAAAGAAGTCGCCTCACAACACCCCTTGAGGATCACTCACTCTAGCTAGGATATCAACTTTCTCAGCTCCTGCAACAAGGAAACGACACAACTGGTTGTAAATATAGCCCACAATCTGAAAATGTATTTCTGCCCCCAATTTTCTGCTCCATTGTTTTTTGAGCAAACCATTCAATCTAAATTCTTAAATTGTTTCAGGAAAGCCAAGATGACAATATTTAGCTTTGATTTGTTTCTAAAATGCTCTTTATGTGAAAACAGACTAAAAAAAGAATTCCTCCATCCACTCCCATTTTTTTTCCATTAACGCAATGTGTATCCACTCATATTAACATTCTGGCTATGTGATTCGTCCCACCATGTTGTGGTAATTGTTATGTTTTCACACTTTTCCTCCAGCACTACAGATTCAAGTTCATCCTGTTTAGTACTCATGCTTTTGGACAATAGGTAACTAAAGGTAAAGAAAATCTGCTGCCACAAAAGGATTTAGAGCCAAGCAGTGGAATCCCTGCAGTTTTTGCTGTATCTTCCAGAATTTAAGTTTTCACTAAAAAAACCCAAAAACCAAACCAGTTCCTAGAACATAAGATTTTAGGAAAAGCCTACGCTATGTAAAGTGTGTTCAGAAGTGTTCAGAACAAAGGATTTTTTTCTAGCAGAACAGTAAATTCCTCACATTCATCTTACTGCATTGTTAAATATAATAGTGTAATTACCTAGTGTTAACCAAAGAGCTGCTGATTGTCATAGCAGAACCAATACGCTATGGCACTTATCCACTGTGACTAACTGTATCTGCCACCCCTGAGACCTCATTCATTTGAAAATGTCTCTTAAACATAATGGAAGCTTTGACTACAGAGAGTTACATTTTACTTTTAAAGTTTTGCTTTCTCTTAAAGGAAAAAAAAAAAAAAAAAACAAAATAATTCCAAGTTTAGCCAGCTAAAAACTGCTAGAATCTCCTAGAAAGCTGTCAGGCAGCAAAGATTTTTCATCTTATCATAGAATCATGGTATGTTTAGAGTTGGAAAGGACCTTAAAGATAATACAATTTCAACCCCCCTGCCATGGGCAGGGACACCTTCCACTAGACCAGACTGCTCAAAGCCCCATCAAACCTGGCCTTGAATACTGCCAGGGATAGGGCACCCAGAACTCTGGGCAGTCTGTGCCAGTGTCTCATCACCCTCATAGTAAAGAATATCTTCCTAATATCTAATCTAAATCTACTCTCCTTCAGGTTAAAGCCATTATCCCTTGTCCTATCACTACCTGCCACATTAAAAAGTCCCTCTCCATCTTTCCTGTAGGCCCCCTTTAGGTACCAGAAAGCCGCAGGTCTCCCTAGAGCCTTCCTTTCTCCAGGCTGAACAACTCTACCTCTCTCAGCCTCTCTCTTCATAGGCGTCCTGGATTCAGCAGTAGCAGTCATTTTTCTCCTTCTTAGTAGCTGGTGCAGTGCTGTGTTTTTGACTTTCAGCCTGGGAACAGCGTTGATAACACCGATATTTTTAGTTGCTGCTCAGTAATGTTTGCTTCCCCCCGGCTTCCCCTCCTCCCTGGCAGAGCATAAGGCTCAGAAAGTCCTTGGTCAGAGTAGAGACAGGACACCTGACCCAAACTAGCCAAAAAGGTATTCCATACCACAGAACGTCATACCCAGGATGTAGAACTGGGGGCAGTTACCCGGAAGGGTTAGATCACTGCCAGGGCTGGGCTGAGTATCAGTCAGTGGGTGGTGAGCGGTTGTATTCTCTCCCCTTAATATTTCCCTTATCATCATTATTATTGGTGATAGCAGTAGTGATTTGTGTTATACCTTAGTTACTGGACTGTTCTTATCTCAACCCATGGGAGTTGCATTCTTTCGATTCTCCTCCCCATCCCTCCAGGAGTGTGGGGAGGAAGGGGGGGTTGTGAGCGAGGGCTGCGTGGTTCTAAGTTACTGACTGGGTTTAAACCATGACAGTAGGAGAGGTGCTCCAGCCCTCTAATCATTTTCATGGCCCTCCTCTGGACTTACTCCAGCAGGCCCATGTCCTTATGTTGGGGGCTTAACACATTTTGAATATCTAGACTGTACTTTAATACCATCTTTGAACAGAGATATAGAAAACAAAAGCAGTAAAAAAAAATATACAAGAAATTTCCACAGAATTTCTAAAATACTGAAGAAAAAGGTTTGCTTATTTTTCCCAAATGTGCTCATTTACCTGACATTTTCAGGGAACTGCTAAAAGAACTTCTCTATCAATTATCTCATATTTTTCATTAACTCTACACCTCTCCTGGCATTTAAAATTGCTTATGTAGCAACAAATACTCTTGGGGGTCATAAGCCACGAACAGACCCAGAGCAGAAAGCAGGAAGAAAATGAGTTCCAGACCTTTCCACACATACCTCTCCCAAGTTGGGTTTCACTTTCATTTTGAACTGTAATCAGAGTTTAAAAGCTCAGTCTTAGTAATGACAACTAGGGGGCAAAAGTATAGGGAAGAAAAAAAAGACAGCGTTAAATCTATAAAGGTCTAAGTGCTAAGTGCAAGGGCAGGAGGTAGCCAAGGTGAAGTGGGATGTAATAGGTCGGGTCTTGCTGTGCAGTGGTAGATGTAGCTGGGGCAACTCTTCTCATTTCTGATGAGGGAACCAGCAGGTGATTGACACCATTAAGTTCTTGGGCTGTTTTGCTTGTCAGATGCATAACTTAGAAATTAAAAGGAAATGAAGCAGCACTAAAGAGCATTTCTTCCCCGGGTTCCTTTTTCAGTACAAGTCCCATCTTACTAAGAAACTTACTCTTTCCTACCATTTACACTTCTCAAGGCAAAATGCTTCCAGAGGAGTTTCCCTTTCAAATAGGCAATAGAGCACTGGATTACCGTGGGACCTGTGCACTTCTTAATCTGCCACGAATTTTCTTCCTGCTTGACCTCTGTAGGCCAACTGATTTTATATACTTTGAAATGGGTGCTTTTCTACCCAATAACACCATAATAAAATGCAGGGTTCTTAGTGTGGAAAAGTGTGATTTTACCATTAGTAAAGCTAAATACATGTGCTCCAGCTGCCCTAAGTTTGTAAATCAGAAGGATTTAAATTACTTGTAAGCAGGGAGGAAGAATAAGGGTGATTTTTTTTTTCCTTCTCCTCTGACCTGCATTAGAAATTTCCAAGCAGTATATTTATAATTATTACTATCATAATTGGGAAACATATCACATAAAAAATATAGATAAAACTAGCTGAGGTAATATGTCACAACAGAAAAGTTGCAAAAAAAATGACAAAATTACATAAGGTTGATGAAAAATTATTTTGTGAGTAGCTGCTCACAGTGATATATTCTCTCTAGCCACGAAGTGTAAAGTTAAGTTTTAGAAGAAAATGTAAAAAACCAAAACCATTAGCACAGTGGGACACCAGGACTCAACTCCAGGGCCTTAACAGTAACAAAGATGAATAAAAACTATGCTATTAATGTAGCAAGTAATACAAATTCTGTTTACAGAGATAGAGTCGCAGTTTGAATCTCCTGGGCAGGAAAACATAATCTTGAGGGTGGTTAGTTCTGCCATTGAGGACAATGCATTCATAGCATTTAAACAGCTGTAGATGTACATGAAAAACCAGCATCAGTAAATTTGCTTCCTTTTAGATAGTAAAGATGCCTTACCAGAAAAAATGATGCAGTTTCTTGTTCTTTAAAGGCCTGCATCAAGTAATGCTGGAAAGGATGGACACAACCTGTTGATCAGAAACTTTCCAGTTCCCACACTGTGCCTCACTTTACCCCAACCCTCTAAAGCTGGGTGACTAATATCAGCTTTGTCAGCCGTACTCACAATTCCCAGGAAAGATATTTTATAGGTGCCTACAGTAGCTGCGAGGAATCACCCTCTAGAGGTGTCCAATCTTCTTACGTCAGTAGAAGTATCCTGGGCAGATAGTTTAGATTTTCACTGAATGCGTCCAGAGTGTTCTCTGACACTTAGGTTTTCTTGTAAGTTATGACCTCATGTATCCACATTACCAAACTTCTTTTACTCTCCACAATTAGGTAGGAACACATAAATTGCTCGTTTGGAATGGTCCATCGTCCATGTTAATTCCCCAGTTGCGCTCAGGAATTGTTCTTGTAGTACTGATGGGTATAAATCAAAAAAATTCCAGGAACTGTTAAAAATGACTGACATTAAAAATTTAACAGTGTGGCAAGTGAAGTACCACTGCATAGGAATCTTGCCTGGTACTGTGAGATTTTCCGGTGTAAAAGAAGCCCACATGTCCCTTTCCTCAGTCTGTTCAGGCCACTTTAAAATCTTGTGATGGACCTACAACTATAAGTTTTTACCTATGAGTTATTCATCCATCACTTTCACAATAATTGCTGCTAGGCAATGTAACACTGTATATAGCTAAGCGGCAAAGGACAGGCCTCCTGCTGAAACATTCAAATAGTCCAAGTCTACTTTTAGCTAGTTAAATATCTAACAGTTCACAGAATACTTTAGCTAGCTAAACTAATGCAGTAAAGCAGTAGGTGGTTAATGATAAAGTTTTAAATCCAGCTCACTAGTATAAAATTATCCCCACGGTCTTTATATTGTCTGGTTATAAATTAATAAAACAAGAATCTAAATTAGCATATTATAACAAAATAAAAGTTTGCAGAGTTAGAATTCCACCTCTGGTGGATATTTCTTATGTCAGTTTAATTTTATTTTAAATAAAGCTGGAATAAAAATTACCGGAAAAATCTACCCAATGAAGTACTGACATCCCATTTGAAATGTCTCTGTTGCTAAATCTTCCATTATGTTTTCAGTTTACATTATCATGCAGTGACAACTGGCATAAACCCCAATGTTTTGCCTTGAATTTTACGTCATATATAGAGTCGTATTTGTGCACACTATATTATAGTAACACATGCATTCAATCTTGATCAGAGTTTTCTTTAAAGACAAATATTCATGTTATCTTCTGGTAAAAATCAAATAAAAGGTGTTTAAGTGGTGCTTGTAACTAACAGCAAACATAAGGAGTGGTAAGAGTAACCCTATAGGAAGACTGGGAATTATCCTGTTTCTGGGTTTCTTGAAAACTGCAGTTCTATAGCTACTAAGAAGCATTAGTATTTACGTTTCTTGCTGGTTTCATGGACCTCCTGCCATTGACAAGATTATCACTTTCAGGTGATACAAGCAGATACAAATGCAGGGAACAGGCTGCACTGGTGGCCCTAGCATATTTCAGCGCCAATGACATATTACTATGCAAACTGCAATGCGTCTTGGAATTTAACGCATCCCCTCTCTGTGCCTGCCTCACCTAATTTTGTTTGTCTTGTCTACACAAAAGTAAAGCAATGACAGAACCTAAAAATGCCAGCTGTCAATCATAATATATATGATGGATGCATATACGTTTTCTTTGTTTCCAATAGATTTAGTTTGATGTGATAAAAAGAGGTTTATTATTTTATTTTCCCTTGCGATACTAAAAAGTTTATTCTTATTTATAAGTATTTATATTTCTCCTTCTATTATACCCTCTTCTGTGGTCTTCATTATATATATTCTCAAAGTATTTCTTTCTTTGAAAAAAATGCAAAATGCATTTAAATAATTTTCAAACAGTTCTTTACAGCTTTAGTTTGTTATTTACCGCCTGGTTTTAGGAAATGAAAAAAAAACAAAAAACAAAACAAAACAACCCAAAACCAAACAAAAAAAACCAAATAACTAAAAATAATCACGACTTAAATCAAAATTAACTGCCCCAGGCAGCCCAAGTACGCATACTGCATTACTGCATATAAGCACAACGGTATAGCAAAATCAATAAACCATGCTCTCACAGTACTGTTTTATGTTGCTGTGTGGGCTTTTTATATTATTTAATTATTTTCAAATAATCTTCCCATGTTAGGAAGAAATATATAAAACTATTTAATCACTAATATGTTTCCCTTTGATTATCATAACTCCTTTGCTTTTATAAGGGTATGAAATGCTTATGGTTAAACAAAGCTTGCTGAATGCTTACATGATTTATCAGCTTTAGGCAGATGGTTTCTTTTCAGAAAGTAAACTGAACAGTTGGGCTCTGATCCAGGCCACCCCATAAGCACATGCTTAATTTTATGCACAGAAGCAGTGTCCTTAAAGATTAAACATTTTTTTCTCTTGTCTGGATCAAAACTTACATTGGCAAGAGATGTCGGTCCTGTCCTCTCTCTTGTGGCCTTTACATTATTTTTTTTTTTTTTTTAGTTTTTTTATTTCTCATTACTTGGAAAACCAAAATAGTCTTAACTGTGATATAGTGTTAAATTCTATGGAGGATACTTGGAAAACCAAAATAGTCTTAACTGTGATATAGTGTTAAATTCTATGGAGGAATGCGAAAGTTTTGCCAGTTCATGCTGCAAATTGGGTAGACACCTGGAAACTTTATCTTTAGTTCTCTATACACCAGCTCATCACCATTTTTCAACAGCTAGTTTACACTGTAATGACACTGTAAGTGGGAACCTATGTTGCTGTCTCCCTGATGACGAAGTAATCAACATACACCTGTTTTCTGCTGGGAAAAATGCAGCAGTTGATGTGGTGGCTTTTTAACCTGCAAGATGGTGATAAAGTAGCATGGTGTAAGCATATGAATTTGACAAACTTTCTCTTACTGTTTGCAAATTGAACAGGAGCAGCAGGACACTGGCACATGCATCTCTTCCTGCGATGATAGACTATAATGTCAGTGGTAAAAAACTGTACTCATGACCAAGAAGGATAGAGAAATCTCACTGATTCTTTCATCCATAAAATGAAAAACATTATGTAAGGCTATAATATGAAAATTCATTTATTTCCTCAGCATAAGTACATGTTAGGTCATTTAAAAACCTAGATTAGACAAGTCCAGGCAACTGCACAAGCCCATTAGAATCTGAAAAGGAACCTTCTCCTCATGGCCCCCAGAAATGCACGAAGCACAGCACATCACACAAAGTAAGGTCTTAAGTAAAAAAAACCCAAAGCAATACAAAAACAAGGAAACAAGCAAACAAAAAAACCCAACAACACAGAAAAGAGAGAGAGAAACTAGATCAGAGAAAGACAGAGCTGTTGCCTTTGCTTAGACACATGGACATTCAGAGAATACATTAACTAAATATTTCTAAATAATTCTAGTAGTTACTCTACATTCACCAAAAACAGGGAGATAAAAGAAATTCCAAGATTTGACCTATGGGAAATACCTTCTTGACGACGACATCAGCACTGATGATCACGCCCAGCTGAAGAGTTTTTCTTGCCTATAGAAACATGTCTGACATCCTGTCTTTAGTTGTGTTCAATCTCTGATGCTTTTGCTCTTTTATCATCTGATGATACAAAGAAAAAGATATGGATCAAAAGGAGAACAGAATATTCTTGGACCCAGTAGCTGCCTATCCAAAGTTTTAAAGCTTTAGACTAATACGTTGCCAGACATATCACATCTAACACAATCAAGAGAGATGATAATTCTTTTAACCTCTCTTGGGAGGGGAGCACCCACAGACTCACACGCTTTAGTCTCTGACATCATCATGATCTCTTATACATTCTACAGCTGTTTATATGTTTTCCATTAAAAAAAAACTTTGGTCCTTTTCTATAGCAATCCCATGGACTGAACTTTAAGTCTTTTTTCTTTGTTTGACATGTCCCTATAACTGGAATATCTGAGTTCACAAGCGATCACTGTGATCTTAAAAAGCTGTTTCTCTGAAGTGAAAAAAAATACTAAAATGCTTTTGTTTGTTTGTTTGTTTTGACACATATGTCTTAAAGGAGTGGGAGAGGAGTAGCTCATTTCCCTGAGCATTGTGTAGAAAACAGTATTTCCAGTTCTGACTTGCCACCAATCTCATGACCCTTGGTGGTCACATAGAAGTCATGACAAAGTCTGCCTCTTGTTTTGTTTTGTTTTGTTTTGTTTTTTTATTTGAGGGAAAGTGCTTGCTTTTATTTATTGATGCATTCAAATAGGATACAACTCTTCATTGTTCCAAACACTGTGTCCTAGACTCTCCCTTAGTAAGTCAACTGCTGAGGCCCTACCAATCTGATCAGGGCTCTAGACATCATCCTGTGTTGTTTCAGTGACACAAGCTAGTGTTCAAATGCTCCCTCTTTTAGCTTAAATATGGAACGTGTCCACTCACACTTGATAAAACTAGAACTATGCACAATAATGTTATGCACAAAAGAATTCTTAACATAACTTCAAAGATATAAGGTCAAAAGCTTAAAAAAAAAAGGAGAAAATAATAGGAAATACCAAATGTCCATGTGCTAGTGTTTTTCTTTGTCCTACATTCTAATACCATTTTTCCATGGTCCATTACCACTTCCAGCACACTGCTAAATAAACTAACCCAGGCATTATTTCACCTGTCTTGCTCACAGTGTTGTCCTCTGGCAAATACACCTCACATCATTCAAAAATATAATAATCAAATATCCCTTTAGCTTTCCTATGGCAGTGATCACTACAGTATCTGAATGTTTCATAAATATGAATGGAACTTTTCATAGCATCTTAGTAAGAAGAAGGGGTGGCAATCTTAAATAAAACTGAGGGGAATTATGAAGAAGCACAACTTGAAATCAAACCTATTAACAGTTAACATTAATGCATTTTCTATTTTTTGAACAGTTCTTATAGAGAACAACTGCAGCTGTGAGCTCTCAGCAGTTCTGAAGATAACCTTCCTAAGTTCAGCCTGCAAAAAATGAGGGAGACATCATTAATAACCAGTCTTTTAAAACTTCAGCTTTCAACCACTTAACAGATTGCCACAGATGTTTTGTAGCAGATGTAGGAGCAGGTTAATTCATCAGGACACTATTTATTCCTCTTAACTACTCTCTGCCTATTTATTCAGTATTCAATTTCTAGTTTTGCAGGAGAAAAAGTCTGATACAAGTGACATTCTTTCATTCCCTAGTACTGATTCACCCTGACAGCTTGCCATCGCCTCATTGCAGGGAGTGTGACATAGTTATCACATATATTTCAAGAAAGGCTCTGTTCTGAACTACCAGTCTGTCTTGAACTTCTGGATACTCATCTCAGTTTCATTTTCCTCACACAGCAAATCTTGGGTTTGTTCTTCTCCTCAGACTCCTCATTCCAGAGTACAGCTCCTTGCTCAGACCACACTAACATCACAGCATGGCAATCTCCAATCCTGTGCCTTTTCTCTGAGCATCTGCCTTTCAGACCTCTGCTTTCTGCTAAAGCATCCTCCTGTTCCTTGCTCTGAGAGTGGGATCTGAGCAGAGGAGAGACAGGGTGGCACCCACAAGCATGGAGTGGCAGAGAACATCCTTGGCCTCAAGTTGATATAATTGTAATACAGCTTTGGTAGTTTAGTCACTGAAAACTCCAAACTCTCAGCTCCTGTGTGAAATGCATTTTTTCAGTTTTTTTTTACATCTCAAAATTGACGTGAATTCTATCAGAGACATATAGTTCTGGTACAAATTCTACCTTCCTGATTGAATCAAATACCAGCCTGAAAGATTGCCAGAATTTATGTTGTGAAAGTTAATATGTTCTCTATATTTATGGAGGAACATTTTGTCTGATTTTTTCATTAAAAGAATAGCAATCAAAAATCCATCCGAATTGCCACAGATAGCTGTCACAAACAAATTCTGTTCAATAAGGCTTAGTGTAACAAGATTGGAAATGACTGAAAATGAGGTCAGATACCTTTAATGGAAGCATCTCTACTGGCTTCAACCATAATACTCTAAAGAAATTAATTTTAATTCTTTTTCACCAGTCCAGATGTTGCTAGCCCCATGCTAAAGATTCATATGATCTAGAAGAAAAGATCCAAGAAAAGGACATCTGGGGCACAAAATGCAACTAGTCTGAACACCTGACTGCTAAAATAAAAAAAAGTCCAACTACAAAGAAACTCTTGAGTCAAATACTCTTCTTACCTAATCGTGTTTATGACAACAGGCTTTTCACCACCTAACGTGCCCAAGTTGGTTAAAGCTCAGTTTCATGCACACAATGGGCTGGCAATTCACCAGACCTTTTTCAGAGTGTCCCTGCAAAGCAAGGCTTGCACAGTTTCTTCTAAGGACTTCATTTTGAACAAAAGGCATTGCTTCTCATTTACTTTTCAGTAAGGCTCAGGAAATAGATCTGTATTTCCAGCGGAATTAGCAACCAACCTCCTATAGCAATAGGAAAGGAGATAATCACAGGAAATAAAGGAAAGGGCAATATTTAAGATGTAATACTATGTTTATTACTTAGTGACATTGATGAATCAATGAATAACATTCTGGATTTTGCTGATTTGCAGGAAGGCCTAATTCTTCCTGTGCTTATACTGTTTTCAGCTTTGCAGCATCAGGGTCTTCTTGTGAATGTTGTTCTAAGTCATTACTGTATGCATTATCCTACAGGCTTTTTTCTCTTTCTTCTCCTGGACAGTCATCAGTTGATTTTTTAAATTATGTAGCAGCAGGTATCACACCAGTAAGTGATTTAGAGACATTCCTAAAAGTTTATATAATCATTGACTAGATTTAATGCATTCAAACCATTTCCATTCTTATGATAACCTCCCTAAAACTAATATAATAATATTCTCCTAATAGCAAAGTTCCAGCTTTTCGGAAAATGAATAACTCATCTGCTAGTTTAAAATGGGCCATCTTAATACTCATTTACTCAGATCAACAGACCTTAAATTATTCCTGATTTAGTATTCAAGAATACATTTCAAGAGGTATTTTCACCATTACCAAATTACATTAGCTTTGCTTTTTGGCTTCTGTAATTAAGAAAACCATAGGATTTAACAAAAGACCCATGCAAAGTGTGGGAGAATACAATAGATTAATCAAAGATATAAGATATTACCTACTTTCCAAGCATTTCCTAAATTTAATGAAAAATCAACATTCCTATTAATTATTTACCTCCTATGCTACTGGTTCTAAGGATGATTTTTCAAAATCTATATTTATAGGACACTGGCAATTGAAGCAGTAGCTATCAAATGCTGCCATATGTGCTGCCTTTTGTAAGAGAAATAATCATCTGTCCTATGAAACATTAGTTAAAATGTAAGAAAAACAATTTAGTAAAGAGTTGAACTAAAACTATTATATCCAATCTTTAATGCCAGCTTCATCAGTATTAGACTATGTGAATGCTTACCCATTTTGCATTATTGAGCTGTGTATTATTAGTGTATTGGATTCATCCGAATTATCTTAACCCATCTAAAACTTAGTTATCTAGCCTAAGAGGGTCATCTGACCATGTAGTCATATCTAGCACCCCCACAGGCTGATTCATCCCACCTTCAGTTTGCTATTTAAAATAGGAATGATGAATTGTTCTATGGATTTGCCTCCTGGTGGTAAGTTAAACCATTTGCAAACAGTAATTTGTTGTTTGGGTTTTTTTTTGTTTTGTTTTGTTTCCATCATGCTGCAGCTGCCACAGTGAGTCAGGGGAAGCACAAGGACATAGTATTCTTTCCTCGTTCTCCCTAGAGCCAGGACTATGAAGGTGTGATTCTCCATGCCAGTTACGATGAGCTTTTGAATACCATGGTACCTTACTGACTAGTGCCCTATTCAGTTGCAAGCTCGAATTAATTTATTTTTTCTCCCTAATGTTAAAGCTTTTTAAAACATTTCAAATCTGTTAAATCTCTTCTAGTTTTCGTGTGGACATAAGGTATGGAGGTAAGCTCCTGATAACAGAATATTATAAGCCGCTCAACGAACTTTGATGTGTGATGAGACTCGGAGTTAGAGGACAGATTTTATGGTACTTGATTCCACAGTGACTAGCATAAAAGCTCAGATGCTTAAAATCATGGCTATACAGACTTGGCAGGAGTCATGCTTCTGGACAGCCTGTAACTATTTGTGAAATTCTGTTTGGGAATTTAAATAGAATGCAACTATGGATTGTATTTAATTTTCACCTTGTCATGATGGAAGGCAAATCTAAAGCTGCAGGGATGCAAGTAAGCCAAACATGTAGAGAGGTACAGAGAGAATTAGATACAGAAAAATCAGCACCCCTCAGCACTCAGCCTGCAAGACTTTGAGAACCTCGATGAATTATATTTATCAGAAGCACGGGAGAAATGATCACTTTCATGATATCCCACAGTACAAGAACAAAGGAACAGACAACTTAATTAATCAGACAGAGTTACAAACATGACCAAAAGTCTTACCATTTGGCAAAAAAGAATTCTCAGGTACTATGTATCAATGAAAAGTCAATAGTATTACAGAATAAAAATTTCAAAGACCTGAACTGCTTTATAATTTTAAAGCTTGGAATGATTCTTTAAGCTTTTATCCTTATAGACATCTCTATATTAATAGAGATGTCTTAGTTAATATGCCTAAAAATCCTAAACTTGTAAGTAAAATTTTACATGATACAGTCCCTGCAGATTTCACAACTGTAGGTGGTGACCCTGTGTACTCATGCATGCACAAACACATTGCCATCCTGTAATCACAGTTACAGACTCCTACCTCAGACACTGGCTAGCGCCAGATGCATCAGAGGATGGTATGACAATCCCCTCGGAGGAGTGGGATTTATTTTATGTTATTCTTGCAAAATTAGGCTCAGAATTTAGACATGACACTGTGGGAGATAATAGTGGGAAGTCAGGAAAAAAATGGAAGAAACTTGATTAGATTTGCATTCATCCCCACAAAAAATAAAAGAAAAATAGAAAAAAATATGAACACATTTGGAATCGTGCCTGGTTTCCAACACCTGAAATAAACACTACTTTTAATATACATACAAAAAAGAAATAATATTGAATATTTTAACTGACTGATGAGAGACTGATTATATGCAAGAACTTAGCTGGAACTCCTGGAATAATAATGGTGACAACAATGCCTTGTTTCCATGTCTTGAAATCTTCATTCTGAACAGCTGACACTGAAAGTACAAAAACCTACAACCTGGAACGGCATAGTAATTAAATAATAGCAACTTTCATTTTCCAGTAGTATACATTAGAGATGACCATTCAAAAGACTGATGAGGATCATTTATCTGAGATATTTATGTAGTTTAGCCTATGCATAATTGTTTGTGGCCGCTCGGCAGTACTCTGCACATAAGAGACTGCATTTTGATGCTTTTGATAGATTTTAAAGTGCTCAGATGTTTCATTAAGTGTCTTTCACCTAGAATTACCAATAGCTTTCTGATTTTACCTCTTTCCTTGAGATTACTTAAACTTTTTCATACATTCATAACCCAAAACATTTCCGATTTCTTCATGTGCTTCCCACTTTCCTGAAGAAAATGTTATTCTACTTCTTTGCCAAACTTTCTACTGATCCCCAAGTTCCTACTTGAAAAAGACAACTCTCTAACCAGCTCTGAATTGAATTTTCTCAGCTTTCAAATCTCTTTTTCATTTAATATCCTTTTGTAGTAGCTATTGAGTTAAATTTTTATTCTCTGGATCTCTCATCTGCTTTTGTTTGATTTCATTGAAGAGCATAACCTGAATTGAGGAACAGCTGAGGCTCATCATAATGTGTCAAGCCTATTGTTATTAGCAGAAAAGGAAAAAGAGGATACAGAAGAAAATAAGCCACAGAAGTCACTGGAAGGAAGGCGATTGGAGACCAAGTAAAAGCTTAGACAGAAGCCTTCTCTGAGGGATTAATATCTAGCACAGGAAAATCAACTATGATAATTCTGAACTTGAAAAGGTAAGGAGGACATTAAAGAGGATGTCAAAGGAATTGAGACGATTTGTTTGTTCCATCTCTAAAGCTTTGTCTTTCTTAGACAGGGAAATGTGGGAGAAGCAGGCAGGCCTAATCTTAGGTGTCGGAGTTATATCACAACACTTCTGCTCTGCCTGTAAAAATCTAGCTTATTTCAGCAATAAATCTAATACAGGAGCTGCAATCCTAAAGTGGTGTTAGAGAAGACAAAAAAATAAATAAGAACAATACTTACATTATGGCTTTGTGGGGGTTTTGTTTGTTTGCTTGTTTAACTGGAGGGGGTTTGTTTGATTTAGGTTTTGTTTTTTTGTGTTTTTTTTTGTATGCAGTTATGCAGCCTAAGAAGTCACTGAGGGAAAGCAATTTTTATGCATTTGCCCACTTATGCACTGGACTCAGAAATGACTGGTGACTTACATAAAAGCTCGATGCTTTTTTTAGCAGAAAACCCCAACTAAGCAAACAAAAAAAAAATCCATAAAAGGTCAAAAATTTATTGCTAAAATGAAACTATGATGTAACACTCCAGGTGAACTTCACTATGGTCATCTGAGGAGTATGGCTATTGCTGTTGTTTAAAAACTAACCTAGCTGTCCTTATTTAAGGAAGTGAAAAAGTATCTAAGCCTAGGAGATACTAGTTTCTCAATCACTCCATTTCATAAGGACCTAGCACAGGGACATCTGCACAGGTTCAAGTCAAGAACTGAACTCCAGCAAAGAGGATGCACAGGAATTCTTCTCTCCAGGTTCTCCAAAATTCTGGTATAAGTTTCCTAAAAATCATTTGATTAAAAATGATGTAAAATTTTTTTGTAGATCTGAGCTCAGTCTGCAGAATGAAATCCAGAAAACTGGATAAGATAGTATTACGTTTATGGTACGAGTATTTAGTTTACAGAAAGAGTTAACCCCCTCAGAATAGGATCAAGAACATGCAGAACTGAAACAGATGTGCCTACAGTAGAATCTTCAAGAAACTAGAGGATGACTTTGTAGGTTAACAGCTAAAGCAAACACATGGAGTGGAGTTTAGTCCTTGTTTCCAGAACTACTGATGTATTTCATGATTATGAAATATCCATACAAGACTGCATTATATCTCTATGTGGCTGCTGCAGAAAAGGTGAAGAAGGAGATATATGAAATCACTTTTGAGTTAAAATTGATGCAAAAACTGTATTCTAAGAAAAATTTCAATTTTGACAGTACATGGTAGTTCATTCTAGGACCAAGTGTTAGATGAAGTCATATTGTTATATAGCAGCCTCACACAACTAGCAACGACAAGTTTCACACCTGTATCTCAGATTCTGTCCTCCAACGTTTAGCAAGTGTCAATGACAGATTTGTGTATACAAAATTATATCAAAACAGACTGGTTGTATAAATCTGATTTTATAAATTGGTGGTAGGTCCACCAAGTCAGTTCTAGTAACCCCTAAAATTCTCCTCGTTTCATGTGGCAAATAAAGCCCCTGTTCTTACATACATACAATAGGCCAGAAACTCTCCATCAGGACTATCAAAAAAAGGTTTAGCTCCAGCTACCTCGACAATCGATTGCTGCTTAATTGGGTTTATAATTACTAGTGACTCCCTCATTATAAAATGCAGCTGGTACTGACATGCACTTCAACTTATCCCTGTATCATGAGCATGTGGTAGTAAACATCAGCAATACAAGCTGCACACTGGTGTTGATGTTTGCTTAGATCTAGAAAGGAAATAAAAAACTCGCTTTGAAGTGGCAGAGCAGGACAAACTTTGTCTTATTCTAGGCAATAGCACTCTGGATTTTTTATTTTGTCAACCTTGCACTGGTTTCCTAGGGAGTCCTAATTTATTCAAGCCAGTACCTAATACAGAGCTGGATTTCCTACAGAAGTACTAGTAAGGACTGCAGGAAATAGCACTCAAAACAGTGTTGACATGTGGAGATACGTGACAAAGCACAATGCCTGGCTTAGGCACCAGCTCGGTCTGGCACAGAAGCTAAACATGGAATAACTAAAGTTAGACTAAGCTAATTATCCTATGTCCATTTAAAAGTCATATGAGAGACACTGGTATTCCCAAAAGGGATTCACCTTATCCAAAGGGCATCTGAAATATGTGCAAATAAATGCTTCAGAAGGTCCCTATTTCTCTCCCTCACAGAGCCTGAAGCGATTAGATCAGATTCTGATGTCTTTCTTTTATGTGCCTAAAGTTGCACGAGATTAATCCCATTCTAATTGTTCCTTTGCCTAAATTCCCAGAGGGGTGTGATTGGGCACTCTTTTGCAGAGCATGCCTAATAGGTACTGACAGTTTTAAGCCAAGTATAACTGGGGCTGACTCATGTTTTATCTAATGTCTTAATAACTAAAACAAAGTTTGGTGCCTGTGCCAGCTCACTTGTCAGCCTAAAATTTTCCACTTTTCAGGAAATTATCCTGACTGTATTGTTGTGGGTTATATAGGGATGAGAATCTCACGAAAGAAGTGTATTTTGCACCCATTTTGTGACTGGTTAAGTTGTTCATGTTACGTTGCTCTCATAACGATTTCAACTTGTTTCCACAGTTTAATATAATAGTCATTGGACTAGAGGGGGAAAATGAATTTAAAGATTGGTGTAATATTCAGTAACAGCAGGAAAAAGGAGGCATCAAATGTGGATTCCGATCTTCACTATGTTCAATATTTGTATAATGTATAAGGAAAATAAAAAGCAGAACAGTTTGAGTAGAAGCAGGTAAGATAAATTAGCATGTAGGGAAAACTTGTTTTTCTCCTCCCATTCAAAAGGAGAAAAATTAATAATGTGGAATCTGGGTGAAGCTAGATGAATACATGGAGCATTATGTAAACAGAGGTGCACGGATGGAAGCAAACACATCTTCACTGTGACAGGACTGAACCTTGTTTAGTTTCCATCTGGTCTTGACCACAGCTCACAGTCACCACTGCGAAAGAGAAAATTTATAACCAGTCACAAAGAATTGTTTGTAATGACTGCTACGCACACTCTTAAGCTTCAAGTTATCATTTGCTGCCTTGTTTCGGGGGGTGGGGTGGGGGGGTGGTGCATTTTCTTAGGGGCCCACCAAGCAAGGGGGACCAATTAGAATTTCAGATTCATAAAGTCCATCAATTTATTAGTCATTTTATTATTTCTTCAATAGGAGGAAAAATAACTCTCATTAACTGGGAACAGACATCCTCATGTGGATTACTGGATTGGTGATTCATTAGAAAGAAAGATTTTACTAGAATCTGTGTGTATTTCTGGAAGGCATCAGGTATAACCTTGCATTCAGGAATTTGGCTTCAGTGATGGATAGCTGAATGAAGCAGAAATAATCTGTGATAAACAGGATATACAATTAATGACACATTTGCCTTTTGTGGTAATAAACCTTCCCTATATATGGATGATGTGGCAGCAGCTTTGCCATTTGTTCCAGTTTTGAAGTATTAGTATTTCTAAGGTTCTTGTACTAGGTTGCATATATGAAAAAATGATGTCCTGACAATCAAAGTAATGGATTTAACATTAGAGCTGCCATTAGAGCTACTTCTGGATCAGTCTGAGACTGGAAGTGAGTGGAAAAGAAACTGCTGTATTTGATTGTTTTAAAAACTCTTAAGTCTTTTTGGCACTGGGAATTTTCCTGAGGAAGTAGGTAGAGACAAAATAATACTGGATTATTAACCTTTCTAATAAGCACGAAAACTGCAGCCACTGCACACTTTCTTTTCAAAACAAGTATCAATCCTGGAGAGTTCATGCACTTGGGTTTCCTTTGAATGATGGCATCATAAAGTCTGCAAAACATTTTAAACCAAAAATCATTTTAAGGTACTAACTAGCACATAAGGAAACTTTGAATAAAATCCATCACATTCAAACATTTTCTCGTATGAAAAAAAATATCTTATAATCCATCACACAAAGACAAAAATAAAAGAAGAAAAAGTCATCCTACTAGCTTTTAGATAGATGCTCAGGTATGCTGCCTTACTTTAGATGAAGATTTCATTTTTAATTTCTAACTTTTAATTTCTTGGACAATGATAGCAGTAATTCATTAGCAATTACATCTGTATGCATTTTTCAGTCCTCTCGGGGTGTTCCACTGAATATTTGTGCTACCAGTTGTGCAGTCTGTGATTTTTTTAATGTGTGCACAGACAGACAATAGACTCAGGCTAGCTGCAGTCGATGGAGTCTAAGCTCTTTTAGCTTCCTCCACAAAGCATCATGATATAGATCCATATAGCTTTGTGCTTAGAAAATCAAATACACTTTAAAAATATAATTTTTTTTTAAATTGGTTTAGGGTTCTCCTTCCTGAAGGGTTTTCCTGGAAAAGGAAGAAAAACAAAGGTGAGAAAACAGGCAAATAGAGAGAATAAATAATATATATTAGGGAGATGCAATCAAAGAACTTTTCTTCTTTTTAGGAAGGAAAGGTTAATGAGGAAATTAAAATTAGGAAATCTGAAAGCTGCATTATTGCATTATTATATTCTGTTCAACCGAATAAAACAAAATTACTAAAATGGTGAGGTCACTAAGAATCTAAAGTATGGTTATTTTGATTTTTTTTTAATTATCATTGCTTATTTCATCACAATCCAACAGTACGAAGTTCCTGCTTTCCTTTTGGAAACTGCATATGGCTTTTTGTTTGGCTCATTCCTTGTCTTTTTTAAACTAATCTTTAGCTTTCTAGGAGCAGCTACTTCAGTTTCTAGCCTTGGCCACAGTGTTTGTAGCCAAGCAGGACAGCCAAGCTGAAACACCGTCTTCTGTAAAGCTCTCGCCACATGATTTGATTGAATATTTCTGCATTTAGGCCATCAGCTTCAAGTTTGGAATGGATAAAGAAAAGACATCTGGAATCTGAAGAACCTTTGAGTGTGTGACAGCAATTTTCCCAAATCTTGAGAGTGTATTTCAGGTTTACTTTGTTGAAGAAATTGTCTTCTCTCAGGTTTCTGTTTGACGCATATTGAGAGGGGAATACCAGCTATCTCATGTAACAGAGGAATCATGAATGGGATAACAAACCATTTCCATCTGTATCATAAATAAGTGGATTTTTGAATATTCATAAAATTATGTACACATAAGTGTGCAATTAAAAATGCACTGGCATATACACCAAGTCCCAAGGACTGCCTCAGTTTTCTTTGTTCACATTTAGTAAGTCTCAGAACCTACTCGAGAGCAAGGTATTTCTCAAAATAAGTAAGACTTATCGAATTTGAATGCAGCCTTAAAGAGCACTCCCTCTCCCTCCCCTCCCTCCCTGTTTCTCTTTATAATGTTACTTTTAAAATAAACGAATATGTTTCTTTGCACTGGAATCAGCTGGGTTCACCAAATAGTGTATAATTTTAAATGATAAAGCCCTTTTACTAGCTCTTGCATTTAGAAGTATAATTTGAATACCCAGGAAATCAATATCTGCTTTGCTACACGATTACAACCAAATAATTGAAATATCAGAAGGGCAGTGAGCCACAGAGCCTTTGTATTGAGCAAATAAGACATTCTAATGACAATGCTTTCAGTACAAATGCAGTTCTTAATTTAATTGTGTGCAACTTTAGAAAGTAGTGGTTTTAGCACTCTGCAAAGAATATAGGTGTGTAAAAATAAGCACCTGAAAACACCACTGCCACTTTTGTGACATCAGTTTTTAAACAGTACACCCCACTGCTCCCTTCAGTATTGCTGCAGACAAGCCACAGAAACTCCGCTGAGGAAGGGGTATTATGCAAATCCCAGCCAAAGTGACAAGATTGATTTTGGAGAAGTCTGAAGGCTGGAAACAAGCTGCTACTTCTTGCAAGACAGAAACAGCGCTTTATGAAACCTAGTTCTTCTGAAAAAAGGAGAAAAAAAAAAAAAAAGGAAAAGAAAGAAAGGATCTGTATAAGGAAAATAATTCATGTTTTCACTTATAAAGAAAAAAGGATTTTCCCTTATGATATAAAATCAGGAGAATCTGTAGGTGAAGAACAAGTCAAGGTTAATATAAATTATGTATCTGCTACTTAGTTGCAAGGCAGAGCAAAGGAAAGAAAAACAGGCTTTCTTATCAAAGAATGACTGCAATATTATTTCAAAGGTATTCACTGTGATTGTAGGATAATACTTTTAAAACTGGAGTAAGCACAAAGCTTGAGCAGCTTACTTAATGAAGTGCTAGCTTTTCATCCTTACCAGTATAATTTAAATCCATCTTTCAGTTCCAAGTAAAATGAGTGGCCTCATCTTTGTCCCTCATGGACAGTAATGCATATTATATAACTACTGGATGTAATTTGGCACAATTTAGTACAACCAACAGCCATCTGTCAGTAGAAGACCAAGCTTCAGCTACCATGAAGACTGAAATATCTTTTTTTTTTTTTTTTTTTTTGCAGCAGAGCATATTTCAAAAGCATGCTTTTGTTTTTACTCAGTAGTCTGTAATAATCTCCACCTTTTTCCTACTGCAACCCTCACTGCAGGTAGGATTCGATTCCTTATCTACAACTTTTGACTCAATCCCTCTAAGATCCATATTTTAACAGAGAAGTTTGTGTTACATCTACTGTTTTCTGTATTTTTTTAAGTTTCTTCAGGATTTCACATTTAGATAGGAAACCGGTCATTTTATTAACAGCATCAGTATCTGCTTGAGTGGAGAACTAAAGCTGTGTTATGTTGGCTTGATAAAAAATTTTGCATGAGGTCATGCAGCTGTTTGTCAGTTACCCAATCTGTAAAATTGGTTGCTTCTGTTATTAACTTCAATAGTATGACATCTTTTTGTATTCATAACTTACAGAGATGAATCTGAGATTAGTTGTAGATCTCAATCTAATGCATTTTCATACAGTTTTCATATAGTTACCTTGTGTGTGTGGCTTTCTCATGAAAGTTACCCCACAAACTGATATTTTGAGACCCTATAACCAAATCTATCAGATTTGTAAGATTTGCACTGTAAAAGCATATAGTAACCCAGTGAGTGACAGCGAGTACAGGCTATGCTGCCTGTCAGAATACATGGGAGCTCCCTTATCTTACATCAGTCATTTTTCTCAATATCTGCCATTTAAAGAACTTCTACCATTGCTCTTCTTTTAAGAAACACTAAATAATTCTCGTTTTGTTTAATGAACACGGGTTCAGTTCACACCAGGAGCTTTATATTGTCTATACTTTTGTGTAAAAATGATGTCCAAATTTCAGTCACATGCAGCCCCATTGACTCAGTTTAGAACAGGTAATACAAACAGTATTGCTTTGAGAATCTCGTTTTCTTAATTTCTTCGCGTATTTGCAAAGATAAATTCCTTTGCTCCTACTTCCATGACTTAATGGGAAATTTTCCATTTAGTGATTGCATCAGTTGTTCCTTCTGCATATTGTGCAGTCTGTACTTTCTTTTTAGCTTGCTGAGCTCTATCAGATTCTTTTGTTCCCTTGTAAGCAGTGAAAGCTAAGGTCTTATGTATGTTTGCGAAGTCTTTACGAAGAACAGCAGCACCAGTGAATCAAATCCTACCTCAGCGAAATTAGCCATAAAAGCATTGAGCTTGACTCTTCGATTAGTAACAAATTTGTTTAAAGTCTATTTTTATAAGTCTTAATTTATAATAATGAATTCATAGGTTAGGCAAATCTGACTGATTTCAATAAGCAGTGTACTGATATTGTCACTAGGCTATTCAGATTAATTTTTATTCTTTTTTTTTTCATTTATTTGCAACATCTTCACTCTGTTGCTGAGGCGCAATAGCAAAAAAAAAAAAAAAAAAAAAGCCCAGCTAAATGCTGAATGGTTTACATCTTTTTTCTCATTTGAAGGCACAACCTAAAGGCAATTTTAAGACTCAGAATAGATAATGAATTTATTATTCAAAAGTTATTTTATCTAATGCTCATTTACTACAGAACATAGTTATGTGATTTATAATTAAGCAACCTCACTAGGGTAAATTATTATATTGTAAAATGAAAAAAAAAATATTATCCTCTGTCAAGATTATAAAACTATCAATCTCTGTTTATCTGTAAACCGTACATTTTCTGTTAGCCAGTAAGGTTTTAGGCCTTTTTTTGCCTTACTACAATCCATTTTACTTGCAGCTATTTTCAAGCAGACAGTAAATTCAGAAAGGAAGAAAAGAAGCTGAAATATTATCCACTCTTAACAGCATGATAACTCAGATCAGTACTGTAGTCCATCAAGATACATTATTTTCTAAAAACAACATCTTAAAAAGCACGTTGTGCATGAGAGTGATGGTTTTCTGCACTCAGCCCTATTCTGACAATCCAGAAATAATGTTTACAATTACCTGGAAGCTGATTACTTCTCTGAAAAATAGACACATACATTTAGACTAATATTTTCATTCACTTTTGTCCTCAAAAGCTTTCCTTTACAGAAATAATACAAAACCTCAATACTCTACAGTACTTGAATCAAGCAAATTAAGAGGGACTTAGGGAAAAAAACAGAGAACCTAAGAACTGGATTATGACTTGACATGGTACTTAAATTCTCCTTTCTAATAAACCTAAAATACCACATCAAGGAGAATTTCAAAGACTGTCTTTTTACAAAGTCTGTACAGAAGCCTCTTTTCCCAGTCTCAAAAGCTTTCTAGGGCAGAAAAGGCCAAGACACGAACACTGTCTTGTCTGCAGAATTCCCATCAAACACAGCATTTAAGAACAGAATTTATTATTCCATGTTTTATGAGAGAGATTCAGATAGTTATTGCTTTAATTTAAAGTACTTATTCAATCTTGAGTATTTATTATGAAATCTTTTTGACAGAAGGAAGGAAAACCCATTTAAACACACTGATTATCAGTTTGCTATTTGTGTACTGTGAAAAACGAGTATACTTCATTGTTTACTACTATGCAATCATGATTTTTCAAAAAGACACATAGTTTGGTTAACCTCTAGGAAGAGGCTGTATAGTTTGACACCAGTCACCTACAGGCCTGGAGTGTCCTGATCTGTAAAGATATTACAGAAGAAAAATCTATATGATACTATTAAATTAAAACTGACATCTATCTCATTATCATTATGAAAGAAAAACTGAAAAGGCCATGGAAGCAAATAGCTCATTATCAAGTGTGACGAAGATTTAATTAGGGTAATTTTTCATGAATATTTGCCTACTGGGCTGTAGCTTTTACATGTCCCTGATTCTTCAAATATTTGTTTGAAGTCAGTGTTGTTCATTTCCCATTGACAAGACATCTTTACAATAAACAAGCAATAAATTCAGCAATATCCTCATACAACTTTTTTCCTTTTCTTTCTTCACGTGAAGGGGGAATGGTTGTGTGCCCAGATTCACTGGATCAGAAGCTGTTCTTTTTTCTGCCCAAGGAGGAGCTGTTGCAGTAGTGGAACTCAGAGGTGACATCCAACCACTTTTTAATGTAAAACTTCATTGAAAACAGGAAGCAGGTCTTGAAATTCTGGACCTTTATCCCTTTTTAGATGCAGTTCTTGTTTGTGAAGGTGCTTATGGGATACTAACACTGACTATGATTTTCGTAAAGGAAGTATGATAAAACTTTGTTAATTCCGCCTCCTTGAGCTGGGAGGAGACGTGGATCCAGCAAGATATGTCATGTCCATATACTGTCGAGACAGTCTGGGTTCTACAGCTGTGTTTATTAAAATAATTGTTAGTTTTGGGGGTGTTAAATATTAACTACTCTCTGTTGATACAAGAATGGCAATTTAATAAGATAGTTTTAATTATAAATATTGCATACTTTTATGAACACAGTTATAATTGTTGTATATAATAACTGTAAGTATATAATTTTGTATTTATTGCCTTTGCCCGGGCTTCTCTACTTAGTAAAAGAGTGGGGGGGGGGCAGAGCGTGCACACTTGTGAGATAAAGTGGTGTTTTTCTTTCTAGCTGTGGATATTAAAACAAAAATCAAGGAATAACCAGAATCAATCCAATTTAGTGATTTTGAAACTTGCTTGGATTTTAGCTTTTAAAGACATGGTCTCAGGCAAGCATTACAAAAAAAACAAAATAAATAAATAAGTAAATAAATTAAAAATCATAGTTTCCACATTTCAGAGGTTTCTGGACACAAAAGGAGTAAGATTAAAAGAAATTAAATTAAGTTCAGTTAGAAGTCCCACAACTGAATAATTTTGCAAAAATTCTTGAATTTTCTTTAGAAGAATATTTAGAATAGGTTTTTTTAATCAAAATGCCATCAAAAGGAGGGTTACTACCCATAATCAAGGATCCCTACATCTAACTCACATTCAGGAATAGGCATGTAAGACAGAAAATTGTCTTGGCTATGTAAAGTGTCAGGGACATGAAAAATTTCAATGTCATCTTGTTTTTTAGAATATAAATATTATAATGTATATAATTATATAATAATATTATTTTTACTTGAATAAAATTAAGACCTTGTATACTAGTAGCAAAATATATACATTTCAAGTAAGAAGCAAGTTTGCCTCTTATGTTTTAAATATTTATGCCAATAATTTTCACTGTAATGTTTTTAAGGAAGCAAAATATTCCTGGGCTTGAATGTTTCATTTTGTTACTTGTGTGAAGTTTAATTTAATCTGAACCCAGAATTCAGAACAACTTGTTTTAAAAAATAAGATTTTCAGCCACATGTGAAGAAAACCGTTAGTTCTGCTGAAAATATTTTTAGATATTTCTGGATGCATGTAGCTGTAAAACTGAAAAGTTTTATTTTTATTTAAATGTAAAAATAGAATATCTCATTTTATTATCTGTTCTTCTCTCCTCTCCTCCTCTTTTCAAATTATAGGTCCACATAAGTGCTTGACAGAGTTTTCACTGTATTTTGTAATTTTTTATTTTTTTATAATTTTTATTTTTTTGTAATTTTGTATTTTTACTGCTTGCTAATAAAATGCCACATTAATATTTCATTTAATAGTATTACATTTACAAACTTTGCAAGAAAAGGAAGAATGATTTTTCTTGTTCATTTTCCTAAATTAGGTGTGTATTGCTTGTATGTTTGCTATTATTCTGATGTATGCACCTTTTCTAAGTCATTTTCATCAAATAATGTCCCAAGACATACTATAAGCTAAGACTTTATGGCAAATCTCAGACTTATTATGTTTTGTTTTGTTCAGAGCCATTTAATGTCAAAGCATATCTTCAGTTCTGTAAAGTGCAGAGTGAATACCTTCGTAAGTCACAGCTGATTTTGCTTTACCATACATTACGGTTAAAATAGATTGTCAGTGGTTGTATCCTCAGGTGCTACTTCAGAGACCATAAAGAGAGTTAAAACTATCACAAGGAGATAAGCAAATGTATGATTTAGTAAGAAACCTCATCATGAGACTCTTGAGTGAAAGTTACACATGCAGAAGGCATATCTAAAGCCCCCACGTGGACTGGCTAAAGAAATCCTACTTGAATAGTCCCTGGTGATGTCTGGAGATTAAGTCCTCTCCTTCACTTGGGTAAGGTCTGGCAAAGGAGCAGACTCCAGTGGAGAATGTCAAACCTGTCGGAGGTTACTTTGTATTGCAAAGCAGCTGCATAAAAGGAAAGGTAATTCTCAGCTCCCCAGAACTCATCTATACTTAGTTTCAGGAACATAAGCTTCATGTGGGCAAAGGCTAATGATAAGCCATTTCCCAGATGAAAAGTAAAGGCCACAGACCATATGTCAATAAAACTGAGAAAGAGTGAAAAAAGCTGAGAAACTTTGAAAGAGAGGCTTTTAAGCCTATTTCTGTAAGTCTATATAGTCTTCTTTTAGGAACTCGCATCAAAAGAGTTAAGTGAAGTTTTGTTTTCTTTGCTAGATGTAGGAGAAATGCATGCATTTTGGGGGGTGGTTTTTGTTCCTTTTTTTTTTTTTTTTAAACAAGTGATTAAAAATATTTGTCTTTTTCAGTGTCATTTGCCAGGTTATAGTGCCCAAGAATCTGTTATGAAGCAGAAAATGATCAATACAGAAATCAGTCTTCATGTATGAGAAAGAGCTGTCAAGACAATTCTCCTCTCTAGCAGCGGAATAAGTATATTAATAAGAGCATTGTAAAAAAATAAATTCAGTCCAACAACCATGCAATTGATTATTAAAGTACTACAGTGAATGTAGAATTTGGAAAATTGAAAAGCTAACTGGTTCCCATAAGCTGCCATATAAATGACTTTAAATCATATGGCTCTCTTCAAGATTAGTAGAAGATACTTCTTCACAGCTAGTTAAAATAATATATATATATGTGTCCCATGAATTGTAACTTAAAGCTCCTGTTTCGTTGCACTGGTTCTAAAGAGAGGAACAAGAAGTTACACGCAGAAAGACACTAAAGGAGAATAATTAATCTCTTGTTTGTTTTAAATGTCACATATTTATTGCAGAGGAAGTTAAACTGAAAAAGCATATTAAACCAGATCAAAACTCAGAACACAAAAGCTTGCAACCTTTATTCTCCATTGTGCAATGCAGCAGAATTGCCGAGAACTATTGGACTTGGGATAGCACATTCTGAAGTTCAGTAGATGTAAAATTTGGTTTGTAATAAAAAAAAAAAAATACGCAGAACACATGGCACAGATGATTGCCAGTTAACAGCAAAGCTGAAGTTCCTAACTATTAAACCACAATGGGGCAAAAGTATCTCACGATGCTCAACCTACGCATCATCTTTTCCTGAAGCAACACTCATGGTAATTTGCAGTGTTCACAAGAACACGGTAATGGCCACACTACCAGTGTAACAGCACTCAGTTTGTGTGACTATCAATGACTACATCAAGAGGCCAGGTGACTGGCATAGAAGGGCCAAGAGGCATTACCTGGGTCTAATCTGTTTGTTCTAGAAAGCATGCTGATAGGTTAGGCTTGTACCATAAAACACCAATGTGCAGAAGTAGTAGCACCACTAGGGTACTAGGGTATAAAGCAGTGAAATCTATTTCCAAACCCAATAAATGTTCTAAAGCAAAGGGTATTAACTACAATAAAAGCAAAGTACTACAGTTATTTACTAGTACATACATAAACCAGGAAATACCTAGGCAGGCCAAAGAATTATAGATCACCCCGGATCTAAGTGCAACACAAACTGCATAAAATGCATCAACATTATGCCACTTAAGAAAAAGTAAATGCCATTTCGAAATGGATTAAGAATGATTTCATATTTAGCTGATTTCTGCTCTGACTTGGCAATAGTCTTATCTTGGGCAAGCCTCATCATATCCAGCACCCTAGAGGGGACCTAGCTCACACAGCTGATCTTTAATGCCCTTCTACATGCACTGTAGACCATGAACAACTTCGAAAACTGACTGAAGAAGTGCTCATCCTTAGAGTGTGCATACCATGAAGTTATACCTTAGATGATTGGCGCAGGAACATGCACAGAGCTACACACCCTTCTCAGCTGAATGCCATGGACAGTGATAGACACACCCAGAGAGCACCACCCTGCCTTGCAGCCACTCCCCCATAGGACCTGTGCTTCAGGTGTCATTGACTGATTTTACCCTGAGTAGAGCAAAGGAGAGCCCACCATGGAGTCACAGTTTTTCCCATATAAGCCCAAAGCTCCCTCCAGCTTCCACCTCTTAAGAAAGATGGTGCCTGCTGCCTATGGGCTGAGCTGTTTGCTTGATGGTGTCCAGATGAGAATACAGCAAGTCTGGATTAGGAGTTCACTAAGGTCACTAGAACAGACACAGAAACCAGACAAATAGGAACATTTTATGTTCAACAGGGGAGGTCATTATTTAAAATACCCTGATCAGTTTAGCACTGATAAGACCTCAGAAGGATTGTTATGCCAACTCTATGCACCAAAGTTTAAGTAAGTTTTAGCAATACTGGAACAAAACTGAAGAGCAAATTAATGACGAGAGGTTTAGGAAAAATTGCCTGTGAAAAAAAGGCTGAAAACACTCCTTTGTTTAGTCTAGAAAGGAAGACTAAGGGGAGACATTAAAATAGTCTTCAAATATGTAAAAGATTACTAGAAAGACAATTCATGATCTCCACTTTACCCGAGGACAGAACAATTCATAATTGACTTAATTTGCAGAAAGGGAGATTTAAATTAGTTATTAAGAAAAAAAATATTTCTTAAACCATATGGATAGTTAAGTGCTGGAACACATAACCTAGGGAGTTAGTGGAATTTCTGGGTTTAGATCCTTTTCTTGAAAAGTTTAAAAAACATCTGTCTGCTACTCCCATTTTTGTGAATAAGAATGATTGCTGCATTCCTAAAAATTAGATTATTTTATTTCTTGAAAACTTATACCTACATGCATGGCTTGAGATGTTATTTTAACTGTGTTTCTTTCCAAGGGGAAGGGAAATGAAATACTATAAAAAAGACAGTAATGCTAAAAGCAGAAAGTAAAATCATGAGAGCATTGAGACCAAACCCCTAACAGGGATTTTGGACAGCACATGCTGGCACTGGGCAGTTTAAATTGTTCTTTAAAGGGTTCTTGGCCTCTACTATAAAGGCATTTTTTCCAAAAGAAAATGACACCTCTGTATCTGGAGTTGCATAACTTTGGTTCTACTAAGGATGAACATCTGTGCGATTTTTTGTTGTTTGTCAAATGAGTCTGAGACTTTTCATTCTCACTGATATTACTGCATATAATTATTTCTTGTTGTGCTGTATTTGTTTGGTTTTTAATTAAGAAACTTCGAGGTTTTGTTATTATGTTACCATCTAAAATGTTTCTTAAAATAAGCTAGGGGCTAGGTTAGCAAAGCTAAAGCCCAGTTAGAATTAAACTTGGCTTGGGATGTGAAAGATAACAGGAAGGGATTCTATAGGTACACTGCAAACAAAAGACAGACTAGGGACAACGTGGACCCTCTCTGAAAGCTATCAGAACTGGCTACGTTGGAACTGGAGAAGGCTGAAGTTCTTAATGACTTCTTTGCCTTGGTCTTCACTGGCAAAGGTTCTGACCACACGACACACGTCTTGGAAGGCAGATGCAGAGACTGTGAGAATGAAGACCTTGGGCCCACTGTAGGATAGGATCTGGTTCGAGACCATTTTAAGAACCTGAACGTACACAAGTCCATGGGATCTGATGAAATCCATTTCTGGGTCCTGAAGGAGCTGGCGAACGAAGTTGCTAAGCCACTGGCCATTGTATTCAAAAAATCATGGCAGTCAGGTAAAGTTCCTGACGACTGGAAAAAGGGAAATATAACCCCCATTTTCAAGAAGGGGAAAATGGATGACCCAGGGAATTACAGACCAGTCAGTCCCATTTCTGTGCCTAGCAAAATCTTGGAGCAGATTCTCCTGGAAGGCATGCTAAGCACATGAAAAACAACAAGATGCTTGGTGACAGCCAGCATGGCTTCACTAAGGGCAAATCCTGCTTGACCAATTTGGTGGCCTTCTATGATGGGGCTATGGAACTGATAGACAGGGGTAGAGCAGCTGACGTCATCTACCTGGACTTCTGTAAAGACTCAACACCGTCCTGCATGACATCCTTGTGCCTGAATTGGAGAGATGCCAATTTGATAGGTGGACCACTCTGTGGATAAAGAACTGGCTGGATGGGCACACACAAACAGTTGTGGTCAATGGCTCAATGTCTGGCTGGAGACCAGTAATGAGTGGTGTCCCTCAGGGATCACTGTTGGGACCAGCCTTGCCCAACATCTCTGTGGCTGACATGGACAGTGGGATTGAGTGCACCCTCAGCAAGTTTGCTGATGACACCAAGCTGTGTGGTTCAGTTGATACCCTGGAGGGAAGGAAAGCCATTCAGAGGGACCTTGACATGCTTGTAAGGTGGGCTGATGCCAGCCTTATGAAGTTCAACCATGACAAGTGCAAGGTCCTATACCAGGGTCGGAGCAATCCCAGGCACAGCTACAGGTTGGGCAAAGAAGAGATTCAGAGAAGCCCTGAGGAGAAGGATTTGGGGGTGTTGGTCAACGAGAAACTTAACATGAGGCAGCTTCAGTGCGCGCTCACAGCCCAGAAAGCCAACCGTATCCTGGGCTGCATCAAAAGGAGCGTGACCAGCAGGTCGAAGGAGGTGATCCTGCCCCTCTACTCTGCTCTTGTGAGACCTCACCTGGAGTATTTACAGTTCTGTCGTCCTTAACATAAAAGGGACATGGAACTGCTGGAACAAGTCCAGAGGAGGGCCACGAGGATGATCAGGGGACTGGAGCACCTCCCGTATGAAGATAGGCTGAGAAAGTTGGGGCTGTTCAGCCTGGAGAAGAGAAGGCTGCGTGGAGAACCCACAGCAGCCTTCCAGTATCTGAAGGGGGCCTACAGGGATGCTGAAGAGGGACTCTTCATTAGGGACTGTACTGATAAAACAAGGGGTAATGGGTTTAAATTTAAACAAGTTAAGTTTAGCTTGGATATAAGGAAGGAGTTCTTTACTGTGAGGGTGGTGAGGCACTGGAATGGGTTGCCCAGGGAAGCTGTGAAAGCTCCATCCCTGGCGGTGTTCAAGGCGGGGATGGACAGAGCCTTGGGTGAGATGGTTTAATGTGAGGTGCCCCTGCCCATGCAGGGGGTTTGGAACTAGATGATCTTAAGGTCCTTTCCAACCCTAACTATTCTATGATTCTGTAATTCCATGAAAATTAGTCAGAAATGACAGTCAGTCTCCAAAGACTCTGAGGAGAGCTACTGATATAAGTGAATTTTAAAAGCACAACTCACATGCATAATTTAGTGGAGAGTAAAGAAAAAAAAAAGCCGTGCTTTGTATCAATTAGGCTTATCAGTCCAGATGTGGTATGCAAGATAAACACAGCTCTGTGCTATCTTGGCACAAAGCAATAATTCATCGATTGTGTTAATTATTGGTATGCTGCACAACATCTCTCTTAGTCCGATAACCAATCATGCTAAGCGAAATCTCCCCAGCTGTTCCAGGTCAGGTAATAAGTTGAAGCTACTCTTGATCTGATAATATTTCATAGCTTTAAAAATGGTGAAAGCTTCCTGGGCAAGGTTTGAAACCTCATATGTAGCCTAGGGAAGGTAGTGCACTTGCAGGTTTTCACACAGCTTGAGCACATCCTTGGCTTCCTGATGATGTAAACTACTTGAGCAAAGGCAGAAGAGAGAACTGGCTTTGGAAACAGGGAGTATCTGGTGCAGTGTGGCAGCTTTGTATGCCCCAAAAGTATAACCTGTGGGAGAATAAAGGTAAAAGATGAAAAATGTCCAAGGCCACTTTGTCATTCCTTTATTCTGTGAAACAGAATGGACAGAAATGGATTGGTTCGTTTTCTGCCCTATGTTCTAGACAGTACAGCATTGTAGAAACATTTGGGTGAAGCTTTGTTAATAATACCAGTGGTTTTCCCCAAAGAAATTCAGCATTTTTAAACTTGTATTTTTGTTACTAAATGTTACTGTTTAAAAAAAGGATTTTTAACACAATATCTTTTGTTCGTGATTTCGGTGTTTTTTCTTTTTTCTTTTTTTTCCTCCCTTACTATTTGGTTGCTGGGTGCCTTGCTTTGTTGTTTTGTATGACACTGTCTGTTTGAAGTGAACCATGTCAGTGATTGGGTACTGGACTACAATATATATTCATCTTTCTCTTATGGAGATTGATAGACTCAGTGCAACAGCATTAGTGGAAAACATGTAAATCTGCTGTGTATACAGCAAACACTTTTGTACAAGAAATTTTGCATAAGTATCTCAATTTCTTTCAGTGCAGAAACCTGCAAAAAGAATAGCTTTTAGACACAGGAAAGAGAGTAAGGGAGAAAAAAGAAATAAACAAAGAAGAAAAAATCACTTAAAACCAAGATGGTTTAAGTGCCAGATTTAACAATTCTGATCAGTTCTGGAGTTCTCTTGTCTGTTTTCTCTTGTCTTTACGAATGCTGTCCATTGAACATTATTTATCTTGGCTCAAGAATACATTAGATGTTTTGCACAAAGAGATCTTCCAAGCACCTTGTAAGTTCTCGCTTTTCAAGACCAGCTGGCTTAATACAAATCTTGCCTTATAAACCTCACTTCTAACCTGCAACTGAGTTTACTGTGTAAATGCTGATAGTACATAAAAATTCTTATTCTGATAGACATTCTGATATTTATTTTTTTTCAGGAAACTATTTTGCTAAATAATCAATATGTAAATTAAGATGTCCAGAAAAGGCCCTATATGAAATATGTTTAGATCTTATCCAGCAAACTTAAAACCAGCTACAGCTATATGAATTCAGTATTCATATAGTCTGACTTCTAAAAAGTATCACCAAAGAAGATAAGGGTTTTATCTTTTCCCATAAATTTGGCATGCTGTCAATAGAGAAATATATGTACTTTATTTAATGAATTAAATGTTATATTTTTTTTTTAAGTTGAGGGTAGGCATCATGGTTGTTATTTTCTAAAAAGGAGTCTAAAACTTGGCTACCTAATCCAAAAAACTAAGCAAGGAACTTGGTAAAAACTTGCTCTTTATAATTTTTCAAAACTTATTAGTTTGATATTCATTTGTCCCAGCAGTATCTCTGTAGCTGGAAAAGGCACTAACAGTCCTACTGATGTGAATCAGGGGGAGCTGAGCCTCAATCCAGTCGATACTAAACCAATAATTTTAGACCTTCAGCTTTGAAGGATTCAGAATGAATCCAAGGTAAAAAAATACATTATTTTACCTTTACAAATGATTCAAAATTGGGCACTCAAATTAAATAAAAAAACATTAATTTTCAATTTCTTTAAGGCCAATTTTTGTTACTAACTTTATTCCCCTGGTAAGATCATTGCCCTTACTCCAGACAAGTTTTAGGAGTGTAAGCTTGTTTTCATAGGCTTGTGGCTGCTGTGGAGTACTGAAAAAGAGCTGGACTGTTATATATAAAAGACTCCACACAGCAGCTTCACACATGTAGTTCCCATTAACACCTGGGTAAGAAATATAGCTCATATATCCTGTTGGAGCAAAATGAGAATACACTGCATCATGTTACCTGATAATTAAGGCAGGTCAGCCCCATGTACCGTTCTTTAGCAGAACAGGTTGGATATGAAGAAAACAAAACCTAACTACAAGAAGTCCGTGGGTTATTTTTACACTAATCTAGAGATGGTTATTAAAAAAAACCAAACAAAATAATATTATTGCTGTTATAGTGTTCCTGTGTTTAGCTTCGTGTCTCTTACATTCAGAAGTGTCATAGACAAAATTAATTTCTAACATGGGTACTTGCCAAACTTTCAGATTAAATCTAAAGCTTTAAAGAAAGTTTATCAGTTTGAAAGTGCTCTGCTTGTGTGGTCTTGTAATGGTAATTATATTCCTTTTCCAAGTCAGACAATAGAAAAGAAAAAAACAACAAAACAGTTTCCAGGGGAAAAGACTTCAGATTCCCACACAAAGGGAACCACCTAAACCATGCATAAAACACTGATGGTGCAAATCTACCCTAATTTTTCATCCTGAATTTTTAAGCTTTCCAAGAAATAAGTATCTTAGTAGAACAAAATCTTGTTAGATAGTGCTGAGAAAAATATGTGCTGGAAAAGCTATTTATGTCACCAAACTTATCACTTGAAGGGAAAAAAAAATGTACCTCATGTTTTAAAGTTCTGTATGGATGTTTTAAATGTACATGGTTGATTCTGATGTACAAGAACCTATGCGTGCCTGTCAAGACAAGGTGCACGTACACACCATCCCCTGTGTTCCTTCTGTGCCCTGGTCCCGCTGCAAAAAAACCCAGCACATGAGTAAATACAAGCAGATGAACACAGGTGGAACCACAATTACTTCCAACAGTCTGAATTACTGGTTTAGTAAATATCTCTACAATTTTCTTTTCTTTAAACAGCCATCCACTATTTCTTTTTTTCCTTGACTTTTTTTTCCCTTTTCTCAAGTTTCCAACAACAGTAAAATCCAGAATGAATATCTAAAGCTATTGCCTGTAAGGCTGAAGAAGAAATCTACCATAAAACGTTAAACTATGCAAAAGCTGAATAAAGTTGGTATAGTGGAGCAGGGATCGGTGGCTGTGTGTCAAAGTCATTTTGCTGATGTTTTAGATAACATGACAGTGACAAAGCTTGCCTTTAGTCAATAGAGTTCTAAGTAGTACAACATCAGGTTGGAGAGATTTTGTCATTTTGGCTGAAGAGCCTAAGTTCACTAGATACATAACTTTCTCTACTGAATACAGGACTGGGGTACTGGGGAACCAAGAATTTCTATCTATCCAGAAAGGAGTTGTAGAAGAAATGCATGGACAGCAAAAACATAAATGCAAGGAGAAATTAAGTCAGAAGACAAAAGCAGTTAATGAGAGAGAGGGCAAAGAAGAAGAATACTCAAGAGAAGTGTTAACAGTAATCAACAGATAAAGAACATGCTCTGGACTAACTCTGGTAACAGGCTGTAGTGTGGAAAATCAATGGACCAGAATCTACTATTGGTATGAAAACTGCTAATAGAAGCAAGCAACATAAAAAGGAAAATGATCACAAGCAAAATTCAGCCAGAGAGATCACACCAAGGAGAGGAGTCTTCTGGTCTCTTCACTCTGCTATAAGGAATAAACTTAGAAAAAAACAGACCAGTGGGACTTCAATGGAAAATTGAGAAGCTTATGGAGTCATTTCCGAGACAGGAAGATCTTCCTCTGGGAAGGCAAACTAAAAGTTAGGGTGGGAGCCATTCTTAAAGTTGACCCTAAATATTAGCAATGTATTCCAAGTGAAGTGACACTACGGGAGACAGAGGATGAGTAAGAGGAAAGCATCATTAATTAAAATATAATAAGGCAAGTAGTAGTGACAGTTTGCATTATAGTGCAAACTTTGTTCCCAGGTAAACCCGCGAAAAACAATTTGCTCTTGTAATCAGACATAAACAGCAGGAAGAACCCACAAAGTTAATGATGGACTCTATTTCACTTAGTCTATAATGGAAAACAATAATTATGATAAGCATCTTTAGATTCCACTTTTTCACTCACCTTGTCTATGTATGCAAATATTAATAGGTATGTAAAAATAGGTGCCATGGAGACCTGCCTGCTGCCTTAGTTCAACCCATTCCTGATTGGCATTTTAGCAAACTGGTAAATTTATAAAGCAAAGACATTTGCCTGCACCTCAGGGAGGGTAAAATTACTCTGACACACACAGTTGTCATCTTAAAATATGTAATCTATTATACACTAATAAAATACCATTTTTACAAATGGAATTGATTATTTAAGTATGCAACACATTTAAAAATTTATTCTATGGAGAAAAGCTATTACAATAAAATGTTCTGTTGTAATTCACTGTTTTCAGAAACTACTCAGATAGTCCAAGAATGAACAAATGAACAAATTTAGGAAAATCAAACTCTCTTCAGAAACAACTGAGAAACAGAAAAAATTGAAAGATTCATCAAATAGATTGTTTGCAATGAATAGATGAAGCCAGCACTATTCAGAGAAGATGATAATCTGTTCATTAAAACTTACTTAATTTCTTATTATTTTATAAAAATTCAAAATATAATGCTGAAAAGGCAGTTTGGCACTTCCAGCACTTGAATAACAGCTTTATTACATTTTAAGTTGTTGAAAGAATCAGAAAACAATAATTCTACAGATGTGACAAAAAGTAGGGAATTGTCAGAAGACACAAATCACCTCACAAAATCTGCAGACTTACAGAATCACAGAATCACAGAATCCCAAGGGTTGGAAGGGACCTAAAAAGATCATCTAGTCCAACCCCCCTGCAAGAGCAGGGTAACCTACAGTACATCACACAGGAACTTGTCCAGGCGGGCCTTGAATATCTCCAGTGTAGGAGACTCCACAACCCCCCTGGGCAACCTGTTCCAGTGCTCTGTCACTCTTACAGTAAAGAAGTTCTTCCTGATGTTAACGTGGAACTTCCTATGCTCCAGTTTACACCCATTGCCCCTTGTCCTATCACTGGATATCACTGAAAAAAGCCTAGCTCCATCATCCTGACACCTACCCTTCACATATTTGTAAACATTGATGAGGTCACCCCTCAGTCTCCTCTTCTCCAAGCTAAAGAGACCCAGCTCCCTCAGCCTCTCCTCATAAGGGAGATGTTCCACTCCCTTAATCATCTTTGTGGCTCTGCGCTGGACTCCTTCAAGCAATTCCCTGTCCTTCTTGAACAGAGGGGCCCAGAACTGGACGCAATATTCCAGATGCGGCCTCACCAAGGCTGAGTAGAGGGGGAGGAGAACCTCTCTTGACCTACTAACCACTCCCTTTCTAATGCACCCTAAGATGCCATTTGCCTTCTTGGCCACAAGAGCACATTGCTGGCTCATGGTCATCCTCCTATCCACCAGGACCCCCAGGTCCCTTTCCCCTTCACTACTTTCCAGCAGGTCAACCCCCAACCTGTACTGGTACATGGGGTTGTTCTTCCCCAGATGCAAGACTCTACACTTGCCCTTGTTAAATTTCATCAAGTTTCTCCCCGCCCAACTCTCCAGCCTGTCCAGGTCTCGCTGAATGGCAGCACAGTCCTCTGGTGTGTCAGCCACTCCTCCCAGTTTTGTGTCATCAGCAAACTTGCTGAGGGTGCACTCAGTTCCCTCATCCAGGTCATTGATGAAAATATTAAACAGCACCGGTCCCAGCACCGACCCCTGAGGAACTCCACTAGTCACAGACCTCCAGCTAGATTCTGCGCCATTGACCACAACTCTCTGCCTTCTTCCTTTCAACCAGTTCTCGATCCACATCACTACTTGATCGTCAAGCCCACACTTCCTCAGCTTATCTATGAGGATGCTGTGGGAGACAGTATCAAATGCCTTACTGAAATCAAGAAAAACCACATCTACCGCTCTACCATCATCCCTCCACCTAGTCACTTCCTCATAGAAGGCTATAAGGTTGGTCATACATGACTTCCCCCTCATAAAACCATGTTGGCTGTTCTTAATGACCCCCTCATCCTTGATATGCCTAGTGATGGAGTCAAGAATAAGTTGTTCCATCATCTTTCCAGGGATGGAGGTAAGGCTGACCGGTCTATAATTACCCGGGTCCTCCTTCTTGCCCTTCTTATAGATTGGTGTGACCTTTGCCATCCGCCAATCCTCAGGCACCTCGCCCATTTCCCACGACTTACCAAAGATGATGGAAAGTGGCCTAGCAATGACCTCCGCCAGCTCCCTCAGCACCCGTGGGTGCATTCCATCCGGACCCATCGATTTACAGATGTCCAGTTTGCATAGCTGATCCCTAACCCAATCCTCATCTACCAAAGCAAACTCCTCCTTTGTCCTGACTCCTTCTGGGGCTATAGAAATCCGGGGCCCTCGGGGAGAGTCTGCAGGAGTAAAGACAGAGGCAAAGAAGGCATTCAGCACCTCTGCCTTCTTTATATCCTCTGTCTCCAGGGTACCCACTTCGTTCAGCAGTGGGCCTATATTGCTTCTTGTTTTAGTTTTATTTGCTATGTATTTGAAGAAGCCCTTTCTATTGTCTTTAACCCGACTAGCAAGATTGAGTTCCAAGGAGGCCTTAGCTGTCCTAATTGCCTCCCTACATCCTCTAACAACTGTCCTATATTCCTCCCAAGCGGCCAGCCCCTCCTTCCATAATCCATAGATTCTCCTTTTCCACTTGAGTTTGCCCAGCAGCTCCTTGTTTAACCACACCGGTCTCCTAGATCCCTTACTTGACTTCCTACTCATTGGGACGCTCCGATCCTGAGCTTGGAAGAAGCGGTCCTTGAATGCTAACCAACTATCTTGAGCCCCTTTACCGCCTAGTACACTTTCCCATGAGACTTCCCTTAGCAGTTGACTGAAGAGGCCAAAGTTGGCCCTTCGGAAATCCAGAACTGTGGCTTTGCTAGGTATTCTATTCCTCCCACACAGGATCCTAAACTCCACCATCTCATGGTCACTGCAGCCAAGGCTGCCATTGACCGTCACCACTTCGACCAAACCCTCCTTGTTGGCGAGTACTAAATCTAGCAGCGCTGCTCCCCTAGTTGGTACGTCCACCATTTGCATTAAGAAATTATCATCAATGCACTCGAGGAACCTCCTAGACTGTGAATGACTGGCTGTGTGAGTCTTCCAGCAAATATCGGGGTAATTAAAGTCCCCCACGACGACTAAGGCATGTAGTCGCGAGGCTACTTCCAGTTGCCTGTAGAAAGCCTCATCAACTCCTTCGTCCTGATCAGGAGGTCTGTAATAGACCCCCACAACTGTATCACCCGTGCCAGTCAGCCCCTTGATTCGTACCCACAGACATTCCACTTGCTCCTCATCCGACCCCGGACAGAACTCAATACATTCTAGTTGCTCTCTCACGTAAAGAGCAACTCCACCACCTCGCTTCGCTGACCTATCTTTCCTAAAAAGGACATAGCTATCCATGACCACATTCCAGTCATGTGAAGTGTCCCACCATGTCTCTGTAATCGCCACTAGATCATAACCTTTAGCCTGCACACAGACTTCTAACTCCTCCTGTTTATTCCCCATGCTGCGTGCATTGGTGTACAGGCATTTCAGGGAGCCAGTCCTAGTACTCTTTTTCCCCTGCGGGACAGGGTCTAAAGAGCTATCCTTTCCCACAAGTGAAACAAGAGATTGATAGTCCTCCTTAGCTCGCCATCCTTCAATCCCTAGCATGTTAACTTAGCTTATGGCTACATTCCCAAACACTGAATTTAACCAATGTAAAATTCTAAGGTTCACATATTTTCTTCTTAAACCTTGCCACATCATTTTCAGATTCAAGCTCTTTCTCTTCTTAATTTTTATTCTTAATATTTTAATTGTGACTGTGATTTTTAATTCTAACAATAACTCTCTCAGAGAGATAAAGTGCTTTGAAGGAAATTATTCAGTATCTTACATTCTAGTCAGACATATTACTTCTCCTGACAACTGTCAGCTTTGCATTATACTGCATTAGTATGCTAATTATTCGCAACAACAGTATTAAATAGACTCCAGGATATGCTCTTAATTTTAATTTATTTTGTAAAAGATGACAGCTACATGGATATCTTATTTAGGACTGTATTATTGACAGAGATCTTCTAGATCATCAACTCTGATCCCTTGACACTGCAGGCCGGCACATCGCAAGTGATGTGTTATCTCCTGTATAGTACTTAAGCCTTGCCCATTGCTCCTATTGGAAGGTCCCCATCATATTTCTCTGACAGCAAAAAAGGTTCTGATGTGCCATCAGGAACTGTTATTCAGTTGTCTGAAGTTAAGAGACAGCTGTCCTGATTGCCTGTGTTTCTACTCAGGTTGGAAGTGAGAGGAAGACACTTCCTGGTGGGTAGGAGAGGTGGGATGCGCTCTCCTCTTGCTTGTTCTGTTGACTTCAGTGGGAGGCAAGAAGGACAACTGAAAGTCTGACTATGATGTAACTTCAGCTAATGCAGCTGAACTGCACTACCAAAGACTAGATATTTGCCCAGTGGATTTCTCATCCAGTTCTATATGCTTCACGATTTCTACAGATATATCATCATAAGAGCCAATTAAAAATTCTGGATATTTGAGGAGAAGAAGGTCATTGTGAATTTGTTTTACACAAACACGTGGATCCAAGTTTGGAGAGTACGAACAATCCTATGTGCCATTTGGGCTAGCAGAGTCCTTTGATATTTCCCTCCTTTCACATATTTGATTTTTCAGATGTCATTTTTCTTGAGGTTACACCATGCAAATGCAGAAATATCACAGTTAAACAATTCTTAATGGTTTTGTGATAGTGCATATTTTAAATTTATTATGGAAACATACATGTTAATCATAGAATAAGAGTGTCTTCAACATATTTTAAAATGTTTATTACCTAAATAAATGTATGTTCTGTTAGAGATTCTGTTCCATCGCATATGTGATATTTAAAAAAAAAAACCTACCCAAAACGGAACTTCAGTGATAGCTTTATAAAATGGCTATAAAATAGCCCTCTGGTGGTGATTTAGGCTATTTTAAGATAAATAATATAGATAGATCTGCAGTGACAGGTCAAGTGTCTATCTTTTGGGAATGCTCCCAACACACCTGACTATGTATGTTACCATATGGTATGTTACTCATTACCAGATTATCTGACAAACTTTGCTCTAAAGCACACGAAACTTTCTATAATTCATTATGGTCAACGAGAAACTTAACATGAGATGGCAGCGTGCTATCACAGCCCAGAAAGCTAACAAAACCCTGGGTTGCATCACAAGTGTGACCATTAGGTCACAGGAAGTGATCCTGCCCCTCTACTCTGCTCTTGTTAGACCTCACCTGGAGTATTTACAGTTCTGGTGTCCTTAACATAAAAAGGACATGGAACTGCTGGAACAAGTCCACAGGAAGGCTACGAGGATGATCAGGGGACTGGAGCACCTCCCGTATGAAGATAGGCTGACAAAGTTGGGTCTGTTCAGCCTGGAGAAGAGAAGGCTGCGTGGAGAACCCACAGCAGCCTTCCAGTATCTGAAGGGGGCCTACAGGGATGCTGAAGAGGGACTCTTCATTAGGGACTGTACTAATAGGACAAGGAGTAATAGGTTTAAATTTAAACAAGTTAAGTTTAGCTTGGATATAAGGAAGAAGTTCTTTACTGTGAGGGTGGTGAGGCGCTGGAATGGGTTGCCCAGGGAAGCTGTGAATGCTCCATCCCTGGCGGTGTTCAAGGCCAGGTTGAACAGAGCCTTGGGTGACAAGGTTTAGTGTGAGGTGTTCCTGCCCATGTAGGGGGGTTGGAACTTGATGATCTTAAGCTTCATTCCAACCCTAACTATTCTATGATTTTGGTGTCATTATTTGGACATGCAGGGTATAGTAATAGAAGTGAAAAAGCAAAAAAGCTGACGTAGTTTGGAAAACACAGGTATCTCTGAACCTGATGTCTGGTAGTCACAGATTCATCTAGTTCTTTCAATGCTGAGTTTTTGCTATTACTTATTGTCCAGTACTTGCACATGTGTTGATCTAATTATTCACTCACTATTATTTCCTTTTCAGAAAAGATCTGAACATATCTTCAAGGAAAATAATACTGTCACAGATATTTATGCTGGAATTGGAAATACATTTTGCCTAAAGAGAAAAAATACATATGTAAAGCAAAATAAGATCTGCATGAAAGCTGTTATGCTCAAAGTGACAAACTGTGAATCTGAACACTCTCCATGTATTGTAAGTACTACTAGCAGCAGCTTTAATGCTGGTTTTACATATCGTTTATTCAGTATATAGGGGCTGTTTATGCAAGACTGGTTGAAGCTAAAAAGTAAAGAGATAATAAAGATCTCTAACATCCATATGTAGAATCTAATTTCAGTTTAACATTTACACGAAGAAAATTAGCATTCAACTGAAGGAAGATAAAGAAAGTCATGAAGTGGGCAGTGCAGCGTTCCTGAGCTTGAAGTACTTTATATCCTTATTACCTACTTTTCAGGACTTTTTACATAGCCGAGCTTTTACTCCAGGCACAAATATAAGATGCCGTTTATACTCAAGACAGCAGCTTTTCAGACAGAAAGGACAGATGATCTGTGGACTTGCAGAGTAGAAATAAGAGGAACAAATAGTACGAAGTGGAAAAATATGCCCTGCAAGAGGCATTGCCATAACTTTAGCTGCCTAAAGGTAAGGAGATTGATCAAATTAGCCATCCAGTCTTCCTTCCCTTTTACAGTTAATGGAGAGAAAAAAGCAATTGACCCTTCTTATTTGGGACACTTCATTTAGAGTAATTTGAGACACTTCATTTAGGGTGTACTAATTTTCCCATGACATACAGAGGTACTACAAGCTGATGCCTTAATTTTCATAGAATCATAAGATCAACTAGATTGGAAAAGACCTTTAAGATCGTCAGGTCCAACCTTTATGCAGGACTGCCAAGACCACCACTAAATCATGTCACTGAGAGCCTCATGGGTTTTTGAACACTTCCGGGGTGGTGATTCCACCACTTTCCTGGGCAGCCTGTTCCAATACCTGAC
Organism: Lathamus discolor; assembly: GCF_037157495.1. Lineage (NCBI taxonomy): Eukaryota > Metazoa > Chordata > Aves > Psittaciformes > Psittacidae > Lathamus > Lathamus discolor. The sequence continues at coordinate 71,401,680 of NC_088888.1, read as the reverse complement.
TACTCTCTCTGTGAAGACATTTTTCCTAATATCCAATCCATGAGAACAAAGGCAAGTGACTGTGAAACTTCTCCCAGTTGTTTGAAGGAAACTTCATCTGTAGCTTCATCCTGGCTGGGTGGTCTATTACAGACTCCTACCAGAATATCTGCTTGGTTGGTCTTCCCCCGATCTTCACCCACAAACATCTGGCCTTCTTACTCACAACACTGAGCCCAAGGCAGTCAATGCACTCCCTGACATACAATGCAACCCCACCGCCAATTTTACCTTGCCTATCCCTTCTGAAGAGTCTTCACATACATACATGAAATTAATGCCTTCACAAGAGTAAACGTCCCATTTCTCATATGTAATAAAGGCAATCATCCAAATGACATTGTTTCAAAAGTTCACAGGGCATATTAAAAATTAAATAACCTCTCAGTAGAAAATAAAATCAAGTATAACTTCAATTAAATACCTTCACATGCATTTGGATGCCCTCCTAACAAATTTATTAGAGGTGGAAATCTACGCCAGATTTGTTTGAATTGTTGGGTCAGACATTGAAATGCACTTGAATTGAACTTGAAAACTATATTCCTTAGCTGATAACTATGAATTCACTTCCTAGTATAAATGGGTGTTATACTAGTCTACTGTCTTAATGTCTAAAATAATAGTACATCCTTGCCCTTGTTTTCTAATTCGGAAATTTTAAATATTTCAATAAAAAATACTTCAAATTTGAACAAATCCTCAATTAAGTTCAAGTCCAGAAAGAAATCTTTTTTTAAAAGCAAACTATACAATGTCCTATCAAACTAACAGTGGACAGTGATATCAGTTGCATTACATAACTGTGCTACAAGATTGTTTTGGAGATTATTCTGCAAAGAATAAAAGTTTATATATTCTTCATAAAAGTTTGACAGTGCTCAGGGCTCATTCATTTCTGCTGTATAAAATCTTGAGACACATTCTGATAATATCAAATGCCGGAATGTTCATAATTTAGCGTCTGAGGACTTAGGAATCTGTTCCCTAAGGGACTTCACATGATTTTAATCTTTGTGCACGTGTGCTATTCTCAGTAGTAACTAGTGTAAATAAATTGCATCAAGTAGTTTATTCAGCTCCCATACATGAAATTTCAGGGATCAGATGGATCAGAGCCTCAAAATCTCCTGCAAAAAGATGTTCCTGGAGAGGCTGCTGGAAAGAAGAGTATAGGGGGTTTGTGGGGGTGATTGTATGACCCACATTTGGGGTAGCCCCTATATCCCCAGATGCTAGGGAAGGATCCTGACTGAGTGTGTGTGAGGTACAGTGTGCATTGTGAGCACAGAACCAAAATAGAAATACAGAGAGAGCCAGACTGAAAAGAGGCATAAAATCATCAGGAAGAACTGTGAGGCAGGGGAGACCCTGCCACATACACCGGGAGGGGGTGCTTGTGACCCCTGGCTGGGGGAAATGCAGGACTACATGGGAGCTGGGGGGTGCACCATGGTGTGCTCCTGGAGATTGGTTACAGAGGCTGGGAAATGTGTAGCTATTTAACACTCTGTCTATTATTGTGATTTATCACTTGTGTTGATATTGATCTTTGTTAGCATGTTGTTAATAAATCAATGAACTGCTTCAATCCTAATGTGGTCTGAACCACGTGAACTGACTGGTTTCTCCCTGTGACCGGATCAAGCCCAATCCATTTTTACTCTGCCCAAGGTCAGAAACATGCAGTTATTTTTTCCTAGGCTCTAGCTCTCAAACAGCTTTCCCTTCTTGCAGCATCATGGCTCTGAGGAAATGGACTGCAGGCAGAGCAGACAATCTAGAACTGATTGTTCAAGCAGGGACCAAACACTGTAATGGAAACATCAAAACTCATGTTTCTTTCTGAATATCCTATTCCCAAATAGCTAATTTGCTATTTTAATTCTGAGTCTTCAGTTTCTCATTTCACCTTCCCTTTACTTGTCCATTTAGCAATTCCCCTCTTTTTCCTGGCAAAACAACAAAGTACCTAAACATCATTTCATCCCTACGAAAGCTTTGGCAGGAGTTACCCTAATGTTCTGTCCTTTCTCTAACGTGCTGATGATAATCTCTTTTAAACTGGAGAAATGTTCTAATTGTGTTTTTTATGATAGAAACATTGCCATTTAATTGAACCATGGATATTATGATAGCCACAAGTGTAAGAATGTTCTCAACATAATAATTTACAGGGCAACTTCGATGAATCCTAATCCTGTGGGATGGAGGATCTGAATATGAAAATCCTTAGTTTGAGAGAGACTTAAACTGCATTGCTCACTTCAAAGGCAAATTAGCCTGCTACTAAACTAATATATAAAGTATTTAACTTCCTCTTTCTTGTTTTGAAAGAAAGAATATTTAAATTTATACAAACAAGTCTCAATAGCTTGAAATTTCACAGCTGTTCTTATCTTTTTATGTACTTATCTCTCTGAGTTGAATGCAAACTGTTTAGTTAAGGTGCTTGATTGTTGAAAATCCAAATTGAACATGATATGAAAAAGATGAAAACAGTATTATAATTTTTTCCTGTTTCTCAACTATATGGATAATCAGGGAGTAGGATGGAGGAAGAAGTATCCAGATGACATGCTCTCATGATGCACATCCTCAAGTTAAAATCAAGCAGATACTTAAGTGTTTTGCTTAATCAGAATCCAAATCTCTCAGAAGGAGGTAACTATTTGGAGCAGGCAAGAGATTAGATTATGACGGTAGGCAAGTAAGATTGTTAATTTATTCCTTCATAGGCCACCCAGAGCTTGCTTCAGGCCTTTTTCTTTGGAAAAAAAAAAACATCCATCTGAAAGATTTATTAGCTATTTGCTGAGTTTAAATTTTAAAGTTCTCCTGTCACGTTCCTGGAAAGTAATTGCATGTGCAGCAATTGTTATGAGCTGGCTGGCTCTTTCAAAGCCTCCATGAAAAAAATTGTGCTGAGGAATTGAGTCCTATGCTTTGCCTCGACTGGGCTCAGAGGTTCTTTTAATAATAAAAAAAAAGAAAGGCAATCATTCTATCACTCCCTGTTTATATCAGACTTACTTTGATTTGATCAAAAGGCTTTTTCACTGACATTGCAAAAATTTTTTCATGTCAGTAGTTTTTGTGCTTTTGTCACATGCAAAAACCTAGAGTAAAAGTCCATCTCCAGTAGATCTGAATATTGGTGTTTATTTAGGAATTAACTAGATGAGAGCTTTACTCGCTCATTTGCTTTCAACTACTGCATTATGTTTTGACTTCCCTGCAACCAGCAAGGAGGTCACTGGTGGTTTTGGATAGTTGCACAGAAAGCCATTTTGGCTCCTGCCATACCACTGCTCACAGCTGTCTACTCAGATGTCACTGGCCAGGGTCTCTGAGCATCCCCCAGCATTTATCTCTGCATCTCTTATTGAAAGATTCTTCCTTCACTTGCAAGATCTGTCCTCCAGCCACTATCTTTACCTTCTTTTTTCTAGACCCCTTTCTTCTTTCTGAGACAAGCTTCTTTCAAGAACTCTCTTTTCAGCACCCAAAGACTTTTTTTCCTAACTACACTAGTCTACACAAGTACAACATGATCAGCCTCCTCACTGGTGATTCTGTCACACGTCTCTTTATTAACTGGTGGTTTCGTGATGTGCCACTTTTTTCAGTCTAGTTGATATAAAAGTTTACAATCAGCCTGCAGTTGGTGCAGCTAGCAAGTAGGAGGCTTATGCTTGGGAATTCAGGAATGGAATTTTGTACATTAACATACAGACATGCACACAATTACCTACCTCTTGTCAGTGTTCACATTTTTAGCTATATTCTTCTGCAATGGTTTTTGCCATACCATTCAAAAAGAGCTACTTTGTTTCTCCTGGCTGAGATAACCTTCCTACACAATTCTGCAATACAATCATCACAAGCCATCATCACCATACAGAAGGAGATCCTTTCAGCATAGGCCAGAGGGGCCCTGACATAGGGAGATATCCTTGGATACCTCTGCCTTTGTCTCCTGAGCAGTAAGAACAACACCTTCCTATATCAACTTTATCAGTATTTAGTGAGACTCTCAACAGGGCCATAAGTTTAGAAAATATTAAAAAAAGTAATAATGAACTACCATGGGAGCTGATGACATGTTTGAGAACAAGTCTGACACACTTCATACGTTACGATCAACTTTACATGAATTGTTAAAGGAGTTCCATCATTTTCTACTTCATCAGTTGTCTTTTCTGGTGTGCTAAGCCTTTTATTTAACACTGGCTTTTTATTTTGTTTGCCAGAGGATGATCTTCCACAAATACTGAAAAAGTAATCAGGAAGAAGAAGGTGCTACAGCATTTTAGATGCTAGGCTACCCTGGGATGCCTATTGACATCTTCGCAGATGCAGTTGCCTGATACTAAAACACACTTTCTTGGAGAAGCCTGCCAAATGTGTACATACACATACAATACACAGCAGGAAAAAAAAAAGCAACCCAGATTCTTTTCCTGGCATGAGTTCTAACAGAAACAGTTTTACTCGCAGATTCAGCTTTACAGAATCAATTTCTCTTGTGAAAACTAGGTGCAAATATTGGATTTTGTGTGATGAGGGCTTACGTACTTCATTAAGATGCTGAGCACTGGCCCCGAGTGCCAAACACCTTCTGTGAGTTATTCCATGGACACCGTCTCACAGGATTTAGCACTACAGGCTTTACATTAACATTTGTCCCACTCCTATGGGTCTTAATCTGCTGAAATTACTTTGAAAAACTCATGTTGACTTGACTGAGAAAATGGCAGGACTTGAATATAAAGAAGCAGAAGACCAGAGGGCGATAGCTGGTTAATTGAACAAAGTTCAACACAGTCATCTGAAGTTTCAGGAAAAAGATGCCTAGATTCCTAGCCCAGAAGTGGAACAGTGTTTGTTTCACATGTCCTGTATACTATAGGCCACAAAAGATGAGACCTACATTGAAAGACCAAAAGCCATAAACCATGTTTTGTCACATCAAAAGAACTCTAGAGACTGAGGGGTTTATTTTACATTTTTGAAATAACACTAACTTGCCCAGACAATCATGGAAAGGAGACTGTGTCCCACTTTGATTGTGAAAGTTGGGGGGGGGGGGGGGGGGAGGGGGCAGAAATGGAAACACCAAAATAAAAGCTAAGCAACAGTGGCTTGAACATATGGGCAAAACAACCACACAGCCACCTAAAAGATTTTTAATATCCTAGGAAAATATGTCAAGATATAATCTGTGACCAGTGTAAGGTTTTGTTTTATGATCAGAATTGCTATAGAGAAAGGGAAATGAGAAGGCAAGCTGTGTCACAAAGGGAACACTAATCCTTTTTGCTAGCTGATAGACACATTGGAAAGCCCTAGAACACTGGTTTAGTATAATAAAGAAGAGTGCAACGTGATCAGCAAGAACAGATCAACTTCCCTTACACTCCTCTAAGCCTGCTAAAGAATAAGGTATCTAAGAAGAAAAAAAAAAAAAAAAAAGCTGTATCATAAGGTTTAGTTCCTACCTTCAAAATAATCTTTTAAATATGCCATGATTTCCATTAGCCTTGATGGAAGAAACGAAATCTTGGCAATTCTCACCAAATGAAATGGAGGAATGAAATGATAAATTTGGAACTAAATCTCACAGAAAAAAAAAGAAAAAAGAACAGCAGGAAGAAAAATAACAAAAATATTATTATAATTTTAAGTTCTAATCTCAAGAGTACTGTACCTGTGTTTAGCAATTACTTAACAGAAAACAGACAGATAGAATCTCTGCACGAAGTGACTGGCTTCAAAAAATGCTGATTCATATTAGAAACTACACAGACATGCCAGCCAAAATGCTACATTTAGTTTCTACATTTAGATGCCTGAAATCAGACTGTGTCTTCTACAAAATGAAAGATCTGGAGCTGAGCCATTAAGGTGTCCAGAAACCATCAAGGCAGACCTAGCATTTGATGAGAAATTATAAAGCCTAGCATCATTTAATGCTAAACTGAACTAAGTTAGAAGAGACTTAGCCAAGCACTAAAAATTCAGAACTGAAAAGTCCCTCCTCATTATCCTGTGGCAGAATAACAGTGGCATAATGCATAATGATCCCATAACACAGGGAGTCTTTCAATGTAATTAAAAGTCAGTAGAATGGAACATAATTATAAGAAATTAATTTTTTTTAAGTCAATGTGTGATCAGGCAGGGAAATTCACTGTCACAGAAAACCACTGAGACGTCATCTATGGCAAAAAAAAAAAAATGGGTAAAACTAAGATAACCTTTTAATCAATTATAATATCTGTGGGTATTCACTGTAGAGAGAAAAGAAGCTGCACTGCACATTATATACCACTATGTGTACATTTATTTAATGTATGTAGAGTAACACACATTATCTAGATCCCTGAATAAGCACAAATAATAGGCACTCCTGTCCCACACACCACTGACCACAGGCCTAAGTGCTATCAAGCAAGGCATTCATGTACCGGGGTATTCATTTCACATGTATTTAAACATCTGTATGTTGTTTGTAAAAGGTAGTCAAAACCAGTGCTCCTTTACATTAACCAGAGAAAACAGCATTTCCAGAAGTCACTTCACCATACCGACACAATGTCTTAGGTTGATTTCCTCCTTGGATTTCTTCATACAGAGAGTCTGGAGTAATTACTTTGAATCTAATCAACTAACTTTTTAGTGACTAGTAAACATTAAATTAATGCTGTCCTCAGAGTCTATGTTTTGTCTACAGAAAAAGACATCTCCAGAAGCATTATATCCCATTTTAAAATATATGTCTAAAGTAGAAGATAGGATTTACCCTCTCAAAAAATCTTAGTTCTCTCCATTAAGCACAGGGATAGCCAAAATAAAGAGCCATCATTTTGATTAAACTCTTAGAATACAAAACTGGGTAGAGAAGAGCCTCACTCTTAGACCCTTTGTTGAAATAAGCATCATCTGCTGACTTAGCATACAAATGAACTGCATGGAGAAAATCAGTTAATGATTTTTTGACAATACGATATGAGACCTGATCATAGGCTGGGACATGTGATGTGATAGCTGCTAGGTTCATAAATGAAGTCCCTGAACTTTATCATGCTGTGTACCTTGTCTCAGCCAGCTATGCTGTGAGGTGAAGCCTCTCAGGAAGTACCCTCAGGAAAAAGGGGAATGGGCAATAACAGAATCAATTTGCTTAGCATTAGTAATGAGTACAAGTGTATATCTAGAGGACAGGCTCCAGATTCTATGAAAATAATTCACTTTTTATCTATTTTCCCCTACCCTATGAAGAAATGCAGGGAATCCTGATGGTTTCTGTGACACACAGAGCGGTGTATCCAATTATGTCTCACTATGGTAGAAGTGTTCTATTTTTTCACATATCGAACATGTTAAACACACCTTAAAATACTGATAAAATGCCAGCCAACAAAAACTGAAAACAGAAATGTAAGCCAATTATTAGAGAATAGACCCTGAAGATTGAAAAATGCAAATTTGAATCTACGTAATACTGAGAACATTTAAAACAGACAGATGAAATTAATATTATAGTAACATTGTTTCAGCAATTTTGAGAGCAGATATAAAAGGTACACCTATCTTCACAGGAATGTTACACTATCCTGGATCAAGTTGGCTTAAATTAACAAGGATGGGTACACTAGCAAATTAGCTAAAATTATATCACGGTCTTATGCAAAGAAGACTTTTCTTTAGTCATGTTAATTTAAATAGTAATAAAGATGAAGTCCTCCAAATCAATAAAAACACAAGGATGCGACAGGCATGATTTCCAATACACATCGCATATAACTCTGCAGTGTCACAAAAATAAAGTCTCGGTCACTATTTCTATCTTACAGTAGATATATGAAATAATTGCTTTTCAACTTGTGTAAGAGAATGTGTACTGCAAGGAAATGAGCAGCATGTATTCTTTGTGTGGGAACATGGTCACACTGGCAATTCTCAGTGTTAAAATGCGCTATGTCTTATACCAGGAGGTAGTTTTTTTCCAGTAGATACGTATCTAGAGTATAACATATTTTTGATGAGGGCATGGCATCCTCACTACCCGAGTTTAGGAAGACAGGGTACTTCAACCTCCTTCCAACTTCACTGGGAGGACTGATTGTCTGCTAGCGCTAGAAGCATTGAGATTTCTCTGAGCATACATGCATGATTAAGTGCTCTCTAGAAGGAATCTAGCTTGAGCACTCTAATTTAGCACTGGCAGAGGGGACTGTGGTTATGCTGGTTTTGGCTAAGGTAGAGTTAATTTTCTTCATAGTATCTAGCATGGGGCTACATTTTGGATTTTGTGCTGAAACGGCGTTGGTAGCATAGGGATGTTTTAGTTATTGCTGAGCAGCACTTGCACAGAGTCAAGGCCTTTTCTGCTTCTTCACACCACCCCACCAGCAAGTGGCTGGAGGTGCACAAGAAGCTGCTAGAGACACAGCTGATCCCAGCTGACCAAAGGGATCGCTCACTCCATATGGTGTCATACTCAGCATATGAAACTGGGGGAAGGTGAAGGAAAGGAGGACATTCGGAGTGATGGCATTTGTCTTCCCAAGTAGCCATTATGTGTGAGGGAGCCCTACTTTCCTGGAGACGGCTGAACAGCCACCTGCGAATGAGAAGTGGTGAATAAATTCCTTGGTTGGCTTTTCCTGTGTGCACGGCTTTTGCTTTACCTATTAAATTGTCTTTATCTCAGCGCACAGGTTTTCTCACATTTATACTTTTGATTCAATCCCCCATTCCAGGGTGGGGGAAGTGAGTGAGCAGCTGCATGCTGCTTAGTTTCCAGCTTGGGTTAAACTGTGACAGTGGTAGATCAGCTTGAAAAGTGCACTGCTGGGCCAAAATAAAATGCTAACGTGGGAACATCCATAGACTCTATATGAAGGGTCAGTTACAGTAAAACACCAGCAGTATTAGTTCACCCTTTCAGAGTCATGCATTAATTCAAATATAGGCTAGGTCTCTACCAGTTTCTAAACAGTATTCCCCAAAATGACATGAAACAATTCCATTTACCTGCCATGTAACACTAGCAAACAGGTAACTGAAAAAAACTAAACTGACCATAATCTGTTCCCTATAAAACACTGCTGTGAACTATGCTATATAAAAGCCATCCTACAGAAGAAGTGCAGAGGTTGTAGGTGTGTTCATGAGGTCTCTTTTGGAAAAACCTGACAGCTGCTATATGCAGTTCCCTCTTGTCGCCTTTATTTCCTCTACTTTAGGAACAAACTTTTCTTCGTAAATTTTATTGGCCCTAATTTCACTGCTGCAGCACCCGGACACTGTTTAATGGGTTCTGCATGTAGTTTTTCAAGATCTTAAATCATCAAAGTATCTTCCTATTCACATATTTATAAACACTTTTCTAGTACATCCCTAATTAGCTGCTTTCGATTGATGCTCAACGTGAAGTGCAGAAAAGGAAAGGGTGTATAGCAAGTCAGTCACAGAGTAGTAACTAAAGCCTTAGTTATCAACTTACTTTCACTGTAGAAATGGTATTGGTCAAGGACGGCCAAAACAAACCTGAAATTACCTGGCATAGAATGCAACTCGTACCGAGAATATATGGAAACTTGGGGAAAATCATGCACACTAGCAACTCCTTTATGAGACAGAAAAAAAATCAAATCAGAAATAGACACAGTTTTCTCATCAGCAGAATAAAGCAGATAAGAATTTCACAGATTATTTCAGAGATGGATTTTATAAAAATCATAAAGCCTTGGACAGGTGACGAAAATATCTTAACATCTTTAGAACCTTAAAACAAACATGTGGAGCATAGGGTTAGGATTTGATCTGGGATTTTAAATTTTTTTTAAACAACTTTTAAAAAATGACATGAAAAAAAATAATGTTATTCCAGTCAAATTACGAATCATTCAAGACAGAAAATAAACTAATATTAAATGTTTGTAATAAATAAATAAATAAAATAAAATAATATTAAATATTTGTAATCACAGTTTCATAAGATGCTTAATTATTCTCATTAGATATTCTGACTATATGGAGTTTTATATATTTTATTATATTTGTCTTCAGGATATTTTCATTATCTGTAAGACAGAAAGATAATGCAGACTGTTACCATTAGTTGAGTCTTACAGTACCTAAAATTTTACTACAGGATATTTTCTACATATTTTTAGTTAATCATAAGAAATACTCCCAAACAGTACAGCTAAATATCATGTTATTCTGAAGCTATCACAATGAAGAAGAAGTTTATTAATGGTATCCAGAAAGGTCACTGTGACACTGTTAAGAAGAAAATATGGATACAGAAACTTGAAGATGGGTTGATTCATTTCACAAAGGTAAATACTCAATGCTGCATAACTGTCTCCCTTTAATTAGCTTGTCAAAAGATTTTGACAAAAACCTCCAGTGGATTACTGAGTAAACCTGAGCTGCAGATTACCTCTATTGAATCATTTATTGTCTTTCAGAGCTTTTAATAGAATTGATCTAATCAAGACAGTTTTATTTTCTTATCAATTTTCTGCCTCTCTTGTTTGCATTAGTTACTACAAGGTTTCCTTCTTCTTTTCTTTTCCTTTTTTTTTTCTTATTTATTTTTGCTTTTGTGTTTGATATGATAAGGGTGTGTTTGAGCACACACTTTAGATCTTCCTTGATGTCTTTATTTGGGCTTTTTACCTATCAATTTATCAGAAAACATAGTGTTCCCAGGCTTTTCCTTTCTCTTTTCTTTCAGCAGTTATAAATGTATCTTTACATGAACAGATGACATCTTCAGTTTAACACTACAACAGTACACAAGTTGTTCTTGGAAGTAAACAGATATTTACAAAGGGAGCTAAATAGCACTAATTGCCTTCCTCAGTGCCCCATTTACTGTCTTTTATTTTATATTAGCACTTCTCAAAGCACAATTTCATGCCGCCAAAATGCATTGCAATAACTGCATTAATGAGATACAAATATACATTTTAGTTAGAATTTGACAGATTTGGGAATACAAAACAGAAAAATAGATTAGGCAACTATTTTCTGACTTAGAATTCAAAGGACTGGGAGGAAAATGGCAAAAAGACTGATCATTTTTTTCCCATTAAGCACTTCCAAATACAGGTACTTCCTACACTCTAAAGTCATTTAGTGAAAGTCATTATCTTACCAACCTTTAATGGTGGGTAGCACTATATATTTAAGGTGTCATTCAGGTTTTGGATGGTTATATGCACCCCAAGGAGCTGTCAGAATGTGGGTGCACCCATTTACTAGTATTTTGCTCATCCTAAATAGTAAGGTTGGAGAACAGTGTCCATTGTCTCTTTCTACTGACATGCCTGTCTGCTGGTTTTGTAAAAGTCTGAAAGAAGGTTAGCCCTGGAAAAATGACTGGGATTATAATAAGGAATGATACAGTGTGTTAATTGCTGCACTTAATCATAGTCAACATTGATGGGTTTTGGTATGAGAGCATCTACAAAGTACTCTATCCAGGTCACACAAAGACTCTGAACTCTACAATTTAGAAATGTTAACTAATGCAAATAAGCCTCATCTCTAGCATAGTAACAATGCTTTGCCATGTCAGGCAGAAGAAAAAGAACCTATGCTGTTGAAGCATAATCTTGATCAAATTAATGTTTTGGTTTTGATTAATATCCAGGGGAGTGGTGATGAGGGAGACTTATTCTCATTGTAGGGTTTATTCAAGGCACGGGGCAAATGTCCCAAGGCATGAAATGACGTGTGTTCAACATACACATCACACACTTTGGCACAGTGGAAATGTGAAGAGTATAGAGAGGGTGCAACAATATGAAGAGGAGACTGAATGAATCTGTTTCTCTCCCCCTATTTGTACCTTTTTGTAGGACATTTTGAATAGTTTTTCAGCCTGGGTGAACCGGATCAAGATTCCATAAGAGACAAGGAACTGAATTCAATTTCCTGCAGCCTAGATAGGGGTTCTGAGTATTAGGTTATTCAGTTAAAGAAGGGCATAGTTCTCACTGCATTTACAGTATCTATTTATAGCCCTTTATTTCCTTTACTTTCTTTCATTAGAGATACTTTTTAGCATAATATAAATAAGATGTTTTACTTGGAACCATTTTCACTTTGAATGAAATACATGCACACAAGTATGTGTGTGTATATGTACGCAGACAGATAAAATGTTTGTATTTATTTTTGTGCATACACAGTTTTGTGGTCCATTGGTAACAGCTTTTTTGCTTGTTTTACTTTTTAAATTAGCAAGGAATGCAAAATATCACTTAGACAGCACCACTCTTGTATACCCATAATGAACCCCGTTCTGAAGTTTCCAGTTGCCTAAAGAGTTTTGCATTTTTGATAAAATTATATGCTGCATAGCAAAATTACATACAATTATTTCAGTGTACAAAGCCCCTACAGGTCTGAATAATGAATTGCTAATTTGAAATATTTATAAAAAAGAGTTGAAAGAAAAGCCCTCTTGCATATTTCAAAGTAGATAAGTAAACCTCCGAGAGGAAAAAAAAAATAAGAAGTCTGATAAAGTGAATGTATTTGGGAAAATATGTTTAGTGTGGCAATACCGTCCAAAATAGATGCTGTATGCAGTACATAAACATATTAATTTGTCAGCAGTTTCTCAGTGCCAAAAAACTTGACAAAGTTCTAAAGGAGTTATACTGCAGTATACTGAGTGGTATGCTGGCAAGATGCCTGCACTTGTTCTACCATTTCAGTATAGTTTTACTTACCTCATAAGGATATAAACATGATTACTCATAAGGATATAAACATGATTACTTTCTCAGTTCTTGTAATGTCCATTTTGTCCTTCTCAAAAATATCTACTTTGTTTTTCAAACATCTAGCTCCTCTATCAGCAGGTTAAACTAAAAAAAAAAAAAAAAAAAAAAAAAAAAGAAAGAAAGTATATTATCACCCAACCCACATCCAGAACGAAGCAATTAATTTGATGGGTTGACAGTTATAAAAAAGGTAGCTTCTGACAGACATCCAGTGCAATGCCAGCCAGAATGATGTGCTGTATAACACTTTCCTTAAAAGGGAAGGTAAATCTGGCATCCCAAAGGCAAGTCTTTTGTATTCCATTGAAGCTTTCAGGTATTAGTGCATCTTTGTTGTGTATTCCTGACAAGTTGTAAAGAATTCTGCTGCACTTAAAATATATTTGAGAAGAACTCACAAAGGGATGTATGCAAATCCCACAAAGGAGAGTGAAGAACGAGGCAGAGGGCAAAAGAAGCAGCAATGCATTGCTCAGCCACAGTACAGCTGCTGTGCAAACCTCTGAAGCTGTCAAGGGCAGCTGGGACATGGAGCAGGTTAGCAGAACAGAATTCAGCCCATTATGCTCCTTTCAAAGTCCATTAGCTATTATAGTGGTTAAAGCATCGTAAGTTACTGCTGCTTTTCTACTTTGTACAAATGCTTGTGCATGAAAGGAAAATGAGCACAGAGTCTGTAACCATTTGTGATTTGGGGATGAAGGCACTGAAACCACATAGATTAAAAAAACCTCATAACACCTTTAGTATTTATGTCTTGGAAACATCCCTTATCTGCCTCATTGCGTCCAGTTCTCAGGAGAAGAGACAGTAGCATGAAAAGCCACCTCAAGACCTGTTTTCTGTAAATGACACGTCTGAGGTATGGAAGGGAAAAATTGTATGTTTTTAAAGTGAGGGATAAACATTAGTCGGTACTAAGTGTAAATGCTTTGTACAGACATTGTCTCATGCAAAATAAGAATTAAAAATACCAATCAGCCAAGTGCTCAACATATCTCTTCTAAAAGATAAACTGAAAAATCTGATTCTGAAACTAACATGCTCCATGGAGGAGTTATTTTGAAATGGAATAAGGTTCACAGACTGTAAATGTCTCTATGTGTCCTTATTACCAAGGGAACACTGAATTAGGAGAGAGTTGCATTGTCCAGCAAGGAAACATTTCATATAATAACCCCATAATGCAGAATCTGTCTGGTCACTCTGGTGTGAATTTTAGTTTGTTGGAGACCATATTCTACCTCTTCTTGGAGTAAGAGCAAAACTATTGGACTTCCCTTATGGAATCATTCCAAGTATCCTATGTATCCCTTTCATGACAGAGGTAAAAGACTATGTAGTAAATGAATCATACAATCAATGTCAAGCTGCATTTTGCACCTATAGCTGGGAAACAAAATTATCACTTAAACTCTTTAGATGTTATGTCCAGATGATAAACAACTGTACTAAAATACTAATTAACTTTAAGATTTGTGTCTTATTGCAACTATGTTTCAGTTTACAGTATTCATTAGGAAGATTTAACAAGATAGAACATTTAGATTGTTTTTTGCTAGCTTAGTTGTTCCCAGTTGCCAAACAACCAAGGTTCATTAGAGAAATAGTGGATGTTCATGTAAATTGTGCAGTAAATTTTGGAGTCCACATATAGGAAGACACAGCTAGAACTTCCTCTATACAAATAGTATGGTTTTCATAAACACTTTGATTATTGCTCTTACACATATAAACTTTGTGATATTGAAAGTTTTGCACTGAAATTTTCCAAAATTTACTGTACTTCATCTTCCTAACGTCTGGGACAAACCCTACTCTCACAATTGGCTCCCAGGTCCATGAGTTCAATGGACCTTGTATGATACTGAAATTACAAGTATTAGGATATGGCTCAATGTGTTTTAAAAAAAGACTGAATTAAACTTAATATTTGAGTCTTAATTCCTTGGGATGTTTTACAGTGTTCACAAACAATAGCTTCATGTAAACATCAGTGAGACAAAACTTCAATATATTTCTGTGGGAATTTTGATTAAAGACTGCATGCACTGATGGCTCTCATTTAGCAAAGCATTGTTACATCTTGGGAAAATAAAATCCAGAGAATATTGTGAAAGACATATAAAGATATTTTAAGGTCTTTGTTGTGTTTCAGTGTCTACAATTCCCTCTATAAATCTTAACACTGAAAAAGGTTTACCAGTCAGTGAACTTTTCAAGTCCACGCAAGCTTCCTACTCAACCATTTTGAAAAAAGAAAAGAAAATTAATATTACAGATAACATACACCTTACATCACCCATATAATAAACTGCATTACTCTTAACCAGGAAAAAGAAATAGCTGTTTAACAACCATCAGCCTTAACTCCTGTCTTTCTCTATGTTTGTAACATGGTTTCGACTTTCCAGGAAAATATTTTCTTAAACAATACTATTACAGCGGCTAATATAATCACTGAATAGGTGAATCAATGGATACTTTTTGGTGTAAATACCACTTATGTTTTACAAGAAAAAATCTTGTTTCATCTAAATGAAAAAACCCTACATATATGCATAAAATTCTTTCTTTCTTATAAGGGAGGGTTTCTTACTGGTTTTATCCTACAGTTGTTAGGATTGGTGCAACCATCTTCAGTTAGAATGCTATTTGATATAATTTCTCTGTAACATGGATATTTTAATATTTTTCTTGATAAGGTCAGGTGAGCTTGCACATTGTCTGAAACTGCCAAATAATGAATTCCATGGTAAAACTCTTTCAGATATATACAGTGACTGCTAAGTAAACTCTTTCATTCACGTTGTTCAAAGTTTTAGAAAAGCAGTTCATTCTTCAATGCAATGCATGAAAAGGAGTACAATAATACTTCCATTACTATGCCCCACTTCTGACCCCACTCTATCCTTCCTACATTCTGGCAAATCTGCAGTTTATTGACTTCCCAAGCTGGATGTTTTATTCTCAATATTTAGCAGACTTTTAACTCTTCTTCTGTGAATTTGCCTACTTACTTTTCAAACACATTTATAGTGTGGCATCCAAACATCCTTTGGCAATGTGCGTTGCATTTTAATTATCTACTGTGTGAAACAAGCTTCTTTTTGTTTGTTTTAAAGCTTACACCTGATAATTTCCTTTTGTGCCAATTTGTGCCCCCTGGGTTTTTTGCTATTAAGAATTGTAGGTAACAGTTGTAATTCATCAGCATTAACTATTCCCTTCTCTGTGTGTTCCTGCCTCCTTCCCCAGTTGCTTTCTTCCAAGACTGGCAGTATTACATTACTGCATCTCTTCTTGTAATGATGCTCTTCTTCAACTCTGATAATATTTTCTGTCTTTCTCAAGTTCTCCTCCATTATTTCTGTAATACTGTGACCTGAATTCCTGTGGGGTTTTGCAATGTGAGTGCATCATGGATTAATAAATTGGCAAAATATTTTTTTTCTATGGCTTTTCAGTTGTTTTCAGTTCCTTCCTATTACTCCCTAATATTGCATTTGTCTCTGATCATTGAGCTAATGGTCATAAAAGAATATATAGCCACAATGATGCCATACTCTGTCCCTAAGTGGTAACTCACGTTGGGTTCTTTATGGTGTATGTATAGCTCCTGTAGGTTTTCCTTAAATTTATAATTTGGCTTTCTATGCATTAATTATTTCTTTACATTATTTTGACTTTTCCTCATTTGATATGACTTTGAGGTATATTTACTTCCTCAAGAGAAAACATTCAGGGACATTTTGGCTCAGACTGTGACTACATATAAGTCTTGTTCATCATGCCGAGGTTATATTTTTTTCAGGTACACTTCTGTTCTGCAGATGCCTTGCTTATAATCACTTCAAACAGTAAATAAAGTCAAGTCATACCGGTTGACAAAATACAGCCTGTCCATCATACCCAAACAATACTTCTTCTGTGCTTTTGTTTGTTTGTTTGTTTATAGTAGCATACATACTGTTTCAGCTGTGTTGCCATAGCAAGCAACAGTAAACAGCCCTTGTTCAATTTACTCTTTTCTTATCTTTCCTCTCTCTCCAGCCATCAGCTCTGGAGAGCAATTTAGCAGGAATATAACCTTGCTTGTGCTTGTATTGCTGCCAGAGATAGGAGTGAGAAGAGTAGCCTCTTCTTACCTTATTTATATTGGTATGTAGGTAGTCCATGTGACAAACTACTGTTTAAATTTCCCTCAAAGATCGGATCTGGGAGAATGATGCTATTCAGCACAGGGCTGCATGCTCAGTTTTAAGTTTTATATTAGTTGTATTATTCATATTAGTATGGCTATGTTTGTCATAGCTGCTGATGGAACCTTTTGGATGACGACTTGAATGAAAAACTGGTTTGTTTGGCTGGTTGGTTTTTATCTCAGCTTATAACTAAGAACGTATTTCTTTAAAAGTGCTTCTTTTCCACTTTCTGTATTGAAAGCTACTTGTATGTTTTCCTCAGCATAAGTAATTGTTTTCGAGGGGTCATGGCCCTCGGAGTTTGGCTAGCTGACAGTGTTTTGGCTGAATGGCATCTGCCCTTACATCCTGCTTCAAGAGGAAACACAAATAATCATGCTGCTTCAGGAAGAAAAATCTCAATATTTATGTTAAAATCACTTTTGATTAAAAGCCAATTACATTGAAGATGATGCAAATTTGCCCTGCTTTTGTTTGGGCAAATATAAAGATAAAAGCCCTGGATCTAAACCCACTCTTCTGCTCCCATTGAACTGTCTGTAGTTTTGAAATTATAGCTGCTCTATAATCCTAATCAGCCACAAGATGCCAGAATATATATCAAGGAAATATGCAAAGGCAATGACTGTTAGCTACCCCTAAACTGCCATCTTCCATAACAACATCTTGTGCAGTTTTAGAAGGTTCCTGGTTGACTGGGTACTCAATGACATTTTGGTATTGTGTAAAATTTGCAGAAGGAGAACAATAAAAAATCTGCAAATTACTTGATTTTGGAGGAGCATCCACTTCCAGGGTTCTTGGAGAACATGGAAATTTTCATCAGCTGTGTAAAATAACCATACTTCTACATGATACAACATAAATAGAAGAGGCAAATAAATCACATAATTTGGGATAGCATCTCCATGAGATTTGTAGTTGGATCTACTTAGCTGAATAATGTGTAGCAGTCAAATAGTATGGAGGATTTATAGATGGATCATTCTTTGACTTAATAAAGTTGCAAGTTACTCTTACACACAGGACTTCCCTATTTGTGTCTGCTGAAACTATATATAATGATGTTGTAAAGAATAACTAATAATAAGGTGAATGCAATATACCAGCCTTAGAAACATACCTCAGAACATAATTTATAAAACAATACCATTTTAATAACGGGGGGGGGGGAAGTGAACACGCATATTTAAAACAAAATACTTGAGCACATAATTAACTGGTTTGAATACTTAAGTCCCTTTAAGTACTTATTAAGAACAAGAAGGGACTTAAGCATAGATTGATACTCGGTGTTCCTTAGTGCTCGGGAAATGTGTTTCACTGTTTATGAATAAACATAACATGCACAGTATGATACCACAAGAGAAAAATGATATGAGGAAAAGTTCCTTTTGCAAAATAAATGCCCTGTAATGTAAAATAAACACAAGACAGCAAATGGAAGAAATAAAAAATAAGCAAAGTACAAGGCTATTGCCTCACCAAATCAAGCAGACACATAAAGCATTCTATTCTGTTTACACTTTCATGGGGTGATATTAATCAAGCTATCTATCTACGTATCACAGTATTTCAATCTATTTTTTTCTGAGTATTTTCTATCTAGGTCAGAAATAAGGGCTGCTTCCCCTATTCCCCTCTCTCAAATCTGACTGATTGAAATTCCCGTGTAGGTCAGCTCTGTTTGCCATAGGACACTGTTTGTAGTTTAAAAGAGTAAAATGGTAAAATAGATACACTAAGTCTTTATTTCTCTGATTACTTGCTTTGTATGCCTATTCTAGTGAGCCAAGTTTATATCACATTCAATAACCTGGAAAAAAGTTCACTGAGAGCAAAAGAGAGCAAGGGAAGGATGAGACAGAACCCTTTGCAGAAAATCTTTTTGTAGGTAGTTCATACACATACTAATTCATATTGTACCGTTCCTGATTCTCAGAGGCAGACCAAACTTGAAAGAAGATTGAATGCAAGTGCTATTTTTGCTACTTGAAATGAGCACATAGCATGGTTCTTATCATCTTCAAAGGTTGCCTCCTACTTTATGAATAATGAGTCCTTAAAGCAATGTTTTCAAAATAAAAAAAGCAAGTAAGCCACCACTGAGCACAATTATAATTGTTGAAAGAAGACACCAGTAGTAAAGGGCAGAGGTGTTTTTTTTAAAGAAATTTCCAGACTAAATGGATAAACCTTGTTCCAAGAAACAATTAGAAACAGAAATGTTAGTCCAATTATTCCAATCATACAAAACTTTTCTAATTATAATTGAACATAAACTAGAAAGCTGAATTCAAATATACTCAAACTTCATGATGTGCAAAGGTTACTTGAATATCAATTCAGATTTTGATTTCTCAGGACCTCTGACAATATTATGAGCATTTCAAGCCATATAAGTAAGCAAGCTCTTGTTCTCTACCTATTTCTCTTGTTATCTACCTATGTCTTTCTTTGCAACATTTCAACTCGGTACTGCGTATTAATGTGTAAAATAATTGTACTGCCTATTAATGCACAGCTCTGGGACAAAACAGCCAATTTATTTTTTTCTAGATTTTTGCTCTAATTATTTTCTCTTTCACTGGAAGAAAGATTTAAAAAAATTGAAGGTTTGAAATGAAGTCAGTGTATCTGCCATTCCGTGAGACAGTAAGAAAGGTAAGGGACTAGATCTAAAAGTATATCTAGGAACCTAATTTTCCTTCGAACTTCAGCGAGACTTGGGATCCTAAATTTCTCTATAGGTTTTGGACAGAAATCTTGTTCATATACACACATTTAGAACGCAGAATCAATCACTTACAAACAGCATTTTCAAGTTTCTGTACTCTGTCCAGAAATCCCAGGTCTCGGAATTAGTACTTGTAAAGGTATTAAAGTTTAAGGTCTTTGATTTTAATCTTCCATGCAAAAGCAGATTTTTTTAAATTCTCCTTCACATCAACATGCATTTGCTTTCAATTAACCTAGGAACTCTATTTTCTGACTCCAGTAAACCACCAATTCTAATAACTAATATATGCTTAAACATAATTTTCCTTCTCTAAAGTTAACCAAGATTTCAGAGACATTAATTTTAAAACTAACAGCCCAGTCTTAGAAAAGGTTGATTATTTTTTTCTGTTCAAGTAATTTAAAATAAATATAAGAATTAGAAAGAAAAATTTAGATAAATTAATGGCATTGGGGAAAAAAAAAAAGAGCATATATAAAGTACAGTGGTTTTCATCCTGTTAAGTTAAAGATACTTAACATTTACAAAATAGCATTTAAATGCATTAGAATTCCACAGAAGAAAAGTCCTCATCTACAACATAAGGACAGTAAATAACCCTAGATCAAGCCCTTTGATATTTTTTTCTTGTTCTGTTCATATGTTGGTCAAGAGCTATGGTGACTTTCTCAAAATATCTGGATGATATTTTGAGTAGTCAAGTGGGAGGACCCTTTGTCCTGCACCATGCCTGCTGTTATGACTTATAACAAATGCCATGGCTTATCTGAATCAGAGCCACCTTTATGAATTACACCCAGTGTCAAATCACAGATCCCTTTGCGTGTATTCCTCATATTCTATTTGGAAAAAAAAAAAAAAAGAAAAGAAAAGAATACAAAGAATGTATGAGCAACATCATGTGGCCTTTATTCGCATTCACATCAAATAGTTTATTCGCCTTAGTTACTTCAAATACTTGCAACAACCTGAGGCAGCTTCAGGATAACCCTGAGTTTGAGATGGGAGATGAAACTGCTAACTTGCTTGAACATCTTAAATAGGTAAGCAGTTGAACTGCTTAAACCAGAGGGAATAAAAAACCAAATGAACTTATTCATCTCCATCCTGCCTAGATAGCTGTTGCACAACTTAATAACACTCCACTCAGCTCCTCTCTGGTACATTAGACACATCAGAACAATATCAGACTGTCCAGGAGCCCCTGGAAAGTGTTAATTAACAGGAGGAGGCTGGAGCAGTGAATCTTTAAGGTCACAAAGGATAGCAGGTAGCCTATCACTTCAATGAAGTTAAAGTAAAATTACATTAAGTATTTGTGTTGAGTCCATCAGATGACTCCCCAGTGGACTGTAAAACACTACATTATGAAACGATGTTACAGCCTCTTTGTTAGTCTCAATTTACACTTAGTAGAAGGAAGAAATATTTGCAGAATGAAACAGTTGTATCTGCTGCATGCCTACTTTAGAGAAATGGACAGTATAAAATGACAGGCACAGCAAAATTTGTTCTGACTGGGTTTTATTTTCCTAATTATTAATTTTGTTGCTATTTCCAACATGCTGATGACTTGAATTTTATTTCTGTGATTTTTATGTGATCCTGAAATAACAACTCAAAAAAATAGCTATTTTGTGTGAGGCCTTAATAGAGAAGAACAAGAAATTACTAGTTAACAAAATGGATAAATGTTGGCTAATTGCAAAAGTCAAAGAATAAATGTTTAGAAATACTTTCCATGGAGTTCTTGGCCTTCTGCCAAGTTTTGGTGGATTATATTTTATTTATTATTGTATTTTATTTATAGGCTCCTGAATATTGAAGGTAATATTAATATTTTTCTACTTTACTGTGGGCTTAAATAAATGATGGTTAAGAAGAGTAACAAGATTACTGCTTAAAAAAAGATAGAAGGAACAAAAAGTGCTTAGCATTTTGTACCTTATTAGCCCTGTAGCCTGTATTCTTGGAATAAGCCGATTGGCAAGATGAAAGAAAGAAAAGAAGTAAAGAACCTGCAATAAGAACTTAGCTTGCCTAAATATTCTGTGTGTAACTAAAAATAATTTTATATAAACTTCCATGTTTCAAACATGATAAATGGATAGCCATTCAGCAATGTGTATCCTGTCATAAGACACAGAGAACAGTAATAACAGCATCCTGCAAATACCCATTTACATCTGCAAATGCATGTCAACCTAGGTTAGAAGAAATTGTTTTTGACAGTGAGCAGGTAGCTTTCTGATAGAGCTGTAAGGAAATGATATACCCACAACAAGGCAGTAAAAAAGGTGTGTGGCGTGAAAGATTTTTTTCCTGCTATTCCCTGGGTAAAATGGGTGGAAAACCAAGCAATGGGCTGCCAAGAGACAGCCAGACTAAGGCAGGGTTTACATAAGACACAGAGAAGTCAAGCTCTCCTGCACCCAACCTTTGCCAGCTTGTGGATCTGGGGACAATTTCTACGCATAAATTGTGATAATTACTATTATCCCATTTTTATTTGGTTTGAAAACAGGCAGAAGCACAGTGAAATAAGGAATCTCACATAGGACCTTCACTTCAGGTTCTTCTGCCCAGTGCTAGTTATTTTAGCAGTGATTTTGTGGAAAGAGTGAAAAGGCAAAAGCTTAAGTATTAAAAAAAAATATATAATTGATATAAGCAGGCAACATATAAATGGCTAAAACCAATTAATAAAATAAAACAAAAACCTTGATCAGGGAATAATTTGGATGAAAAGATTAATCATCATTTGCCTTCTATTATTTTACTTGTGATGGTATAAAGATAAAACCGAAGCCCAGCACCAGACTCACGGCCTTTATGTGTATATAAATTATCTTTTGGTACATACAGAGTATCTGTATGTATGTATGCCCTGGGTTCAGCAGTAGCAATTATTTTTCTCCTTCTTAGTGGCTAGTGCAGTGCTATATTTTCATTTTTTGGCCTGGGAAGAGAGCTGATAATGCCGATGTTTTCAGTTGCTGCTCAAATGTTTGGTCTGACCAAGGACTTTCTGAGCCTCATGCTCTGCCAGGGAGGAGGGAAGCTGGGAGGAAGCAGAGACAGGACACCTGACCCAAACTAGCCAAAGAGGTATTCCATACCACAGCACGTCATGCCCAGGAGGGAACTGGGAATGACCCGGAAGGGCTGGGAGCACTGCAGGGTTGGACGAGGTATCGGTCGGTACGCGGCTGGGGGGAGTGGGGCGAGTTATCTTTTGGGTGGTGCTGAGGTGTTGTGTTCTCTTCCCTTGTTATTTCCTTTAACATTATTATTATTGGTGGTAGCAGCAGTGATTTGTGTTATACCTTAGTTACTAAACTGTTCTTATCTCGACCCGTGGGAGCTGCATTCTTTTCAATTCTCCTCTCCATCCCACCAGGAGCAGGGGGAGGGCAAGAAGGGGGGGAGTGAGTGAACGAGGTTTGTGGTTGGGTTTAAACCACAACAATGTACATACACATTACCTGCTGGGGAGCAGACAATCCTGGGCCATGGTATGCCCCAGGACCTTGATCCTTTGACAGGGACTCAGCACCTGCCTGAGTTCTCCATCAGCTCAAGGGCAAATATTGCATTTGTGTATAAAACGGAGTGCACAGAAAAGCCTGGGAAATGAAGAACTGGTTCCATGATGTGTCAGCATTTGCCTATTCTTTATATAGCATAACATATGGCAAATTCTGTTTTCTTCCCCTCCCATTCTCTGTATTGAAATTATTTTCCACAAAATGATGAAAGGCACAAATAGTATGTGTTCTTGGCTATGGGCCTCCTCTACTGAAATCCGTGTGTGAGGGGGAGCGGACTGCAAAGGAGTTCAATATGTGTAAAATGAAGACATTATTTTCAAATTATTTTTTCATGTACTTAGAGTATAAAATGTGAAGATTATTCAGAATGTCCTATTTTGATAATCATTCTCTTTGTTCACCCTGCTGTAATACAGCAGCAACTACATTATACTCCTTTCCTGATATAAGCCCATATTTTATGTAAACTAATAACCTTGAAGTAGAGTGCAGGTTGCACAAATCACTTTTATTACACAGAGCGGATTCAATATAGCAAAGAAATGTTTGCCTACTAAAGTGTCTTTTATAATGGGTTATATTGACTTTGCTGTTTTTAAACTAAATATCAACCATAAGGTAAGAGTAGGAGGGAACAGATGGAGAGTTCATTTCTCAAAATGTATTGGAATCAAAATACATTCTTTAAAATTCATATCCAAATGTGGCTGTGGGAAATTATAAGTGATAACTCTACACTATTTTTATAGTGATGCATCTGATGCAGTATTAACATCATGACTGTGTAACAATGACAAAAAGGAAACAATTCCTGTATAGTATTATTAGTCTTATTTTTGAAAACATAGTTTCTGTCTCAAGAAAGGAAAGGGAACTGGATTTTAAAAAGGAAATTTTGTGTATGCCATTTTTAAAGATAGTAACCACAACAGTTTCCATAAGCTAGTGAACTATTTCATTATCAATGTGATCATTGATACTTTGTGTCATTAATCTTGTTCCCATTGCAGCATACTTGTGCAGATATTATATTGTCCCTAACTTATATTAACTTAGCTGTCAGAACGAACGCCTTACAAACGTATTTTTAACAACTTTTTCATCTCATCTTTTCTCAGATACCTGCATCTTACTGTCTATAACTCAGATTTTAATACCTTAGGCTCCTTTTGTAGCAAACAGAAAGAATATTCATACATTTACTGGGACTTGTTCCTTACCTATTTTACATATGTAAACATTAGGATAACGTAAATTGCACTTACAGTGCCAATTTGAGTCCACTGACACTGAAGGAAGCCTTCACGACAGGCTCAAAACACAAACATTTACAAAGCAGATGTCTATCAAATGAATCTGAACTTCTCTGTCAATATAGAAAGGCTTTGATAAGAAAGTGGACAAATGTGTGAGGCTTTGCTAAAAATAGCCACCCTTTAACGGCTTTTTACACCCTTCTTTTTGTGGAAACATACTTACAGAAACTGATCTATAAAGCCTGGGAATTCAGAGGCACAAATTTATGCAAGAAGTGGTACACTTATCGCAGAAATGGAGCAAATAGTTTTCGACGTTATGTTGCTGAGTTGAGGTATACTGGCTGATTTTTTATTTCATTTTATCCAACAAGAGACAGAATGAAAGGCATTGCTGTTAGTAAATTTAAAGGCAGAGATCATTTATGTGTTCCTCCAACCATTGGAAATAATCATTTGCATTTGGTATTCCATCAACAGATTGCTTCAGACAAATTATGCATTCACTCACTGTCCAGCAATCTTTTCCAGTTATCTTTACCTTGAAAAATACTCTGCATTGAATTAAAAAATTGATGGTCAAGTATCAAAACAACACATAGTATTTAGTCTAAATTCCATGACACTTTGCTACAATGTAGGGTCTTGACTGAATGTGAGCTCCTTTTTTTTATTATTATTATTTTATTTTTATTTCTTCTTTAATGCTAAAGTTTTGTAATTTATTATTTTTAAATCCTTTTTCATGTGTGACTGAGAGCAAGACTGATTGGTAACAGAGATGTCAGAGGAGCTCAATATATGCTAAATAAAAAACTCAACCTGGAAAGAGGTTCCTACTGCTCCCCAGCAATTCAGGGAATAGTATCATGTAGAAGCTTCCAAGATACTGTGAAATGAGATGCTGTATCCACATCATTCAGCGTAAGTCAGATACACTGCCTTTGCTCCTGAAAGCATGTCAGCTAGAAGTCAAGCACTTCTCTGAATACTTGGCTTTCTAGCTGGCACACAGTGCAGCATTTATTTTGCTGCTAGGCGGGAAAGGCTGCCAGCAGTCCTCCAGGTTACCAGTGTTGTGAGCACCTTGGTTAATACTGGCACACTCCGCAGATGTAGTAAATTTAGGTTCATCCCCTTATGTGGGTCTGTATAAAGCAGTTGCCTGCATTGCAAGGTAAGAGGTCTGACCTCTGAAATTCAAGTTCAAGTCTCTTGTGCTTCAGTTATGATCAATCCTCACAAGTCCTGCCCGAGATACTTTTTCTGATCAAGGTTTCAGGAAATAGATCCCACAAATCATTCATTCCCGCAATCAACAGTCTCAAATAAAGAAGTACCTCAGCACAGCACATTCCTGACCAGCTTTACTAGCCAAAAGGCTTTGTCTGAATTTTATAGTGATAACCTTGTAAATTAATTTTTCATTTTAATTTACAATATGTTTTTATTTTATGCAAGGAACAAAATATGAAGTCTCCTGTATTTAATTTAGCACCTGTACATCCTCAGAAATGATAATGAAGCACTGCATGATTCAGCCTTTATAGGGTGGTGAATTCTAATCCTGTTAGGGTGGCTCTTTAATTAAAACGCCAATTAACTTTTCTGCAGTTAATGCAATTATGGATTTATTACTTCTTGCCATTCTAAGAATTTTTTTATAATCCAATAATATTTAATTTGCAAAATCCTACCTTAGGAAAAGAACAGCTCAACTGAGTAACATATCTATAAAACTATCCACTTTCAGAAATTAAGTGCCTGTTTAAAACTTCTGAATAAATAACAGTTACAAGGACCTTGGCCTTATATCCTCAACCTAAAATCCTCCTTAAGATCTAAGAACTACATAAGAGTTTAATTTTCTATCACTGTGTATCTTTTATCACACTTACCACAAATCTATAATACTTCTAGGATACCTATGTTTAAATAGTGTATGCTACCAGTTGGTTTTTTTCAACTATACTGTTCTGGTTTCAGCTGGGATAGAGTCAACTTTCTTCCTAGTAGCTAGTACAGTGTTGTGTTTTGGATTTAGTAGAAGAATAATGTTGATAATACACTGATGGTTTCAGCTGTTATTGAGTTGTACTTATACTAAGCCAAGGACTTTCCAGCTTCTCATGTCCTGCTAGCAAGTAGGCTGGGGGACACAAGAAGCTGGGAGAGGACACAGCCAGGACAGCTGATCAAAACTGGCCAAAGGGATATTTCATACCATGTGACATCATGATCATTATATAAACTATGAGGAAGCTGGCCAGGGGCTGTTGCTTGAGAACTGGCTGAGCATCGGTTGACAAGTGGTGAGCAATTACATTGTGCATCACTTGTTTAGTATATTCCAATTCTTTTAACATTATTATTGTCACTATTATTATTTTCTTCCTTTGCTGTCCCATTAAGCTGTCTTTAAAGAATCCAAGTGAGAAAACTTGTGGCTTGAGATACTTCTCACTTCTTCCCTGTGACGGTGGTGAGACACTGGCACAGGTTGCCCACAGAAGCTGTGGCTTCCCCATACCCAGCAGTGTTCAAGGCCAGGCTGGACATGGCTTTGAGCAACCTGGTCTAGTGGGTGGTGTCCCTGCCCATGGCAGGGGGGTTGGAACTAGGGAATCTTTAAGGTCCCTTCCAATCCAAACCATTCTATGATTCTGATACTCCTCAATTCTCTCCCCTATCCCACTGGGGTAGAGGGTAGTGAGCGAATGGCTGTGTGCTGCTTAGTTGCCAGCTGGGCTTAAACCGTGACAGTCCCTTCTGGCACCCAATGTGGGAGTTGAACACATGACCCTGAGTAAGATTCTCATGCTCTACCAACTGAGACAGGCATAGGTTGGTTCTCTGGTTCAGCTGCAGTGCCTGTCATCAAGGTAGGAGTAGCTGCAGTTTCTGCCACTTTATCGTCAGATCCAGAGACCTCCTTTTCCCCTTGAGGGTAGTGAATAGCGTTGAACAGGGCTCAGTAGGCACGGGCTAGGCCCAAACATGTTACACAGAACTCTTATGTTTATGATTCTTTTCTTCTGATAAGTGGAATACACCAACACTATCAAAAAGGTATTAAGGTAATTTCAAAGAATATTTCTTGCTTCCTTATCCTAAGATTTTTATTTGTCCATACACATTGCCATGTTACAAAATACTGGTCAAAGAAGAGACACTAGTGAAAAATAAATAACTGATTGCACTACTCCCTTTCAGGATGGGGAGGTAAAGAGTAACATTGCAAGCATGGAACAGAAGCACGGCTGAGCTCTTACACTGAGTGTACAGTTTGACCTGGTAATCCCCTTGTGGCCCAATGTTTATTGCTAACACTTTATACAGTTATCAGTTGAGTTGGAAATTCACGTATTAAACCACTGGCTTTCAGGATTTTTATAGCTCCCCACTTGCAGTTAATGCATTTTGTATTAGCCCTCAGTGTGAAGAAATCATAACTCCATATACCAAGGGATAAACTCCAACTTAAATTAATAGCAAACAGTACCTGGAGACTTGGATATACGCACTGAGATGTCTGTTCTATTGCTTTTCCCCCACAAAACTGAATTTTCAACATATTTATACCTAGACTTGAAACACTGTTTTTATTTCTAAAAATGTGATTTGAGGCAAAAAGGTGAGAAAGTAGAGCTCTCAAACACATCAAAGGCTTGATTCATTAGGATAGTCAAGACAGAAAATTATTTCACATAAGCTTTTGATACATGTCCAGAAAGTGAATTGCATTGTTTTATGAGTACAACTTCGTCCTGTTACAAGATTTGCCATAATATAAATACCAAGTTGTGCAAGACAATCTACATGTCACGGCTATGCATCTAGTCAGAACCATAAGGGCTACACAGCTATATGGAACCATTGCCCAACAATACAAAATTGGAGGTGTCTCATACTACCCAGAACTGCCATCGAATAAATGTCTGAATAGCTGCAGTTCAGTCCAGGAAAGGGAGTTTCTGATCTGATGTGTACTGAGGGTGGAGTTGCAAAAACAGATATGAAGCTGTATTTTATGACCACAAATAGTGGTCTTAAAATAATGATTCAGAGTTTGGCAGTCACAATACATTGTATTATGTAGTTTTAAAGACCTTGAACAGGAAATTATTTTTTTAAGGACAATTTGAGTTTTGGCCACATCAGGAATTGTACTTCTTAAAGAGATGGTACTAATTGGAAAACGGTTTTTTGAATACACGGGGAAAGTAAACTGTCGACTATGTTTTTATGAATTGCTGCGCTTTCACTGCAGAAAACAAATTATTAATTCTTTCTTTTTCCTGCTTTTATAAAGGCTGAAATGGCAGAAAGTTCTACTCAGGAAAATGCCAAAGTAAGGAAGACGGTGTTTGAAAACCAGACAGTCTTTTACAATTGTGCACAATGACAACAATTTTGGCTTTGCTCTCAAGAAGAGAACTAGAAGCTGACTTAGCATTCTGGAAATAGAAATACCCAAAGTGGAACATTCTCAGTGCTTTTCTTTGCACAGGACTGAGAGCAAAAAAATGAAGAATGTTCCTGCTCAGAAATCTCTTAAGTTCATAGTCAGGGTAAAATCTTGAAGTCTGGGCAGGGCAACACAGGCTCATTTCATGTCTTGTTGGTGGCTTTGAAACAAGGGGTCTAGCTGTAATAGGTAGGAAAGTGGTCATGTTTTATTCCCTTGATTGCAAATGGCATGAGAACAGGTACAGGGATCTTAAAGCTATGGCTTTGTTAAGAGCTATTTGGTAAAGCACCATGTTTTACAACTCAACACTGTGTGACATACATCAAGACTTTTTACAGTACGGTAGCATCTGCAGCAATCTTAAACATAATTCAATAGGCTCACAGTCAATGTCAGCTGAAGGAATTAAATTACTGTTTAGCAGTACTTACACTGAACAGTGCTTTATGAAGCTCTTTCTTCCAGGAAGACTTGGACATTTATCCTTTCAACCTACACGGTAATAGCTTGGGATGTTGATGTTCAGTACACTCAACGAGAACAAGCTGATAGGAAATTAAAACTTGATTAAACTGGGAAGAAAATGTAGCTTAAAGTTGAATGGGTTGCAATATGTTACTACAGTGATCCCATTGTTCTGTTTATCCTTGTTTCCAGCTGTCACAAAGCCAAGATAAGAAGCAGAAAATATTTCTCTTTTTTTTTTTTTTTTACAAAGATCTTTTAATTACTAGCTTCAGATGATCACTGACTGCTGACTTTCCTGTGAATTAGGAGGAAGCTTGGGAAACCAAACTGCTTTTGTTTCAGGTCTGGAACGTAGTTGACCCTAGCTACTCTTTTCTGTGTAAACGACCTACCCTAGGAAATCTCGGTAGACTAGAAAGAGAGGGTAGTTGCATGTGCAAAATGCTGTTTTTCTTTCCTGTAACTTCATTTTACTGATAATGGTGGAAACCAAGAACCAAACAGCTCAAACATATTACTTGGAAAATATCCAACAAAAATTGCTAGTGCAGACCTTTTCAGTATTACATGTTTGCCATTTATGACTGCAGCAAATACATAGAGAATGCATTGCTAAGTGGTAGGAGGTCTTATGCCCATTATTCTCAGCTTAGAATACTCATAGTGATTTGTTGTATTATCAGATAGACAATCTAATAAACATTTGTATCTAGATTCTGCTTTTATATGCTCCAATAGAAATATGAATTAATTCAATATATTTAGGGCTGCCAAAGGAGTACAGCAGAATCTAGCCTCCCAATGGTAATTAATACTTAAAATTAGAACCTAGTGTCAACACACATTACATAGAATGAAAATATGATATTGAAGTACAGCTCTTCTCTTTTTTATGGATATTTGGGTCCTAATGGGTTAAAATGTGCAAAATGTCCCTATAATTTAACTGGATCAAGAAAAAAAATCCCCCCAAATCAAAACAAAAACTAAAGCAAAATGCATCAACCCTACAAGTGACAAAAACCTCGCCCTGATGCAATGAGGAAAATAAAAGCAAACTGCATTAAAATCATGAATTTTTATCTCTCAGAAAGGAAGAACATTATCCACATCATCCATTCTTAATGATCAGACTGTTATTTCACTGATTTGTGGGTAATGTTTTTAAATACCAGATCATTGTACTATATTTTGCTTATGGTCATGGATAGGACTGGTCAGAAAAATGTTAATTACTTTGGGATTTTTACATAAAAAAACATGAACAGGAAATTCCTACAAGACTTTGCTGCTTCTCTGACTTACAAGAAATGCAGTCTTATTGATGGCAATGTGAAGACATTTTTGGGAAGCAAGAAGCACATAAAGAAACCCTTAGGTCTAATTTCTTACTGTTTTCAGTGTTTTCAGCACACTGTTAGCTTTTTTCACATTTGTTGATAGTAGTTCACTTTAATCTCTTTCTAAATTCTTTTAATGAGAAATAGTGAGGAAAAGAGCTTATAAGATCCATCTTACAGACCAAAAAGCCTGTTTACCTTTACTCTCCAGCACACTGGACTTTTTTTTTTTTTCTCTGAAAGTGCTTCAGGAGCTTTAATTGTTTCAGCTCCGTGGTAATTATTTCAACTACTAATCTGGCTGATAATTCGGAATTTAATTTTTCCTCTACCATATCATGTGAGAGCTCAGTGAAGATTTCTTCCAGGATTTGTGGAGAACACTTAGTTCTCAGACTAGAATAGCACTACTTCTGAAGTTACCAATTGCAACATATATTTTATTCCTATTTCATTGTAATTTCATATTTTTGTTCTGCACTGTGGGTTGTGCATTCTGAAAAGACTAACTACTCTTCAGAAAGCTGCTCGCAGATTCCCACAATTTCATTTCTTCCCTCTAATGGCTGTTCCCATGCTACATAATGTGTCATCTCTACTTTTATGAGAAATATATTTATGCTTGAATTTCTAAACAAAAAATCCTGTCACTTTTTTCCTGCTTTCTCTGTTTCTGAGGAGAGGGGGACACAGACAGAAAGTATGTCCACTTAGTGTTTTCTTGCTCATGCTGTTATTGCATTACTTACAGTTTTTGTCTAAATGTGAGCAATGTTAATATAAGCTAAGCATTTTAGGCTCTTTTTATAGTCAGTTAAAAGAAACAGCTACTGCTGGAGCAGAATTTGCATCATCTCTCTCAGACAACTAATTTAGCTGAACCATCATGGAGAGGTAAAATTTTCCCCCCTTGACTATAACACTAGCATAGGTTGACTACCTTAGACGTAGGTGTTTAAAAGTTCAATTAGGTAAGACTAAGACAGCACAGACTATGCACCGATCTTGAGCACTCTATTTTCTGTGGTATACTTTGGTGTAATCCTGATCAGATAAATATTTAATAGAAATTATTACATCTGGAAAAAAAGAAAGACTAAGGCAGACTACTAAATTAGCGCATAAATGTTCTGAGTGGGTCAGTCATGACACCCATCGCTGCAAAATGGAAAACCTCAAAAAAAGGTAGGAAAAAGTCTAAATCAGACTGTCACAGAATGCACAGCTATAAAAATGTGCCTGTTTGTCAAAATAA
Source organism: Lathamus discolor (assembly GCF_037157495.1). Lineage (NCBI taxonomy): Eukaryota > Metazoa > Chordata > Aves > Psittaciformes > Psittacidae > Lathamus > Lathamus discolor. The sequence continues at coordinate 71,369,537 of NC_088888.1, read as the reverse complement.
TAAAAGTTTGAAACAAAACTGATCAAATACAGAAAGATTTTTGCTAAGTGCTGAAACAGTTGGAAAAGTATTCTTTCCTCCCAAGTCCTGCTTTTAACTTCCTTTGATACAAGGTGGCACAAAGTCAAGAAAGAACTTGAAACAAGTTTCACATTAATATTTGAAAAAGGGCACCCAATGTGTTTGATGTGGCGCCCTTCATGCAAATCATGTAGTGTGAGTGAAATCCCAGTAGGAAATATGATTCTTTCTTCTTAGCACTCTCTTTTTTTCTAGTTGATAATAATGAACTTTTCACACTCCCGTTGCAACCCCCCTGAGCTATACAGAAATGAAGTTATTACTCACTAGGTGCTGCTTATTTGGGTAGGATTTTTTGTTGCTTTTTTATTGATTTTTCTTTTTTTTTTTTTGGTTGAAATTACAATCTCAGTTCAACACATATTTTGTACTTATTTTTCACAGGCTTCGGAACGGTAAAACCCAGATGCTTCATCAAAACTACAAAATACCTGCTCTCTCCTAGGATTTTTATATGTGGGGATGTGTATGCATGAACAAAAAATGTCATTATGATATAACGACAGGTATTGATTTGAGTGGGGGAGTGTCTATATCTGAGAGTATAGAATAGAGTGGTAATGTAATGGCAATATCAGGAGGGGTTCATTTTTAGTTAATTATGATAATAATAGTAAGTTACACCTTCTAGACTTCTCAAGACATTACCATTTAAAGTATGGAGGTCAAGCTAATTACAATCCATCTAAAATCCAGAACAGTGTGGGCAGCAGCATTGATCACATTCCCTCCTTTTATTCTTGTGCATACTTCATTCCTATGTATAGCAACCAGTGTATCTCCCACATTACACCACCCACACACTTACTAACACTTTCTGAAGGCACAGGAACCTTTCTCTACAATTAATTTCCAGATTATATTTTGAAAAATGTCATAGATTGAGTCTGGAAGTTGTTGAAAGCAGACCTAAAAAAAGGGAAGCACCTCCAATAGACCCTAAGGGAAAAGAAACCCTCAGAAGCCCCACAGTGCAAGCTTCATATTGAAAAATGAATCTGAGTAGGAAAAAAAAAACAACAAATATTCAATGATAATACTTCTGTTACAGGTATAATTACTGTATGATGAGATACTGGCATTCAGTGCAAACTTTTAAGACTGTCTAAAAGATAGATGCATTCTGAAGAAAGTTTAGGTTTGGTTTGTTTGGGTTTTTCAAAACTTTTTGACAGAAGACTTTTTGTATGCCTTTGCAGCTGAGTCTGCATGATCATAGGTCTTGATCCTTGTCATGGTTTAAACCCAGACGGCAATCCAGAGCCACGCAGCCGCTCTATCATTCTCCCCCTCCCTCCCCCCACTCCCGGAAGGAAGGGGAGGAGAATCGAAAGAATGTAACTCCCACGGGTTGAGATAAGAACAGTCCGGTAACTAAGGTACAACACAAACCACTACTGCTACCACCAGTATAATAATGATAAGGGAAATAGCAAGGGAAGATAATACAACCGCTCACCACCTGCCGATCAACACCTAGCGCAAACCGAGCAGTGATCTAGCACTTCCAGGTAACTGCACACAGTTCTACATCCTGGCCATGACGTGCTGTGGTATGGAATACCTCTTTGGCTAGTTTGGGTCAGGAGTCCTGTCTCTGCTTCCTCCAGACTTACCCTCTTCCCTGGCAGAGCATGAGACTCAGAAAGTCTTTGGTCAGAATAAACATTACTGAGCAGCAACTAAAAACATCGGTGTTATCAGTGCTGTTCCCAGGCTGAAAGTCAAAACCACAGCACTTCACCAGCTACTAAGAAAGAGAAAAAAGACTGCTACTGCTGAACCCAGGACAACCCTCAAGGGGAAATTCTGCTGGAAGTACAGCAGAGCAGCAATCCAGGTTTCTGGAGCACACTTAAGACAACTTGCTGACATAGGTGAACCAGGGTCCTGGGAGAGATAATGCTCTGCTGTAATTCATACAAACAGGGAAGGACTGCTCAGGGGGTTGAAAGCAGTGACTATGAGATGGCAGCATTCAAGATCCTGAGAGGAGGGATCACAACCCTGAGTTTAGGAGAGTAGTCTTAGGTCTCCTCAGGGATCTGCTTGGAAGAATCCCATTAAAGACAGTCCTGGAGAGAAGAAAAGTCCAAGGAGAGCTGGCTCACCTCCTCCAAGCTCAAGAACAGTCCATCCCAATACACAGCAAGTCAAGCAAAAATGGTAGGAGACCTTCATGGTCAAACAATTTGCTCCTGACTGAAAAGGAAGTGTACAAGAGATGGAAGGAGGGAAAGGTGACCCAGAAGGAAAAAAGAGATGTCTGATCATGCAGGGATAGGATTAGGAAAGCTAAGGCCAGTGGGAAAGAGACCAGTGGAAAAGTCTGAAGCAAGGAAGACTTATCCTTGGTATAGCAGTTTCTGGTTAGGCCACATTTACGCTAAGTAGGTATGCTTAAGTCATGGGTCTAGACAGGATGCACCCACGAGTGCTGAGGTAGCTGGACAGTGTTATTTTGATGACAGTGTTGACTGTCCTTGAAATATTATGGTGACTGGGGGAGATTCCTGAGCCTGGAAGAAAGCAAATATTACTCTTATCTTCAAGAAGGGCAAGAAGGAAAATTCAGAAAACCACGCACAGAGAACAGCTTCACCTTGAACTCTGAGAGTGATAGAGTAACTGACAGACTTGGAAATAATTTCCAAATATATAAAGAACAAGAAGGTCACTGGGAGTAGTCAGCATGGATTTATGAAGGGGAACTCATGCTTGACCAAACTGATAGACTCCTACAATGAAATGACAACCCTGGTAGATGAGGGGAGAGCAGTGAATGTACTTGATCCTGACTTCTGACTAAGGCATTTTATGCTTTCTCTTGTAACATTTACAGACATGGACTGATGAAGTACAGGACAGATAAAAGGATAGTGACATAAACTGATAACCATCTGTACTGCTGGGTTCAAATGGTTGTGATCAGTGGCATGAAAGCCAGCTAGGGGCCAGTGACCAGCAGTAGGCTCCCATGCGGGTTCATGTGGAGATCATTATTGTTAAACATATTCCTTAATGACCTGGATCATGGACAGAGTTCACCCTCAGTAAATTTACAGATGATACATATCTGAGAGGAGCAGTTGATATGTCAGATGGTCACTCTCAGGGAGTTCAACAGGCTGCAGAACTGGGCAGAGAGGAATCTCATGATCTTTAACAGGGCAAAAATCAAAGCTCTGCACCTAGGGAGGAACATACCCATGCACCTGCACATGCTAGGGACCGGCTGTCCAGAAAGCAGCTTGGGAAAGAAAGACCCTCATCATCCTGGTAGACAGCAAGCTGATCATAAGCCAGCAACACACCCTCACAGCAAAAAAGCTCGAGAGTGTCCTTGGCTGTGAGGAAAACCACTGCCAGCAGGATGAGGGTGGTGATCCTTTCTCTCTTCTCAATCCTAGTAAGACTCATGGGAAATGTTGAGTCCAAGCATACCAGAAGGACACGGACAAGATGGAGCAGGTCCAGCAAAGAGCCATAGAGATGAGTGAGGAACTAGTGTATCTGACATACACATAGAGGCTTAGAGACTTGAGACTGTTCAGCCTGAAGAAAGAGATGGCTGAGGGGGATCCGATAAGTATGTATAAATTAAGATATTTATTAAGATCATAGTTATCCTTAGAATTATGGAACTGAGAAATATGTAGAAGTAGAGTGAAATGAAGGAAAAATAAAGCTAAAGTGCAGCAACGTTTGTGATCTTTTCAATTAATTACACCATGTTCTAATATATTAGTTATGTGTTCTTGTGAACGAGAATACAAATATCACATTCTTCAGGAGGCTGTCATCACTGACTGATTGATACAAATTTATTTCTCATACTTGACTGTCAAAGATAACCAATATTTTGTATTGTCCCTATGGTATCACAATTATCATCTAAAATTATGACAATTGATGTTCTATTTATTTATCACCTTGCAACATGTATAAAAATATAAAAGCATTAATAATCAAAACTGTAAAATATAGGATAAATGTTTCTGGTACATATTTCATTTTCAGTTCAACCAGATTATCACTTCTTGATAAACCTTGAACTTCATGTTAATTTTATACTTGCAAATATCAATTTAGGCTATTTCATTTTCTTTTGTTCTCTCATATAGGCTTAATATTGATTTATCATATCAATGAAACAAGTTAATAAATGAAAAATCACTATGAAATATTGCTGCACAAACACAATTACTCTTTGCTCTCAAATCTACTAAGAGTATTTAATTTATATCGGATTATTACAAAAGTTGAAGCACCCCTAATATGACAAACCTTACCTTGCACCCTGCTTCAACCCTAATGCGAAACATGAAACTGAAATTTAGCTCTCTGTTGAAGGAAACTTTCACATAAATAAGCATGAAGATCTAATTAAAAGGAAGAGTGAGAACCTGGACCCACTGAAATAAATTATTATTTTTTTACTACAAAAAGGAGAATTATTTTTAAGTTTCTGACATACTTCAGGTAAGCAGCCTTTTGAAAGACCTAGTCAAGCGGCTTTGGCTTTTATTACTGGAGCACAGATGCAGGACACCCATTAATTACCTAGCAGAAACTTGGACACCAGGAACTGAATTTTCAGTTAAGAGCATATTAAAGACTGACTGAAGTGGTACTCTTGCAGAGGAGGGAAACCCACAAGTGTTTCTTTTTGTCGAGGAGCACTAGTTTTTTTCTTTCAGACTCCCCCCTATCCCCCCCCCCCCCCTTTTTTTTTTCTCTTTTTCTTTTTATTATCTGATCCTGGTTCCTGCTTCAGAAAGTTGACTGGAGCACTGGACTGCAAGGAGCATGCTGCAAGCTGAAATAACACACATGCTGTTCAAATTTTTAAACACAGCTTCACTTAAACATTCTTTAAAGTAAAGAAAACTAAACACTGTATTTCTGGAACACAGTGACTTTAGCATTCATTACATACACACATAGTGTAAGATTGTGAAAAAAAGAATACTTACATCCAAAAAGGAAAGCTTAATCATTCAAATAGATATTTCTCTTCCAAGAACACTTCCAATCATGTAATACTTTTTTTTTTTTTTCATATAGGAGATAAGCATTTCAACATCAAAGAAATGGCATAAGCTTTTTATAAAATGCAGAATTATGTAAAAAAAATGCCCAGTGTTCGCAGTTCTCAGTTTGCACAGTTACATTGCTAGGCTTCTGCTATGTTGGTTTTTTTTTTTTTTTTGCTTCTGTTAACACATCTAATTAACCAAAGCAGCGTGAACTGAGTATTATAATTAAACAGACAATTTTAAAATTGCTTTTGACAAACTGGAGATTAACATGTCCTTTTCCTGATTATTTGCACTAATGAAGACTGAGCACCTGAATGTTCACACAGTGAAAACAAGCAAGACACAGAGATATCAGGGACATGACTGAACAAAATAGTCTTACGAAATCTCAGCCTGGAGAGGAGATGGGTAAAGAAAGTAAAAAGATGATTCTGCCATTTGCTAAGCTGTAGAAACAAAATCACTGTCAAAAATATGTACAAAGGCTAAAGGATGTGCAGCAAATCTTAGCTTTGATCTGGGTTGAACAGGCAGCTCTTTGCTTAAGATTGGCATCGAAACTGGAGCACAAGGATATGAATTCTCCTTGTTCTACACAGTTTGAACAAGTAATAAAAACACACATGGGAGGGAGAGTTTTTAATGAAAAAAAAAGAAAGGACTAGAAGTCGAAATCATATTTTGAACAAAGTTTCCAAACAACTTGCTTTTGAAATTAATTTAGCTGAACCTTGACAAACACTCAAATTTTTAATACGTTACTAAGTTTTGGACATTCTCACATTTAAAAAAATACATAGTAGCCTTTTTGCTTATTTCTCCTTTTTTGTCTTCTCTGCGAGCTGCAGAGGATGGTATGGAAGCAATTGTCTCCATGGGGTCTGGAATGAAGAGTGTGTTTTCAAAGAAAGACAAATTAGATCACTGGGGGACATCTCACGAGTAAAAGTCTTTTGGCCAAAAGCTCTTATTTATTTATTTTGAGAATACATGTTTGGAATTAAAAATTTTCAAAGTGAATAAAGGATGAATGCCTGTGTTTTCAGAAAAGAAAAAGGAAGAAGTATGGATTGATAAGTTACATTAATTTTAAATTATTGAAAATATGAAAGAG